>NC_083828.1:6544385-7002636 GCF_015708825.2 Lethenteron reissneri | reverse complement strand
CTTAAATGAGTATCATCTGGTGCGGTGTTGTAACAAACAAAAATAACTCATCCCGAATGGGGGAGACAAAGACGGGCACCGACCCCAACAGCCAAAAGGCTGCACCCGGTGATCTTTGGTTGTTGTTGTTGTGTATTAAGCAACACGGCTAAGCACGATTTGAAACTTGGGTGGTGCTGGGATAGGCAAACAGCGCCGTTCATACGAGGGTGCTATCGGCTCCTACCGCGCATTATTCGGATAGAGCAGCACACGTTCGTTGTCACGGTGTCCTCCGTTGTGTGACTATCGCCGCCTTCAACCCAAACCCGCGCTGGATAGCACGTGGTGAAGTATGGCTGGGTGATTCTAGATTTGAAGCTTTCGTGACTGCAAGGATTCATACTCTTAGGTTTTCGGCAAAGTCACGTAGATGAAAATGAAAGAAATAATAAATAATAGGAAGAAAAATGACGTATTCAATTATTTTTTATTTAGTTTTTTAAATTAATTATTTATTTCTATTACTATTTATATAATCTTTATTTGTTTAATTTTTTTCCGAAAAAACCTAAGAGTATGGCTGGGTGAACGACCGCCTTGACCGAACACTTCGCAAGGACTTGCGCTCATTTCACACGGCCCGCGACTACACAACCTCATTCTAGATTTGAAGCTTTCGTGACTGCAAGTATTCATATTCTTAGGTTTTTTTCGGTAAAGTCACGTAGGTAAAAAAAAAATCTAAATTAATTAAAGTAAAATAAAATAAAATAAACACAACATCACTTGGGGGGGTACTCGTCCAGCAGGGAGAAAACATGTATCGTTATTTGTTATGTATATAAGGCTTATATAATATGGGTAACCTTGGTCTTCGTGGTATGGAGTGCTTTACTTACGATCAGTTTCATGTTATTTTTAAGGCTCTGGTACGGATGATTATGAAATTCTAATTTGAAGCTTTCGTGACTGCAAGGATTCATACTCTTAGGTTTTTTTCGGTAAAGTCACGTAGGTAAAAAATGAAATTAAAATTAATACAAATAAATAATAATATTATTTTATTTTATTAATAATATTCTTATATTACTTTATTTTTATGAATTTTAATTTAATTTTTTACCTACGTGACTTTACCGAAAAAACTATTAATACAATAATATTATTTATTTTTATTAATTTAAATTTCATTTTTTACCTATGTGACTTTACCGAAAAAAACTAAGAGTGATTATGAAAGCTTTCCCCGTCCGCCTTTGTATCCCCCAGGCGCTCACTTGTTCCGAGATAAACTTTAACCTCGATTTACGAACACATCAACATCTTTTGGCTAGCGTCAAATCAAATGAGCGTGCGCCAATTAGAATTCTTTGGTTGTCGAATAATTTTTCTTTTAGTTTCAACAGCTGGAGGTGGTAATGTGCGCTGGGCATTTTGTCATAAGTGATAATTGCAATACACAGTGTAAATGATGATGATTATAATTTAATTAACATTGAGACTTGGTGACTATGATGTAAGTATGCCATCGGAATGTACGTGGTTTATACGCTTAATTATAAACACCTAACGCTGAGTGTGTGGGATTGTGTTGCGATCTGCCATGTGCTGGTGGAACTCTGGTGGTGGTGGTGGTGGTTGAACTCAGGTGGGGTGGTTGAAACTCGGTGGTGGTGGTTGAACTAAGTGGTGGGTGGTTGAACTCGTGGTGGTGGTGGTTGAACTCTGGTGGTGGTGGTTGAACTCGGTGGTGGTGGTGGTGGTGGTGTGAACTCTGGTGGTGGTGGTTGAACTGATTGTGGTGGTGGTGGTTGAACTCTGGGGGTGGTTGAACTGGGTGGTGGTGGAATTCTGGTGGTGGTGGTGGTGGTTGAACTTAGTGCTGGTAGCTGAGCTCCGTGACGATAGTTGAAACAACACGGGCCAGTGTCTGGTCGAAGTGAGGAGTACTCCGCACGTGTCGAGGCGGCGAACGAGTGGAGTCCAGGGCAGCGGTGACCACGGCGGCAGTCGCGGAGAGACGCAAGAGCGGAGAAGAGTCTGTGTCTCCTCCCGGGAGACGCCACGTGGCACTCGCGTTGAGTTGTTAGTTGAGCACCTTTTGATCGCGACACCACTCAGTTGGAGGATCCTCGCCAGAGGTCGCAAACGGGTTTTTATTCCTTACCCGTACCCGGCCGCACCAGGGTCGCAAACGGGTACCCGGCTACCCGTACCCAGCCGGGTACGGGTAGCCGGGTATCGGGTAGGGTACGGGTATTGGGTACCCGATTGCGACCTCTGGGATGAAGCCATGTTGGCAGGCGCGGGTGGGTTGATTCTAGGAACTTGAATTGTGAGAAGAGACAAGACGTTGGGAAATGAGTGACAAACGGTTACTCACCAGTGACTCACGGCCTACCCGTACCCGTACCCGGCCGCACCAGGGTCGCAAACGGCTACCCATACCCGGCCGGGTACGGGTAGCCGGGTATCGGGTAGGGTACGGGTATCGGGTACGCGGTTGCGACCTCTGATCCTCGCCCCAGGGCTCAGCTGGTGCGCTGTCGTTGTTTGGCCGTCGGCGTGGTTTAGCGTCGTCGTCGTCGTCGTTGTCGCTCAGATCCGGCGATCGACGTTCGGTCGTCGCGTCGACGGCACCCGTCGTGATCTCTCGCGTAACAGCGCGCGGTGGGCCGCGTTGAAGGCTGCTGCCGTGCTCCGCTCCACCCAGACCCACGGTTGTCTGCGGGCCTGGCCACCTGAATGTGAAATCGTGGCTTTGTTGCTCTGCGTCCACATCAGCAGCCGTACGGAAGAAGTACCCGGCACCGTTTGCTTCAGCCGAGTACTGAATTTATGTTTCCTTTGATGCTGCTGCGGCTGCTGCTTTGGCAGTTGTGCACAAGCACAGTTAATACCACCACCACTTCTCAACAAGATTGTCAACAACACTCTGTGTGTGACCCTTAATGGGAAAATAGAAATCGCAGGCGACGTTTCGGACAACGGCCCTTCTTCATAGCACGTAAAGGCCGTCGTTTATTTGTGTGCTGTGAAGATTTTTTTTTTATCTGGATTGAAAACTAATTTTCTTCGAACGGATTTTTGTGTTTAGCTTTTTTGTCCGTCCCTCGCGCCTCCGATTCGCGCGGTTGGCTTCGTGCGAAAGAAGCTCTCCATACGTACAGACAATTACCTGAATCGTCATTTGTTGTGTATGATGCTTTCTCACCTGAGGACGGATGCTTGTGTTGCGCCCGAAACGCCGTGATTTATTTTGTTTTAGACCTAAGTGACTTTACCGAAAGAACCAAAGAGTATGGATTCCTTGCAGTCGCGAAAGCTTCAAATCAAGATTGTTGCATATTGTTTTTCTTTTAAGGCCGCGCAACGGCGTGATTTGGCGAAAGTTTGCCGACTGTGTTTCTGTTTGTTTGTTTGTTAACCTACCGAAAAGAGCCGTCACCAGCCAGATCAGTCCAACTCTCGACAAACTTCCTCCAAAGTGAGAATGAGGCATTCCACTTCGCCGCAGTCGCCAAAGGAATTCTCCGTGGCAACTTTGTTCAACGCGGCGGCGGGCGAACGGAAGACGCCACACGGGGTACAAAACACGTTAGCCACAATAGAGGCCAGGATAATTCATTTTAACACGTGGTAGGCATTCGCGACTAATATCATCCATAATAGAGGTTTTTTTTGGGGTTAGATCGCGTAAATATATAAATGTTGCGTCGTTCAAACCCGCCACCACCCGGCACAGCCGACTAGTAATGGTTGTCGCGTAAACAGAACGTGGGCAATTCGTCACGAGTACAGCACTAGTGTGTAGTGTAGTGTATAGTGTAGTGTGTAGTTGTGTGAAGTATAGTGTAGTGTATAGTAGTGTATAGTGTGTAGTGTAGTGTATAGTACAGTAGTGTAGTGTATAGTGTAGTGTGTAGTGTATAGTGTAGTGTGTAGTGTGTAGTGTATAGTGTAGTGTATAGTTGTGTAATGTATAGTGTAGTGTATAGTAGTGTAGTGTGTAGTATAGTGTATAGTGTAGTATACTAGTACAGCACTAGTGTATAGTGTAGTGTATAGTGTAGTATACTAGTACAGCACTAGTGTATAGTGTAGTGTATAGTGTAGTATACTAGTACAGCACTAGTGTATAGTGTAGTGTATAGTGTAGTATACTAGTACAGCACTAGTGTGTAGTGTAGTGTATAGTGTAGTATACTATTACAGCACTAGTGTATAGTGTAGTGTATAGTGTAGTATACTAGTACAGCAGTAGTGTATAGTGTAGTGTATAGTGTAGTATACTAGTACAGCACTAGTGTATAGTGTAGTGTATAGTGTAGTATACTAGTACAGCACTAGTGTATAGTGTAGTGTATAGTGTAGTATACTAGTACAGCACTAGTGTATAGTGTAGTGTATAGTGTAGTATACAGTACAGCACTAGTGTATAGTGTAGTGTATAGTGTAGTATACTAGTACAGCACTAGTGTATAGTGTAGTGTATAGTGTAGTATACTAGTACAGCACTAGTGTATAGTGTATAGTGTAGTATACTAGTACAGCACAGCGGTGTGTTGGAGAGCCAAGCCACAACATTACAATCTGAGCACGGACGTTTCGCGCCGGTAATTACAACCAGCTTCATCAGGCGACAGCCAGATTTGTGGACAAGTTAAACTGTCCCCTTCCTTATATAGATAATTAACATATATCAAAAAAAATATCCTCGTTTTGCAAGCGTGACCTCATTTGCAACAGCACCCAAAACGGACTGCCACCCCCATCACTTGCAACCGCACCCACCCCCCCCCCAAGACCGTTTAAAAGACAATAAAGTTGTAGTTTGTGTAAAAAAAAGAAAATCAACAGGCTTTTATTGGGGTGCGCGTGCCTGGCGTGTGGAGTTTCCCCCCGTGCGGGCACTTGTTCGAGTTTTAGGACTGCTAGTCACAGTTTATAGAGTGTGGGGTCGTGCTGTGTGCGGGCAGGGGGGTGGGGGCAGGGGGGGGGTAGACTGGGGGGAGTGGTGGGTGAATTGAACAGCAGCACCAAACATTAAGTTACGTGGAGGACAGACGAGACAGACGCGTTTACAAAGCCAATGTTGTCTTTAACCCTCCCTCCCTCCCTCTCTCACTGCCTCTCTCCTCCCTCCCCTCCTTCTCTACACTAAACAGCCCCATTAGCTTTATAGACTCTGCTGTTAAGCACCAAGGGCCGCTATACGCGGGGGGGGGGAGGAGAGGGGCTTGATTTCTCTGCTGCTTAGTACGAGTAGAGGAGGCTTGGCTTGCGAGGGCTACAATAGTCGTCGTGCGGATTGAGAGTGCACGGCTCAAAGCCTGTCCAATAAGATCCTCACAGTTATTGCTGTAATCATGTTGATGTGTGTTTGCACGCAACCGCAGACAAAGGTCCCCCGTGTAGCCTGAACAGACTGCAGGGGCAAGTGCTGTCAGCGAGCGCATCTGAAGGCCGGCACGGCGCACGAGGGGGCGAGTGGCCAGCACCGCTCCCGGCCGCCTTTGTCTCCCCGGTTGGCGATGTTTACACACCACGCCAGGTAGTCGTTTGAGGCTGAGTCGACCTATGGGAGGCCCAGAACCAGTTCAGATAATTGTCACTGGTGTCGGCCGTGAGCGGGAATCCAACTCGGGTTGCCGGGATCGTCGCGCAGTGCGCTAACCACTGCGCCACCGCTCTCTACATATTCACTTTTATAGAGCCAAGAATGTCTGTGTGTCCCGTTCGTGACGTCACTCCACATGGGGGGGCGAGGCGCCTCCTCCCCCCTCCTCGGCGTCAACTCACAACCCTCGCGTCACGTGATCTCCGTAACGCTGTTGAGACATCGAAGTAAAAGGGACGTCGTGATGAACAAGGGATTATAACCTTTAAATGAAATAGGTCTGTGTCACCGCGCCCTTACAAATTGCACACGAATGGATGCAATGAATATGACGTCGCGCTCTGCTTTTCGCTTGCAAGTTTCAGATTTGCCGCAATAAAATCCGTCCTTGGACGGGCAAAAGGCTAATCAATGTATATTCTCAAACGCATGCAGCGAACCGTTTTATATGCGTGTATATATATGCATATAGACACACGTGTACGTATACAGAATGACATTATACTATACAGGCACGCATATATAGAGACGTAAAAATAACAATAACAGTGGCGAATAACTGCACAGGTCCTGGGCCTCCCCTAAGTCGACTCGACATGAAATGAGTACCTCGTGCGGTGTTTAAAACGTCGCGATTGTGGGGAGACAAAGGCGAGTGGGGCTTGATGCTGGCGACCCACTCCCGAGTGGTGCAGTGGCAGCCTTAATAGGTGCTTGCTAACGACACGTGCCCAAAATGCTATGTGGGCGATCACATAGCCTTAGGGTTCACATAGACATATGCATATATACACGCACACAAAAAAATATAGTTGGACACATAGGGCTATAGACACAAATAAATACAGCAAATAGACACAGACGCACGTAAAATCACACACACACAAAGATAAAGACAGATCCCCCGTGTAGTCTTTAACAGACTGTAGGGGCAAGTGCTGTTAGCAAGCACCTATGAAGGCCAGAACGGTACACGAGGGGGTGGGTGGCCAGCACCACGCCCGGCCGCCTTTATCTCCCCAGTGGCGATGTTTACACACCGCACCAGGTACTCATTTGAGGTTGAGTCGACCTAGGGGAGGCCCGGGACCGGTTCAGATAATCGTCACTAGTGTTGGCCGTGAGTGGGAATCGAACCCGTGTCGCCAGGTTCATAGCGCAGCGCGCTAACCGCTACACTACCGCTCCCCATACACACACACACTGACTGGCACACACAGACACACTCCTCCACACACACAGACACACTCCTCCACAAAAAAGACAGATCCCCCGTGTAGCCTGTAACAGACTGTAGGGGCAAGTGCTGTTAGCGAGTAGCACCTATGATGGCCGGCACGGCACATGAGGGGGTGGGTGGCCAACACCACGCCCGGCCGCCTTTGTCTCCCTAGTGGCGATGTTTACACATCGCACTAGGTACTCATTTGAGGCTCAGTCGACCTAGGGGAGTCCCATGACCGGTTCAGATAATCGTCACTGGTGTTGGCCTTGAGCGGGAATCGAACTCGGGTCGCCAGGTTCGTAGCGCAGCGTCGCGCTAACCGCTACACCACCGCTCCCCACTCCTCCACAAATACAAAGATAAAGATCCCCCGTATAGCCTTAACAGACTATAGGGGCAAGTGCTGTTAGCGAGCACCTATGAAGGCCGGAACGGTACACGAGGGGGTGGGTAGCCAGCGCCACGCCCGACCGCCTTTGTCTCCCCAGTGGCGATGTTTACACACCGCACCAGGTACTCATTTCAGGTTGAGTCGACCTAGGGGAGGCCCAGGGCCGGTTCAAATAATCGTCACTGGTGTTGGCCTTGAGCGGGAATCGAACTCGGGTCGCCAGGTTCGTAGCACAGCGTCGCGCTAACCGCTACACCACCGCTCCCCACTCCACACACACTGACACACACACAGACACACACACAGAGACACACACAGAGACACACACACGCACACACTGCCCATAAAGGCGGCAGCAGCAGCAGTGTTGCTCTCTGCTCGTTAAGGAACGAGCGAGCGTGCACCCTTCGCGAAGATGGATGGGAGAGACCGAGACACCACCCCCATCCCAACCACCACCACCACCCCCACCCCCCACCACCGCCACTACCACCCAAACCTTCATAGCCATCACCACCCCCGCCACCACCACCCCCATCCAAACCACCACCGCCACCACCACCACCCCCACCACCACCACCACCTTCATAGCCATCACCCCCACCACCCCCACCACCACCACCCCCACCACCGCCACTACCACCCCAACCTTCATAGCCATCACCGCCCCCCACCACCACCACCCCACCACCGCCACTACCACCTCAACCTTCTTAACCATCACCACCCATACCACCGCCACTACCACCCGAATCACCGCCTTCATAACCACCACTACCACCACAACCTTCATAACAACCACCAACACACGAACCACATCCTTCATAACCACCACCCCCATCGCCTCCACCCGACCAACAACCTTCATAACAACCACCACCACCTTAACCACCAACATCCCTACCACCACAACCCCCCACTACTACCACCACAACCACCACCACCACCACAACCACCACCACCACCAACCACCACTGCCACCATAAGCCCCACCGCCACCGTAGCCCCCTGCACGTGGACCTTGAGCTCACCGCTCCATCTCCCCTGATGGCCGCCCTCTCGGGGCGAGGCCTCCCTCCTTGGGCTGCCATTCCTTCCCCCGCGGTCTCTCGTTTCCTGTAAACGGCCGGTCCCGTGGCTGTGACTCGACCCACGGGGCGATGAGCCCACACTTTTTTTGTTTACGTTTCCCCAACGTCGCTAAACCGTGCTCACCGGAGGTGCTGCGTGCGTCTGTTCGTTCTCCCCGTCCGCGTGTCCGTATCGCGTGCGGTGCCAGCGGAGGTGCACTCGTGCGTCTCGCTTCATCCCTCGCTCTCCTTGGGCCCCTTTCTCAGCTTTCAGAATCGTCGGCATCGTTGTTTCGACCGCAGGAGGATTGAGGAATCCGATGAGCTATGAAGCTCTTTCTCTCACTGATGTCCAGTATTATGGGGGCACGGGGGTAGGCAGGTTACAACAGCGAACGACACGACAAACGCGAAAGGAGTGCAAAAAATTGATGCGAAATGGTAAGCAAGTCGCCTAAATGCAAGTCAACGAATAATACATAGGAGGTTTTTTGGGTTAGATCGCGTACATTTATAAATGCGTCGTTAAAACCCGCCACCACCCGACACAGCCAACTAGTAAGGGTTGTCACGTAAACAGAATGTGACAATTGGTCACTAGTACAGCACACCGGTTGTGTGTTGGTGAGCCAAGCCACAACATTGACAATCTTGAGTACGACGAAGAATACATCCATTTGTTATACAAGTTCGATTTATCAGGCTTGGGCAAGGCAGCAAAAAACGGCAACAACACGGTCCCGGACCACCCCAAGATAACGCCGTGTAGCGTTAGCTCCCCAGTCACATGGCACGTTAACATCCAACTACAGCGATTCTACACGGGTAATGATCGAAGTTACGAATCACATTTTTTGCAAATGCGACTGCTCCTGCCCAGCACCGATCTTCACCTTCCGTTCCAACTTGGAAGTGCGTCTCGGCAAACGCTTCACGCAACGCGCGTACGCAGCTCGTGCGTCGGGTAAACTGAAGTTAGCGAGCACCTATTGAGCCCGCCACAGCGCACGGCGGCAGGGGTGGTGGTGGCGGCGGCGGCCAGCACCGCGCCCGGCTGCCTTGGACTCTAAAACCGCCGCACCGGGTACTCGCTTAAGGCCGAGTAGACCGAGGTGAAGCCCAGGGCAAATTGGTTCAGTTATCACTCCCACCACCACCACCCCCCCCAGCCGCCACCGTTGTTGTTTTCCCTCGGTCGGGAATCGAACTCGGCGCAACCGCTGTGCCACCGCTCCCCGCTCTGCGAGCACGGACGTTTCCGACGTGAGCTCGCGCGGTGGAGATGACGACGTCGGGGAAACTTGCGGAGTCCTTCGGGTTCCACGCGGCAGGGCGGCGCGGTTTTGCGTAGCCGTGCGGTCCGCGGGGGTGAGTGGTAGCTCCTGCAATCTCTCATTTACTTGATACAGCTGTCGTGGCTGTGACGGTACCACCTGAAGACGGAAGCTTGTGTTGCCTCCGAAACGTCGTGATTTTTATTTTATTTTACTTTTTAATGTTTTTACCTACGTGACTTTACCGAAAAAACCTAACAATATGAATCATTGCAGTCACGAAAGCTTCAAATCTAGAACGTGTGTGTGGGGTTTGTGCGGGCTAGAGAAGAGATGGAGTGATGTGGTACAGGAGGACCTGGAGCTGAGTGGACTTGCCGATGACTGGTACCAGCGGTGTCAAGATCGGCCTCTGTGGAGGAGGCTCGTGAAGGACGCTACTGGGCAGTTGGAGGCAGTCGCCCTCCAACAACAACGGAGGGCGGAGGAGCGACGCTCACAACAACGAGCGAAGCGCCGGCTGGCTAAAGCACAGCAAGTTGGTACAGTAGGGGGCACAGGTGGTGCATCAGCCAGTCATCTCGGTCATCTCAGTCAGTCGATCCGTGGCACCTGCTGGGTCTGCCCCGTGACCTCCTGCCAGTGGGCGTTCGACACTTCACGTGGCCTCAAGGTGCACTTGGCCTGGCACAAGCGTCGTGGTGACGTCACCGCCACTTAGTGGCGAATGGCGGTTGTTGTTGTTGTTTGTGCGTGAAACAGCAGCACTGGGGGTGAGACAAAGGCGGCCGGGCGTTTGGTGGTGCTAGCCACCAACCCCCCCACCGTCCTGGCCTTCGTGGGTGCTACTCGCTAGCAGCACTTGCCCCAACAGTCTATGAAGGCTGTGCATTAAATCTTCCAACCGGTCCTAGGCCTTCCCTTGGTCGACTCGGCCTTAGACGAGTACCTGGTGTGTGAACATCGGCATTGGGGGGAGACAAAGGTGTCCAAGCGTAGCGCTGGCCACCAACCCTCTTGTGCGCCTTGCCGGCCTTAATAGGGGCTCGCAAACAGCACTTGCCCCAACAGTCTGTTATAGTCGACGCGGGGGGGGAGGGGTGGAGATCTTTGCGTGTTATCGCAAGATGTAAATTGCAATAATACACGCACTGCCGCCGCCAAGGGTCGTGGGAACTTTCCAGCGCAAAACGGGAAAGATTAAAACGGCCTCGAATTTTATTGCCAATCGGCGGCGAAACTCTCCGGGTGGATCGAGGATGGGCTCGGAGCGACGATGAAACATAACCGATATTCCTTTTTATCAAAATGTAAACCGGATAGCGAGTTACGGTCGCGCGGCACTTGCAGGGAAAATGTTTGTCCGGCCTTCGGCCTTGTGTTTTGTCGCGGAATGGATCTCAACGTGGGTTTTGACGATCGTGACATCCGCAAAAACCTCGTCTCGACGTCGACCAAACCGCGCAATGGAATTTTTTTTTTTTGCGTCGGTACATTTTTTTTACGACGCAGTTGTCCACTCGTGGAAAACTTTCGAGGAAGGCCGCCTTTTTATAAAAGTCTTCGATGAGCACGGTTGGCTACGTACGGTGCAAAAGAAGTTGAACGTGCATACTTTACGTCGGGGGGGACGCGTTCCTGAACGGTGCGATGACGAACATCGAAGCAACGTCAAAGGAAGCGATTTCCAGGGTTAGTTGGTGGAGGCGAAGGCTGAGAGGCGACGGATAACGAGAAATGACGGACGATGCTGTCAGCGACGCAAGTTTGGGTTGAGGCGACGTACATCAAGCAAACTGCAAATTATATTTTATTTTGCCAGTTAAAGCCCATTGAGCAATATAGCTCTTTTTCAGAAATGACCTGGCCACAAATGAAAGTTCAACGAAGTGGCTTATCATCGTGTGGACATTTATAGCAGCCAAATACTCTAAACGCGTGATGTCGATTCTAAATGCGGAGGGAAAAAGCAGATTACCCAGAGAAAATTCCACGCGATAATTTACAGGCATCAGGGTCGGGCTCGAACCCACGACCTCCTGTATACCAGGCGAGGGAGTTAACATTTCATCACCGCAGCGCCCCGAGGTAGTTTTAATAATAGTAACGTGACGACGTATTTGTGAAATTACGTCAAAGCGGGGGTGGGGAGACTTAATAGTATTGTATCAACCAGGCACCGGCCGCTTTTAAATATCGTCTAACAATACGTCACCATTTTGTTCGTTAAGCGGGTACGCGCCTTCTCTCCCTGTGGCCTAAATAAGGCTCCGTTGCTTGAATGTTTCTAAATCCCGTGGAGATGGTGGCAGCCGTCAAGGCCTCGATGGTGGCGGCAGCGGCGAAGAAAATTCTTCGCCAGCGTTTTTGCATCGCCGGTCGGTGAAATATTAGACGACAGCGCTGAAAAAAATTGTTACTTTTTTTTTTATGAAAAGCCTCACGTCCCACCGACCAATCGGGAGGCAACGTCTCGTGCTTAATTTAGGCCAATTTATCGCGGACGAATGCTGCCGCGCGCTAATTGGTCTCTAATTGCCACCGTCGCCTCCTGCGTCCCTTCCCGAGGAAAGTCCGCTCCCGTTAAATGCAAATGCAACCGCCGCGATAAAAAAAAAAAAATCTTCACATTAATTTACATCGAGTGATACTACCCAATTTTTTTGGAACATCACGGTAAAAAAAAAAGATGAACTTTTTTTTTTTCGCTGCTGTTGTTAGTAATTCCTCTGTGTCCGCAAACGACGCCTCCTGGAGCTCTGTCGTTTGTCACATTTGCACATCGCAGCGCACAGCCTGGGAGGTTCAGCGAATTTAATAAATGGTCCCTTCAGTCACGCGGTGCCAAACCGCTCGTGGCGACGCTCGGCCCCCTCGGCAATCCACGGCCCTCTCGGCGAGGAATGGAAGACCTCGGCAATTCCCAAGCGATAGGACCTGGGCCCCCACCTCCAACACTTCACCAAGCTGCTGTGATCAGCGTGGTGAAGTATGCTCAAATGACTCCCCACCCCCCTTCACCCCGTGTATTATGGGGGGGAGGAGAGGTGAGTTCTTCATCTCGTGGTGGATTGGCACGGTGCTGTGAATTACCCTCGTTGTTGAATTCGGTAGACGGAGGCGTCGCTTTCGCTTTCGAAAATTAGCCGAGAACGAAAAGAAGCATTCGTTACTTCGGACCGAACCAGCCCCAACGATTGGAACCAGCTGACGATGACGAAAACGATGACGACGGTCACGATGATGATGATGATGACGATGAGAACGATTACGATGATGATGACGATGACGATGACGATGACGACGACGACGACGACGACTATGACGACGACGACGACGATCGTCACCATCGTCTTCCCAGCGGATCCGATCGCCAAGCCTCGGACGAAAGCGGAGCGGGAGAGCTCGCGCGAGCCGTCGGGTCTCCGTGGCCGCGGATGCCTCCAGAAATTACAAATGGCCGCCGTGCCTCGGCGGTGCCGGCGGCTGCGGTAGCAGCAGCCTCGGCGTCACCGCCGTTGTCATCGTCGCTTAATTTGCATGCGGTGTATTTCACCCGTAAGAATCCATTCATTTCCCTTTCCCCCGATTTCTCGCCCGCGCCGAGCTCTGTCGCTCCCCCCCCCCCTTCTCTCCCCCACCGCCGCTGCCGCGTCCCACGTTTTGTTTTGTTCGGTGGGGTGGTGGGTGGGGGGCAGGAGGGTGGTGGTGCTGTGGGCTGGTTGGGGGATTGGGGGGGGGGGAAGCCTGCGATAATTCTGCGTAGAAATTAGCATGCGAAAAACTACACTCGTTTCGTATGCACGGACGCAACCGTCAGCTGCCAGCGATGCGCACACGCGCTCGCGCGCGCACGCAGGCACGCGCAAACGTGCGCATATTCGCGTGGCAATTATTTATAAAATTATTCGCAGCCGTCGGGACGAGATAACAAAAAAAATGAATGCGCCCGGATTATTTCCAAATGTTTTATATATATATGTATTTATTTTTTTTGGCTCGGACGTCCGCTTTCGTAGAAATCTCAAAACACGCGGTTGGCGGCGGGGTGGTGGACGGGGAAGATTTATTTTTTCCACATCATCATCCGCCGCCGCCGCCGCCGTCAAATAAAAAATCCGATCCGCTGCCAACGGGAGATGACGCTGGGCCGAACCGCGCGCCCCCTTTGCGCGTGGCGCGGAGGTTCGACGTTCTTGGAACGACGCTGACTCCGCGCGGGGGACTGAGGTCGCGCGACAACCGGCTTCTCCGCGGAGACGGCTTTTGGGGGGGCCCCCCCCCCCCCGAATCCGTGATCCACGCGAGCCCCCAGGGGGTTGTTGACGACGAGAAGGGGAGGTGGAGGGGGGGGTATGGGGACCGTGGTGGAGATGCAGGCGTCGCGAAAACTCCGCGTAAACGAGACGGCGTTTTGCTTGGTGTTTCTTGTTGCCCTCAATTCCGGTATCCAGGAATAATTAAACAAATGAAACTGTTAAGTTAGGCGCCTTGCGTGTGCTGTGTACGTGTGTGTGTGTGTGGGCGTCTGCATGTCTGTGTGTGTTTGCGTGCATGAGGAGCGGTGGCCCATTGGTTCGCGCGTCGTGCTACGAATCCGGCTACCCGAGTTGGATTCCGGCTGACGGCCAATGAGCAGTGGTGAATATTTGCACCAATTGTGGGCCTGTCCTGGGTCAGACCCTCGTGTGCCGTGTCCGCCTTCATAGGTGCTCGCTAACAGCACTTACCCCAACGGTCTGTTAAGGCTATGCGGGGGATCTTTGTCTCTGTTTTGTGTACGACTGTACATCTGTGCACGTCTGCATGTGTGTGTGTACTTCGGTGCGCGTCTGTGCGCATCTGTGCGCGTCTGTATGTGTGTGTACGTGTGTACATCTGTGCGCGTCTGTATTTGTGTGTGCGTCTGTGTGTATACGTCTGCACGTGTGTGTATGTCTGTGTGTGTGTACATCTGCGTGTGTGCGCGCGTACGTGGCTTAAACCCGTCACTGTGATTTTTTTGAAAGTCGCTCTGATGCGCAACACCACATGCATATTTTAATGATCGTGGTTATTTAGAAAAATATTTTCTCGCTCGTGGATTTTTTTTTTTACTCTATAACGTTTTTGACATTTATTATTTTTTTATTTGTATCCCGTGTGTGCGCGCGTGCGTTGGGGCTACGTTGGCCGTCGTTGTCGGCAGCGTGCGTCGTTGTTGCTGTTTTTATTTTATTTTCCAGGGGTTTTCGCGCAGCGGCCGTAGCCGTATCGCGTCGACAAATTGGCGAAAAGGCCGAGAGAGTTGCGTTCGCCGATTCAGAAAGAACCGGAGGAAATTGCGATTTGTAAAAAAAACAAAAAAGTATTTTTTTTTTTTTTTACGGTTTACGATTTTTTTCATGGCTATAGCATCGCTTACTGGCAGAAGTTAACATTTCCACCTCCTGGAATGCCTCTAAACTGCCGTCAGTTTTGTTCGGGCTGTTGAATTTTTTGTAACAAAGATTGAATAAAGGGTAGTGGCGGTGGTGGGTGGGGGTGGCGCTTGGGTCACACCGATGCTTTAGTAGAATTCCAAGATTCGCGATCCCGCTTCGATCGGATGATTATATTGCTTACATTCCCCGCATAATTCGCTCGCCGTGAGCAGTCAAGTACCATAACGCGGTCGTGGCTCCTGCGCGTGTATCGCATGGCAAAAAAAACATTTTAGCGGCTCTTGATATTAATTTAAACATTTTTTACATTTTTTTTTTACAGCTCCTGCGCGCAGAGGAGGAGGTCGCAGACAGCGGGAGGAAGATCGCGGAGACGATCGAGCGAACGCCGTGCCAAGGATGGCGACGATCACGACGACGACGACGACGACGACGATGAAGAAGAAGAAAGAAGAAGCGAGCGAGGGGTGGGGTTCAGGAGTGGCGACGGCGACGCGGTGAGTGGGGGGGGGGGGGGTTGGGGGAAGGGGGGGGCATCAGAGCGATGGTGCCGTTGAGGCTGGGGAGAAGGGGGGTGGGGAGCGGATGGGGAGGTACTGGCGCACACCTCGGTCGTCGCTCGTACCGCCCACTCGCTCTCCTGCCCGCTGTCCCGCTTGCTGTCCCGCTCGCTGTCCCGCTCGCTGTCCTGCGCGCTGTACCGCTCGCTGTCCCGCTCGCTGTCCCGCTCGCTGTCCCGCTTGCTGTCCTGCGCGCTGTCCCGCTCGCTGTCCCGCTCACTGTCCCGCTCGCTGTCCCGCTTGCTGTCCTGCTTGCTGTCCTGCTCGCTGTCCCGCTCGCTGTCTCGCTCGCTGTCCCGCTCGCTGTCTCGCTCGCTGTCCTGCGCGCTGTCCTGCTCGCTGTCCTGTGCGCTGTCCTGCTCGCTGTCTCTCTCGCTGTCCCGCTCACTGTCCCTCTCGCTCTTCCGCTCACAGTCCCACTCGCTCACCGATCGCTGTCCCTCTCTCTGTCCCGCACACTCTCCCGCACGCTCACCGCTCACGCGCCCCCCCCCCCCCCCCCCCCCCAAGCTCGCTCCGACAACATGAATATTAAACGCTCGGAGGCCATTTTCTGTCGTGCCTCTCTCGTTATCGTTAGGCGGCAGCGCGGCGCGCAAATTCTGCCCGGGCCAACGCCGCTCGCACAATTACCGCAGTTTGTAGATTTCCTCGCGTCCTGTCCGCCTCCCCCCCCCCTCTACCTCTTCTCGATCTCCATCGTCGTATCACAGAAGCCGTCGTGGCATTATTTATTTTTAATTAAAGGCGTGCGACGCGATATCTGAGCGTGCGCGTGCGACCCCCCCCCCACCCACCCCCGCCCCTTTCCCCGTTGCGCCCGTGAGTGGATTATACCGCCAGGTTTTCGGGAGGGCGGGGGAGGAGGGGGTGCTGCGATAAAAAAAAAATTATGTAAATTTTTCGTGAACGTTCCCTTGGAATATTTTTTCACCAGCTTTTCGTTTTTGTGCTTGGCTTGCTTTCAACGTTTCTCGCTCACCGTCGGGTTTTGTGCGGGATCATTGTCGGGGGGGGGGGGGGGGTGGTTTGCCGTTGCTTTTTATTCACGTGGTTTGCGTGCTTTTTAGCTACGGTGCTAGCGGTCAGACGGCGATGGGAAGCGTTCGCACAAACAAGGAGATCGTGGAGCGTAAATTCTTCGCCAGCACGGCGGTCGTACCGACTCCGTACGGTTATTCCAGGCAATTCCACACACACACACACACAAAGACAAAGATCCCCCGTATAGCCTTTAACAGACCGTTGGGGCAAGTGCTGTTAGCGAGCAGCACCTGTGATGGGTGGCACGGCAGAGGGGGTGGGTGGCCAGCACCACGCCCGGCCGCCTTTGTCTCCCCAGTGGCGATGTTTAAGCAACGCACCAGGTAACTCATTTGAGACTGAGTCGAGCTAGGGGAGGCCCGGTGTTGGTGGGCGTGAGCGGGAATCGAACTCGAGTCTTTGCCGAGTTTGTAGTGCAGCGTGCTGACCGCTACACTGCCGCTCGCCCCTGCACACGCACACACGCACGCATGCACACACGCACGCATGCACACACGTAAGCACGTACGCACGTACACCTGCACACAGGCACACGCACGCACGCACACACATACGCACACGGGCGCACGCATACACACGTAGCACATTATTAAAAACATTTATCAGACGGAACTTTTAGTCACCGTTCGCGTATAAACACGTCCCCCGACGTTTTTATTTACGCAACGGCAACAATTCGCAGCCGCGTAACGATGCCCAATCTCGCAAAACGAATATCATTGGAATTTAAAAAGATGTCATTTTTTTTTCCATATTTCATTAATTAATATTTTCCTCCACGTACCACTCTTTTTAATGCAGAAATTAATTAATTAATATTTTCCTCCACGTACCGCTCTTTTTAACCCAGAAATGGACACACAAACCCACCCCCCTCCCCCACCGGATTTTTCGCGCAAAAGAGCGGCAACTTCCAAAATCGTGATTTTATTTTGTTTAAAGTAAGACGATTGCGACGACGATCAAGCGTCGGAGTCGGAATATTAGTTCATACCGGAGGAATCCGATGAGCTATGAAGCTCTTTTTTCCCACAGATGTCCAGTAGGGGGGTGAATCCTTCGTGACCTCGCCGCCGCCGTCGCGAGCGTCGATCGGCACCGTCGGTGTGCCGGCCGCGGCCGCGTCGACGATTTACCGCGCACGGGAATCCAAATTGGCGGTTTGGGAAATTTTCGCAAACTCGCGTACGGTCGTTCGAAAAGCATTCGGCGAGCGGAGTTGTGGGGGGTAGTGCAATGCGCGTTAATCTACCACCACTACGTTCAATCGCGAAGTCCAGTCTCGTTGGGATATTTATTTTTTATGTAAAACGTAGCGAGCGTGAGCGCGTTGTTGCTGTTGTTGCTCCTGCTGCTGCCGACGTAGGAACGTAAATTATTAAGTCAAATTCAAAAACGAATTTGTAAATCATCCTAAGTACAGAAGACTGGACACGGGGATACGAACGACCTCAGTCCGCCGTTACATTCCTTGATCTCTGCGTTTACAATCAACTGAACACCCCTTTCCCATCGTACCAATAGCAAAGTCACAATGCAGCCACACGGGCATGTGATTCTAGATTTGAAGATTTCGTGACTTGCAAGGATTCATACTCTTAGGTTTTTTTGGTAAAATCACGTAGGTAAAAAATAAATAATAAAAATAAAATAGAAATAATAATAGAAATACAATTATAAATCACTGATTTATCATTTTATTTCTATTATTATTTCTATTATTTTATTTTATTATTTATTTTTATTTATTTTTACCTACGTGACTTTACCGAAAAAACCTAAGAGTAGGGGGCATGTGAGCCTGACTAACACAAATCGTGTTCGTCAGGCACCGTGGTGGCGAGATGTTAACTACCTCGCCTGCTACGCAGAAGGTCGTGGGTTCGATCCAAACCCTGACGCCTGCTGCTGTATATTTAGAGTGGTCGCGTGGATTTTTCTCCGGGTCCTCCGCTTTTTGCCTTCGCATTTAGAATCAACATCGCCGTGCAACGAGTCCCAGTGAGCACGCGCGTGTGCACGTGCGTTGAACTTCTTTCGCACAGTACGTATCCGACCATGCTAAACGTCTCTCTCCTGGCCTCTTGAACTCGCCCGCCTGGTTAAACAAAAAGAAACTCGCACGGTCATCCGTCATCGGGTTCATTTATAAGTCCAAATTTCAACAATTCTAGATTTGAAGCTTTCGTAACTGCAAGGATTCATATTCTTAGGTTTTTTTGGTAAAGTCACGTAGGTAAAAAATTAAATTAAAATTAATAAAAGTAAAATAAAATGAAAATAAAATAAAAATCACGACGTTTCGGAGGCAACACAAGCTTCCGTCTTTTATTAATTTAAATTTTTTACCTACGTGACTTTACCGAAAAAACCTAAGAATATTTCAACAATTATTTTAGATATTTTTACTTTAGAAATATATCGCTTAATAATTTAACAATTCGTGCGAACTGTTCGGCAACTTTACCGGTGAACGAGCCGACACGGTCGCGATCGGCGCGTCGCTAAGCGCCGGCTGCACCGCCGGGCAAGTTCCGAGCGCCGTGACGCGACTCCGCACCGTGCCGGGTCCCAACGTCGAAGCGGCGTCGACGGCCAAACGAGCGTCGGGGAACGACGTTCGCTGCGTACGCGTGGGCGTCGGTTACATCGGCTCGCGTTGCCGCCGCGCAACCGGTCATCCAGCAGCGGATCGATCACAGCCCGTGTTGATGGGCGAGAGTGTAACTGCGCGGGGAAATTTTCATCCAGCAGCCGAGAGCGGTCATCTCTGTCGGTGATGATCGGTGTAACTGTATGGGGAGACTTCCATCCAGCAGTGGATATATCGTGGTTCATGGTGATGATGATGATGCTGCACGGGTATATCTCGATGGAAAGACCTTCAACGAAGCAGTAAATGCATCATGGCTCTTGATAACGACGAGAATAATTCTACGGGGGAAATCATCACCCAGCAGCGGATCGATGTTGTTCTCGGCGACCCACGCCGACGTCCGCGACTCGCCGATGAGCACCGAAAAGAGCGAAACCCGACCGGTCGGCAAGTTCAGACGTCGGACCTTGAAACGGCCCAAGGGGGGGTCAACCTGGCCAGTTGAGATTTCCTCTTCATCTTCATCTTCCCGTGAATGCATTTCTATTATATATATTGTGTGTGTCGTGTGTGTGTGTATAAATATAGCGTGTGTCGTGCCGCTTACGCATTGTACTACGTTTTGTTAAAAGGAGAAATAACGTGCACGTGACCTCTTCCAACCCGGTCTGTTTTCATTCCTCGATTCATGAGGCTCGGAGCCGCCCCATCACGCCACCGGCCTCCCGCCCAGTGGCGCCAGCTGCACCGACACCACCAACGCCAACACCACCACCACTACCGCCACTGCCATCATCAACACCACCGCCACTTCTACAGCCACCATAAACCACCGCCGCCGCCGCCGACCACCGCAATCACCACAACCACCGCTATCGCAACCACCGTCACCGCCGACACCACCGCCATCACCACCACCACTGCCATCATCGGTCTGTTAAGGCGATGTGTGTGTGCGTCTGTGCGTGTGCGTCTGCGTCTGTGCGTGTGCGTCTGTGTGCGTGTGTCTATGTACGTGCGTGTGAGCGCGTGTGTGTGTGCATGCTTAAGTACGCGCGTGTGTGTACGCGCGTGTGTGTGAGTGTGTACGTGCGTGTGTGTGTGTGTGTGCGCGCTGCCTCTGCTGTCTGCCGGCTAGCGGCATACATTATTCAAATTATGAAAGCGGGTTCTCCATTCCCACCTCCTACCCACCCCCTTTGTCTCCCCCAGACACCCTCCCCCACTCCCTGCTACCCCCTCCGCCCCCCAGAGCGTGAACCAGCGATATCTGCCTATACCGCCACCACCGCCACCCCCATTGCCACCGCCACCAACACCGCAACCACCCCCACCATTACCGCCACCGCCATTACAGCCACCACCGCCATTACCACCACCAACACTGCAACCACCACCACCCCCACCCCCATTACCACCGCCACCAACACCGCAACCACCGCCACCCCCATTACCACCGCCACCAACACCACAACCACCTCCACCATTACCGCCACCGCCATTACAGCCACCACCGCCATTACCGCCACCAACACCAACACCGCAACCACTCCCATTACCACCGCCACCAACACCGCAACCACCTCCACCATTACTGCCAACACCGCAACCACCACCACAGCTGACACTGCCACCAGCGCTACTGCCACCATGGCCACCACCACCACCGCCACCACCGCCACCACACTCCGTGTCCATAACCCTCCACTTGGCGATTGCGATTCAAACATTTCGCGATCGCCGGCCACTGTTGTTTTGCCCGTGGTGTCTGTCGCAGCTGGGCCGGCCGTGATGCGGTTGGCGGTTGAGGGTTGGGGAGAGAGGGCGAGGGGGGGGTGGTGGTGGTGGTGGGGGGGGGTGGTGAGGACGTGCGGTTGGGGCACGAGACATGGCGCCTTGGGCGGGCCGCGTGGCTCTCGAGAGAGAGAGCAGCACAACGAGCCGAGCGGGACGCCCGAATCGGACTGGGAATGTTTAATTCGACGCTGGAGGAATCCGATGAACTGTGGAGCTCTGTTTTGTCCACGCACGGTCCAGTCCTGAGCGCTGTTCCGCTTCACGAAGGGTGGCTGGGTGGCTGGGTGGCTGGGTGGTTGGGTGGTTGGGTGGTTGTGGTGTGGGTTGCGGTGCGGGATGCGGGGCCTACGCTGAGCCACGAGTGAACATCTTGCCGAGAGAGATGTGTGATTCCTGCAGCTCACACTGCTGCTTCTGCTGCTGCTGCTTCTCCTGCTGCTGCTTCTGTCCGCTGTGCGTTGTCGGGGGTTGTGCGCCGCGCGTTGTTGGGAGCGATGTCCGACGTTTCGCTGCCACGTGCCGGGAGATTTATTGAAGCGAATGTTTCGTAGATCTCTGTGTGTGTGCATACGTTCTTTGACTCGCATACAAACACGAAGATCCCCCGTGAAGCCTTAACAAACTGTTGGGGCAAGTGCTGTTAGCGAGCGCCTATGAAGGCCGGCACGCCACTCGAAGGTGGTGGGTGGCCAGCACCGCGCCCGGCCGCCTTTGTCTCCCCAGTGGTGAACGTTACACATCGCACCAGGTACTCATTTGAGGCTGAGTCGACCTAAGGGAGGCCCAAGACCGGTTCAGATAATCGTCACTGGTGTTGGTGGCCGTGAGCGGGAATGTAAATCGGACCGGCGGGTTCGTAGCGCAGCGCGCTAACCACCACACTACCTCGTGACACACAGTGACACACACTCGGTGACACACGCATAGTGACACAGCGCACACGGTGACGCATGCGTAGCGACACGCACGCGGTGACACACGCTCGGTGACACACACGCGTAGTGACACACGCTCGGTGACACACGCATAGTGACACGCTCGGTGACACTCGCATAGTGACACAGCGCACATGGTGATGCATGCGTAGCGACACACACGCGAGTGACACGCTCGGTGACACGCATAGTGACACAGCACACACGGTGATACATGCATAGCGACACACACGCGTAGTGACACGCTCGGTGACACACGCATAGTGACACAGTGCACACGGTGACACATGCGTAGCGACACACATGCGCAGTGACACGCTCGGTGACACGCATAGTGACACAGCACACACGGTGATACATGCGTAGCGACACGCATGCGTAGTGACACACGCTCGGTGACACACACATAGTGACACAGCACACACGGTGACACATCCATAGCGACACGCACGCGTAGTGACACACACGCTCGGTGACACACACGCGTAGTGACACACACGCTCGGTGACACACACGCGTAGTGACACACGCTCGGTGACACACACGCGTAGTGACACGCTTGGTGACACGCATAGTGACACAGCGCACACGGTGACGCATGCGTAGCGACACACACGCGGTGACACACACGCTCGGTGACACACACGCGTAGTGACACGCTTGGTGACACGCATAGTGACACACTCGGTGACACACGCATAGTGACACAGCGCACACGGTGACGCATGCGTAGCGACACGCACGCGGTGACACACACGCTCGGTGACACACACGCGTAGTGACACGCTTGGTGACACGCATAGTGACACACTCGGTGACACACGCATAGTGACACAGCGCACACGGTGACGCATGCGTAGCGACACGCACGCGGTGACACACACCGCTCGGTGACACACACGCGTAGTGACCGTGTAGGCTGCTCGGTCTGGCAGCTGCTGCCGCTGCTCATAGTCGCCTCCATTCACGGCGAGGCTGTGGGAAAGAGACTTTGACCCCCGGAAAGGTCACAGGTCGGGGGTCAAGGTCGCCGCCTCTTGTCGGCTGTGATGAGCGCCACTGCCCAAACTCCCCCCTCCCCCACATTCCCCCCGCCCCTCGCTCCCCCCCCCGCCCCTCGCTCCCCCCACGCGCCTTTCTCTCGCACCGCCGTGCTTTGCTTCATCAAGGAACAGAAACGTCACGGAATAAAAGCCACGATGCTTTTTTTATCCCAGTGGTGGTGGTCGTGGTGGTGGTCGTGGTGGTGGTCGTGGTGGTGGTGGTTGGTGGTGGTGCGACAGTGGCGGCCGGGCGTGGTGCTGGCCACCCACCCCATCGTGCCCCGTGCCGGCCTTCATAGGCGCTCGCTAAAACAGCACTTGCCCCCAAACAGTCTGTTGAAGGCTATACGGGGGATCTTTGTCTTTGGTGGCGCTAGGGATGGAGGTGCTAGGGATGGAGGTTCCAGGGATGGAGGTGCCAGGGATGGAGGTTCTAGGGATGGAGGTCCCAGGGATGGAGGTGCTAGGGATGGTGGTGCCAGGGATGGAGGTGCTAGGGATGGAGGTCCCAGGGATGGAGGTGCCAGGGATGGAGGTGCTAGGGATGGAGGTGCCAGGGATAGTGGTGCCAGGGATGGTGGTGCTAGGGATGGAGGTGCCAGGGATGGAGGTGCTAGGGATGAAGGTCCCAGGGATGGAGGTGCCAGGGATGGTGGTGCCAGGGATGGAGGTGCCAGGGATGGTGGTGCCAGGGATGGAGGTGCCAGGGATGGTGGTGCTAGGGATGGAGGTACTAGGGATGGTGGTGCCAGGGATGGAGGTGCCAGGGATGGAGGTGCTAGGGATGAAGGTCCCAGGGATGGAGGTGCCAGGGATGGAGGTGCCAGGGATGGTGGTGCCAGGGATGGAGGTGCCAGGGATGGAGGTGCCAGGGATGGAGGTGCCAGGGATGGAGGTGCCAGGGATGGAGGTGCCAGGGATGGTGGTGCCAGGGATGGAGGTGCCAGGGATGGTGGTGCCAGGGATGGAGGTGCCAGGGATGGTGGTGCCAGGGATGGTGGTGCCAGGGATGGAGGTGCTAGGGATGGAGGTGCCATGGATGGAGGTGTCAGGGATGGTGGTCCCAGGGATGGAGGTGCCAGGGATGGAGGTGCTAGGGATGGAGGTGCCAGGGATGGAGGTGTCAGGGATGGTGGTCCCAGGGATGGAGGTGCTAGGGATGGAGGTGCTAGGGATGGAGGTGCTAGGGATGGAGGTGCTAGGGATGGAGGTGCCAGGGATGGAGGTGCCAGGGATGGAGGTGCCGGGGATGGAGGTGGTGCTAGGGATGGAGGTGTCAGGGATGGTGGTCCCAGGGATGGAGGTGCCAGGGATGGAGGTGCCAGGGATGGAGGTGCCAGGGATGGAGGTGCTAGGGATGGAGGTGCTAGGGATGGAGGTGTCAGGGATGGTGGTCCCAGGGATGGAGGTGCTAGGGATGGAGGTCCCAGGGATGGTGGTGCCAGGGATGGAGGTGCTAGGGATGGAGGTACCAGGGATGGAGGTGCCGGGGATGGAGGTGGTGCTAGGGATGGAGGTGTCAGGGATGGTGGTCCCAGGGATGGAGGTGCCAGGGATGGAGGTGGTGCTAGGGATGGAGGTGTCAGGGATGGTGGTCCCAGGGATGGAGGTGCCAGGGATGGAGGTGCTAGGGATGGTGGTCCCAGGGATGGAGGTGTCAGGGATGGAGGTGTCAGGGATGGAGGTGTCAGGGATGGTGGTGCCAGGGATGGAGGTCCCAGGGATGGAGGTGTCAGGGATGGTGGTGCCAGGGATGGAGGTGCTAGGGATGGAGGTGCCAGGGATGGTGGTCCCAGGGATGGAGGTGGTGCTAGGGATGGAGGTGTCAGGGATGGTGGTCCCAGGGATGGAGGTGCCAGGGATGGAGGTGCCAGGGATGGAGGTGCCAGGGATGGAGGTCCCAGGGATGGAGGTGCTAGGGATGGAGGTGCCAGGGGTGGAGATGCCAGGGATGGAGGTGGTGCTAGGGATGGAGGTCCCAGGGATGGAGGTGCCAGGGATGGAGGTGCCAGGGATGGAGGTGCTAGAGATGAAGGTCCCAGGGATGGAGGTCCCAGGGATGGAGGTGCTAGGCGCAGCGAGGTGCAAGCCACGCGGACACGAGGTGGAGCTTCAGCGCGACGAGATGACACAAAGACGCGGCCGAGACGCGGCCGAGACGGGAGGAGAGGCAGGCACGAGACGGCCAGCGACAGGGAGATTGTTTCGCTTGATACCAAATACGCGAGTGCGCTGGTTTTTAACGCGAATCGTCGTCGTCGTCGGCGTCTCTTAGGATTCATGACTTCGAGATGACATTCGCAGCCCTTCCGTTGCCTGGGCCACCGGAGCCCTTTGCTTGGTTTGGTTACGGGGGTTTGTGGATCACGCAGAGATTCGAGTAAGATCCCCCCCCCCGCCGCCCCTCCACCCCCTCCGCCGATGGCACAGCGTGAGCTGGTGGGCCTCTGCTGTGGCGTGCGGCGTGCTGCTGCTGCGGTGAGACCGTGTCGATTGGCAGCACAGCACGTCGGTACGGACAGGGTACAGCGGAATCATTCTGGGACATTCGGCACCTAGAGCCGTTTGTGCGTCTTTGTACCGTTTGTTGTTGGAACGCTCTTACCTCGTGCCCCTGCTGGAAATAAGTGAAAAATAGCTTTATAGCTCATCGGATTCCTCCAGTAAAAAATAAATATACTGGACATCTGTAAACAACAAAAAAGAGATTTTAATTTTCGATTTAAAGCTTTCGTGACTGCAGGGATTCATCTTCTTGGTTCTTTCGGTAAAGTCACGTAAAAGAGAAGTAATAAAATAACAGACGCTTTCTCCCCGACAGAACTGGTCTTCACCTGAGGACGGCTGCTTGCATTGTGGCCGAAACGTCGTGAGAATTATTTTATTATGTTTTATTTTTATTATTTTATTACTTCCCTTCTACGTGACTTTACCGAAAGAACCAAGAAGAAAAAAACTAAAAAGAGCTTCATTGCTCATCGGATCCCTCCGGTACAAATAAATATTATGACTCTGATTCTGCTTCTGACCTCTCCCATCGTGCCTTTTTTTCCACAGTGAGCAAATGACCGAGCGGATCGGTGAACCCATCGGTGCGGAAACTCTGATTGCTGTCACCTCGTATGACACGTGGCTTCCGGGATTTCTCCCCTGGATTTTCATTGCAAAACCATCCCCAGTTTGGGAGGATCCTCGTGAAAACGGAGGCTTCTGAGACTCAGTGAGGCTACATCCCGCGTAAAACTCAATGATATTGTTATTATTGTTGAAGTCTATTTAAAATAGAACATCGTTGATGACGTGAGGATTGCCGCACCGGTCATTATCTCGAGTTGTACCGCCTGTCGTCGGAGTTGGTTGGTAAATATTTGGTGATGGAGTTTCAGAACGGTCAGGTCAGAGATGTTTCGGCGCCACGGTGGCTAGGAGATGTTAACTGCCTCGTCTGGTATACAGGAGGTCGTGGGTTCGATCCCGACCCTTACGTCTGTTGTATAATTGGAGTGCATGTCTCTCTATCATCATCATCACAGTGGCTAGGAGATGTTAACTACCTCGCCTGATATACAGGAGGTCGTGGGTTCGATCCCGATCCTGATGCCTGTTGTATAATTGGAGTGCGTGTCTCTCTATCATCATCATCATCACAGTGGCTAGGAGATGTTAACTACCTTGCCTGGTATACAGGAGGTCATGGGTTCGATCGCAGTGCAGATGTCTGCTGTATATTTGGAGTTTGCGTGTCTCTGTCCCTGTGATCAGCGTGGATTTTTTTTGATCCTTCGGTTTTCCCCTCCACATTTAGAATCAACATCACGCGTATTTGACTGCAGTACATTTCCACGTGATAAGCCACTTGCCTTGAGCCATCATTTGTGGCCAGGTCACTTTTGAAAAACAGTTATATAGCTCAGTGGGCCTTACGTGGTAAAATAACAATAATAGTTTAGTAGAAAGAAAATAAATTAACTAATAGAATACGACGTTTCGATTGCAACACAAGCAATCGTCATCAGGTAGAACTAAATTTGAGAGAGAGACAAAACACAGACACGGAGACACACAGACAGACACACAAGCAGAGAGAGACAACACAGAGACACAGAGAGAGAGACATACAGAGAGAGACACACAGAGAGAGACACACAGAGAGAGAGACACACAGAGAGAGACACACACAGAGAGAGACACACAGAGAGAGACACACAGACAGACACACAAGCAGAGAGAGAGACAACACAGAGAGAGAGACGCACAGAGAGAGACACACAGAGAGAGACACACAGAGAGAGACGCACAGAGAGACACACAGACAGACACACACAGAGAGAGACACAGAGAGAGAGACGCACAGAGAGAGACACACAGAGAGAGACACACAGAGAGAGACACACAGACAGACACACAAGCAGAGAGAGAGACAACACAGAGAGAGAGACACACAGAGAGAGACACACAGAGAGAGACACACAGAGAGAGACGCACAGAGAGACACAGACAGGCACACAGACAGACACACAAGCAGAGAGAGACAACACAGAGACACACAGAGAGAGAGACACACAACATAGACACACAGAGACTCTCTGTGTGTCTATGTTGTGGTGTCTCTCTGCTCGTGTGTCTGTCTGTGTGTCTCCGTGTTTAAAGCTGCGTTCTCAATTGTAGCGAGGTGTTCATGGCCTTGGCCCCACTCTGTCACTTATGACTCGCAGAGGGACCCAGGGACTTTACAAAGAAACTCAAGCTCACCCATTAGAAGCCCATGGACCCCCATAGAGACCCATAGACCCCCCCCCCCCCGTACAGACCCATGGACCCCCATATAAACCCACGTATAGACCCATGGACCCCCATATAAACCCCCATATACACCCATGGACCCCATATAAACCCCGTATACACCCATGGACCCCCATATAGACCCCCGTATAGACCCATGGACCCCATATAAACCCCTGTATACACCCATGGACCCCCATATAAACCCCTGTATACACCCATGGACCCCATATAAACCCCCATATACACCCATGGACCCCCATATAAACCCCTGTATACACCCATGGACCCCCATATAAACCCCGTATACACCCATGGACCCCATATAAACCCCCATATACACCCATGGACCCCCATATAAACCCCTGTATACACCCATGGACCCCCATATAAACCCCCATATACACCCATGGACCCCATATAAACCCCATATACACCCATGGACCCCATATAAACCCCCGTATACACCCATAGACCCCATATAAACCCCCGTATACACCCATAGACCCCATATAAACCCCATATACACCCACGTATACACCCATGGACCCCATATAAACCCCGTATACACCCATGGACCCCATATAAACCCCCGTATACACCCATGGACCTCCATATAAACCCCCATATACACCCATGGACCCCATATAAACCCCATATACACCCATGGACCCCATATAAACCCCGTATACACCCATGGACCCCATATAAACCCCCATATACACCCATGGACCCCATATAAACCCCCGTATACACCCATGGACCCCATATAAACCCCCATATACACCCATAGACCCCCATATACACCCACGGACCCCCATATACACCCCCATATACACCCATAGACCCCCATATACACCCACGGACCCTCATATAAACCCCCGTATACACCAATAGACCCACATATACACCCACGGACCCCCATATACACCCCCATATACACCCATAGACCCCCATATACACCCACGGACCCCCATATACACCCCCATATACACCCATAGACCCCCATATACACCCACGGACCCCCATATACACCCCCATATACACCCATAGACCCCCATATACACCCACGGACCCCCATATACACCCCCATATACACCCATAGACCCCCATATACACCCACGGACCCTCATATAAACCCGCGTATACAGAACCAGGGGCTCGCGTAGAGCACCGCACGTTGTCAACGAGACCTGCAGTTTCCCGCGCACGGTTCACGCTCAAGTGGGAGCCGACGGTCTCCGCCTCGGCTCGCCGATGAATGCCGCACAATACGACAACAACAAAAGATCGCCACCGCGAGCAATATTAAATTTGGTTTTTAATTTAACTTGTCTTAGCGTGGCTCAAAGCGTATTAGGCAGAGAGAGAGAGGGAGGGGGGGTATCACTCTCCCGCTCAGGCGAGGAGCCCTGGAGGGGGGAGAGAGACGCGTCGACGGGGTTCCGCCGTGCCGCGAACGACGGTGATCTGAACCGGTCCTGAGCCTCCCCTCCCCTAGGTCGACTCGGCCTCAAGTGAGTACCTGGCGCGGAGTGTCAACATCGCTGCTCGGGAGACAAAGGCGGCCGGGCGTGGTGCTGGCCACACACCCCCCCAACTCGCCTCGTGTGCCGTGCCGACCTTCATCGGTGCTTGCCCCCACCAGTCTGTTAAGGCTATACGGGGGATCTTTGTCTTTGTTCCGAACATTGAAGCTTTGCCCCCCCCCCCCCCCCCGACTACAGATGGGTGAGGGTCTGTGGCCCGAACGAATGTAAATAAATCGAGAATAAACAATCAACTGATTTTGAACAAATAAGGAATTCATCTTCTTGGTTCTTTCGGTAAAGTCACGTAAAGGGAAAAAATAAAATAATAAAAATAAAACATAATAAAATACAATTCTCACGACGTTTCGGCCACAACGCAAGCAGCCGTCCTCAGATGAAGATTATGTTTTATTTTGATTACTTTATTTCCCTTCTACGTGACTTTACCGAAAGAACCAAGAAGATGAATCCCTGCAGTCACGAAAGCGTTAAATCGAAAAATAAGGAATTGCGTCTGCTTCGTTTCGAACCAAGGTTGCTGCCTGTCCCGATTCGTCCCGGGACCGTTGGTCGTGATTGCGACAACTGCTTTTGCGTAATAATTAATTGCGGTTTCGTAATAATTGAAATAAACATTCGTCATGATTTTAACAATGGCAATAATGCAACGCTCGCAAAGACAATGATGCGTTGTCACGCAGTTCTGTCCACTCCTACCGCTATCGTGAGATATTCCGACATACTCTTTGGTTCTTTCGGTAAAGTCACGTGGGTGAAAATAAAATAAATGAAAATAACTCGTTTAAATCGCGACGTTTCGGGCGCAACACGAGTGTGCTTTCCCACCTGATGACGGACGCTTGTGTTGCACCCGAAACGTCGTGATTTCTTTATTTTAATCTTAATTTTGGAGCTTTCGTGACTGCAGGAATTATTCTTTGGTTTTTTCGGTAAAGTCACAGAGACGATCACCCCTGTCTGTACCTGTGTTGCTCGATCTATGTATCTTGGTGATATCTGTCTGCTTGTATGTCTGTCTATAGTTTTCTGGTTAGATTTTATGTCGCTATTTCACTATACCTAATGATGATTGCTTGTGTTGCAATCGAAACGTGCTATTATTTAATTTATTATGTTATCTTTATACGTGACTTTACCGAAAAAAACAAAGAATTATTTTATTTTATTTCTCTACCCACGTGACTTTACCGAAAGAACCAAAGAGTATGGATTCCTGCAGTCACGAAAGCTTCAAATCAAGATTGAATATTCCTCCTTCCCAAGATGTTTTTTTTCGACATCAGAGGTGGCAACCACCATTTACACACCGCGTTCAGTACTAATTTAAGGCTGAGTCGAACTAGGGGGGGTGTGGGGGAGGCAGAGATAATTACGGCTGATTTTGGCTCGTGGTCGGGTGTCGAACTCTGGTTTGCCGAGTTCATATCACGCAATGCGCTAAGCACTGCGCCACCGCTCCCCAGCATACACAAAGGAAAAGCCTTAACAGGCTGTAGGAGCAAGTGATCTTTGCGAGTAGCATCACCTATTAGGGCCGGCACGGCACACGAGGGGGAGTTAGTTGAGTGGCCAGCACCGCTCCCGGCCGCCTTTGTCTCCCCAATGGCGATGTTTACTGCACACCGCTACACGCGGTGCTCGTTTATAGTCGAATCAAAGGGGATGGGCAGGGCCGGTTCATATAATTACCGCCGACTTTGACCTATTGTCGGGATTCCAACTCTGGTTACCGGGTTCATATGGGACACCACGGTGGCTAGGAGATGTTGACTACCTCGCCTGGCACACAGGAGGTCGTGGGTTGAAAGCAGACCCTGACGCCTGCTGTACATTTAGATGTTTCCGCTGCTGCTGTATTTTTTTTCCGCGCGCTGATAACGCCGCCACTTCGTCGGGACTATCATTTGTGGCCACAACCGCTTGTGAAACAGGGCTCTGGTTAAAACAATAAAATAGTAAATATATATAAAAAAAATATAGATATATGTATAAAACGCAGTCGCGCTAACCACTGCGCCACTGCGCCACTGCTCCCCAGCCACACGCGCGGGCTGGGAGAGACGGAGAGAGAGACTCGGAGCTAGGAGCAATCGAAGTCGATAGAGAGAAAGACAATGGGCCAATCAGCGACAAAGCCGGAGCGCCCCCCCCCCCCCACTACGTTGGGAGCAGACACGGAAGAGGAGGGAGGAGGAGGATGGCGGTATTGGGGGGTGAGGGGGGGCGGCTGACGATGTCAGGCGGGAGGAGACGCCGCCTCTCGCAACGCGTTGCTCGCAGCGAGCCGAGGAGGGCGAATCGTGAACTCATTCGCTGCTGATGATGATGATGATTATTTTTATGATGATGATGCTGCTGCTGATGATGAAGATTTTGATGATGATGCTGCTGCTGATGCTGCTGCTGATGTAGATTGTGCGGATGATGATGATGCTGCTGATGTAGATTGTGCGGATGATGATGATGCTGCTGCTGATGAAGATTTTGATGATGCTGCTGCTGATGATGAAGATGATTTTGCTGCTGCTGATGAAGATTTTGATGATGATGCTGCTGCTGATGATGATGAAGATTTTGATGATACTGCTGATGGTGCTGCTGCTGATGTAGATTGTGCGGATGATGATGATGATGATGCTGCTGATGAAAATTTTTATGATGATGATGATGATGATGCGGCTGCTGATGGTGCTGCTGATGATTAAGATGATGCTGCTGCTGATGATGATAATGAAGATGGTGATGATGATGAAGATGCTCTGGCTGATGATCATGCTTATGAGGCTGCTGATGAAGATTCTGATGATGATGGAGATGATGATGATTCTGGTGATGCTGATGATGCTTCTGATGATTATGCTGATGAAGATGATACTGATGATGCTGACGATGAAGATGATGATTATGATGATGCTGCTGATGCTGATGAAGATGACGATGCTGATAAAAATGCTGCTGATGCTGCTGGTGATGATGAAGATGCTGCTGATGATGTCTACAACAAAAGATACTGACAGGATGACGATCGTGCCGCGTTTTGTCGTTACTGCTGCGGAGTGGAGGACGGAGGATTTGGAGCACTTGCTTCAACAGTCTGTTCAGGCTATACGGGGGATCTTTGTCTTTTTCTTTGGACGCTTCAACACACCGTGCTGTTAGCGAGCACAGATGAAGGCCGGCACAGCACACGAGGGGGTGGGTAGCCACCACCACTCCCGGCCGCCTTTGTCTCCCCAGTGGTGATGGTTACATACCACACCAGGTACTCATTTGAGGCTGAGTCGACTTAGGGGAGGCGCAGGACCGGTTCGGATAAATCGTCACTGGTGGCGGTGAGCGGGATTCGACCTCGGGGCGTCGGGTTCGTAGCGCAGCGCGCTAACCGCTGCGCCACCACTCCCCTACACTACCGCAACACGAAGACAAAGATCCCCCGCATAGCCTTAACAGACTGTAGGGGCAAGTGCTGTTAGCGAACAACTAAAAAGGCCGGAACGGTACACGAGGGGGTGGGTGGTTAGCACCACGCCCGACCGCCTTTGTCTCCCCAGTGGCGACGTTTACACACCGCACCAGGTACTCATTGGAGGCTGAGTCGACCTAGGGGAGGCCCTAGGACCGGTTCAAAGAATCGTTACCGGTGTTGACCGCGAGGTGGAATTGAACCCGGGTCACCGGATTCGTAGCGCAGCGCGCTGACAGCTACACTACCGCTCCCCACGCACACACGCACAGACAGACACACTCACACACGCACAGACAGCCACACTCACATACACGCACAGACAGCCACACTCACACACACGCACAGACAGACACACTCACATACACGCACAGACAGCCACACTCACATACACGCACAGACAGACATACTCACACACGCACAGACAGCCACACTCACATACACGCACAGACAGCCACACTCACATACACGCACAGACAGACACACTCACACACGCACAGACAGCCACACTCACATACACGCACAGACAGCCACACTCACACACACGCACAGACAGACACACTCACACACGCACAGACAGACACACTCACATACACGCACAGACAGACATACTCACACACGCACAGACATACTCACACACGCACAGACAGACACTCACATACACGCACAGACAGACACACTCACACACACGCACAGACAGACACACTCACATACACGCACAGACACGCGCACAGACAGACACACACACGTACAGACACACACTCACACACATGTACAGACAGACACCCTCACACACACACACAGACAGACACACTCACACACACGCACAGACATACACACTCACACACAAGCACAGACACACACTCACACACAGACAGACACACACTCACGCACAGAAAGACACACACGTACAGACACACGCACACACACGCGCACACACACACGCACAGACAGACACTCACACACGCACAGACAGACAGACACACTCACACACGCACAGACAGACACTCACTCACATACACAGACAGACAAACGCAGACACGCACGTACAGACAGACACACACGCATAGACAGACACACTCACACACGCACAGACAGACACACTCACACATACAGACACGCACAGACACACATACGCACATACAGACACACTCACACGCACAGAAAGACACACACACGCACAGACAGACACACACACGCACAGACAGACACACGCGCAGACAGACTCACACAGACAGACACACACACAGACACACACAGACAGACACACACAGACAGACACACACACACACAGAGACACACACACACAGACAGACACACTCACACACGCACAGACAGACACACTCACACACACAGACAGACACACTCACACACTCACACACGCACAGACAGACACACTCACACACTCACACAGACAGACACTCACACACTCACACACGCGCACAGTCAGACACGCACAGACAGACACATTCACACACTCACACACACACAGACAGACACACACGCACAGACTCACACACACAGACACTCACACTCACACAGACAGACACACACACAGACACACACATACAGACACACACACAGACAGACACACACTCACACACAGACAGACACACACTCACACACACACAGACACACACTCACACACGCGCGCGCCCCTTCGCCCGTCTCGTACAGAAGAGCCATTGAGACAGGCGCGCAGACATTGAGGTCCAATTTAATTAGTCGGCCGCATCCCCCAGACCCCTCCTCCCCTCCTCCCCCCTCCTTCGTGATTCTTATTCTGTTTTATAAAAAAGAAAAAAAAATCCTCCGCCCCCCCCAACTCCCATCTCTCTTTAACCCTTATTCTGCACTCGCACCAATTCCCCCCCCCCACCACCTCTTCTCCCACCCCCTCTCATCCCCCGGTCCCCCTCTATTCCTCAGCAAGCCCCCCCTCCCCTCCCACCCTTGTTATTCATAGTGCGCCTCCCATAGCACAATGCTCACGTCTGGGCGCTGAAGGGGTTAACTCGGGAATTGTAACGTCAAGTTCTGTGCCGTGACAGGGCTCGCTTTTCCCACGCTCCTACTTTACAAAATAAAGTTCGCGAAACCTCTGTGGTGCCCCTCCCTCCCTCGCTCGCCCCCCCTCCCCCCCGAGAAAAAAGGGAGCCCCCGTGTCACCCACCCACCCACCTTCCCTTCCACCCACCCACCCGTCTATGCGCTTACCCACCCACCCATCAACCTCCCAATCCCGCCACTAAATTGATATGCTTAGCCACCCCCCGAACCACCACTACCACTACCATCAGCATAGTCATCATCATCACCACTATTGTCATAATCATCAACACCATCGTCATCAACACCATCGTCATGGCATTCACCATCAGCATCGTCGTTATGACCATCATCATCATTGCCTTCATCGCCACCATCATTATGACAATCACCACCACCATCATCGCCACCATCATCATCATTATGACATCATCGCCACCACCACAATCATCATCATCGCCACCATCACCAGCATCATCACATCACATCGCCCAGACCACCACCCCCACTCACCACCACCACCCCCACCACCACCACCAGCCCCATCTCTCGCCCCCTAAAACCTCTCACACCCCCTGCCCGCGCCCCGCAGCCAGAATGAGTCATCATTTGAACGTGAGCCGCGTGTGTAAGACGCGCGGGTAGGAGCGCTGGCTGAGTGGGATTTGAGACGGTGATTAGAGACGGGACGGTGGGAGGGGAGCGGTCGAGGAGTTGTTGGGGGGGGGTAGAGTGAGAGTTGGGAGCGGGTGGGGAGATCGTTTTGCCGCTTGTCAAAGTCTAGGGGGGGTCGTGGAGGGGGTAGGGCGGTATATACTGCGGGGTTGGCAGACAGCGTTGGCACCGATAATCTTATTTAGAATGTGGTGTACGCCTTTTGGCGTCCTCTGGTCTAGCGCCGTTTTGAGACGAGGCTCAAAAGAAAGCTGTCTCTGGTGTGGACCAATCAGGTTCAAAGACAATGTATATTTTTTCAGAGTGTTTTTATATTTGCATTCTGACCACAAGTTCTGTGGTTAATGCAGACATGATTCCTTGTAAAAGGTTTTAGTTTGGTGTTTTAACATCTTAACACACCTGTTTTGTTGCCACATAAAAAGGGGAAAACCTATTCTCTAATATTTATAATAATACAAATCGTAATGTTTGTATATTTGTTACCATCAAAAGAAGTTGATTGTAACGAGCTGCGCGTGGTGTTGGCGGTGGTTGTGTCGAGCTGGCCAGCAAGCGACCTCCGCTCAAACAGCGCGGGGAGTCGCCTTGAGAGAATCAGAATCTTTATTTGGACTGCAGGAGGAATCCGATGAGCTATGAGGCTCTTCACAGATGGCCAATAGGGGCGATCGCACGCGGCCGGGTGGAGGCGGGCTACACGACCAAATTGCTCATTTGGGGCCGGATCATTCATATAAACGGCAAAAATACCATATTAATGAACATTAGTTTTGCTTTATTCATTCACCGTTGTGTCTACCTCCACATATGCCAGGTCCTGTTTCTCATTTCTCCTCTGACTTGCTGGGTTTTTTTTTCCCTCCGTGGCTCTCCGGTTCCATCCCACCACCGAAACCAAAACTCCTCGCCCCCCTTTCGTCTTTCCGAGCAGCTTTCGAGGTTTGCCAAACGTCGGCGAGCACGTGACCCCCCCCCCCCCCCCCGAGCTCGTGACCCCCCCGAGTTCGTGACCCCCCGAGCTCGTAACCCCCCCGAGCTCGTGACCCCCCTGAGCACGTGACCCCCCCGAGCACGTGACCCCCCCGAGCACGTGACCCCCCCGAGCTCGTGACCCCCCTAAACTCGTGACCCCCCCCGAGATCGTGACCCCCCCGAGCTCGTGACCCCCCCCCCGAGCACGTGACCCCCCCGAGCACGTGACCCCCCCGAGATCGTGACCCCCCCGAGCTCGTGACCCCCCCCGAGATCGTGACCCCCCCCGAGCACGTGACCCCCCCGAGCACGTGACCCCCCCGAGCACGTGACCCCCCCGAGATCGTGACCCCCCCCCGAGCACGTGACCCCCCCTAGCTCGTGACCCCCCCCCCCGAGCTCGTGACCCCTCCGAGTTCGTGACCCCCCCCCGAGCACGTGACCCCCCCCGAGCACGTGACCACCCCGAGCTCGTGACCCCCCCGAGCACGTGACCACCCCCCCTAGCTCGTGACCCCCCCCTAGCTCGTGACCTCCCCGAGCACGTGACCACCCCGAGCTCGTGACCCCCCCGAGCACGTGACCCCCCCCCCCTAGCTCGTGACCCCCCCTAGCTCGTGACCCCCCCTAGCTCGTGACCCCCCCCCCCGAGCTCGTGACCCCTCCGAGTTCGTGACCCCCCCGAGCTCGTGACCCCCCTCCCGAGCACGTGACCACCCCCCCGAGCTCGTGACCCCCCCCCCCCCTCCGGATAAAACCTCGCGGTCGTCGCCATGGGCGTGATCGTTATGAAAGGTTGAACGGGTGAAGGCGCAGCCCTGCAAGTGCTCACTTAACGCGGCTGCTGGCGGGAGGGCCTCCCGCTAGAGGGAGCGCTCGGGAAGGGGTGTTTGGCCTACTCATCCACTCAGGCCGGGCGTCGATCATCGCCCTAACTGTAATGAACCCGTTTAGACTGCGGGGTGGACAGAGGCAGTGGCGGTGTGACAACAACAACAACTGTTGTAACAACAACAGTTGTAGCAACAACAATTGTAACAACAGCAATTGCTGTTGTTACAATTGTAAGAACAGCAGCGACAATTGTGCGACTGAGCTTGTCCGAGTGCTCTGTGTCGCACGGTTTGCGTGTGTCGTTGCACGTGGTTGCATGTGGTTGCATGTGGTCGTAGCTGGTTGCATGTAGTTGTGCGTGGTTGTAGCTGGTTGCATATGGTTGCGCGTAGTCGTAGCTGGTTGCGTGTGATCGCGCATGATTGCGCGTGATCGTAACTGGTTGCGTGTGATTGCACGCGGTTGCGCGCGCGTGGTCACGTGTTGGTGTACGTGGCCGCGCGTGGGTCACGCATGTCGCTGCAAGTGGTCGCATGTGGGAGAGACGGTCGCGTATTCCTGCAGGCGGTTGCGCGCGTGGGGTTTGTATGGTGGGGGGGGGGGGGTAGTAGGGGGGGGTTATTGGTGGGGGGGGGGGTATTGGTGGGGGGGGGTAAACTTAACCAATGAGGTTCCGGGGCCCGTTCTTCTCCCTGCACACAAAAGCAAAAAAAAAGTAAGAAAAAAAAATTCTCGCCGCCGTCGCCGTCCACGCCGTCCCCTTCTCAATGGCTATTCATTGCCATGGAGAAAGCGTAACGTAGAACGGGGGTGGTGGCGTGGGGGGCTAGGTGGGGTGAGAATGCGGGGAGAGTGGTGGTGGGTGGGTGGGTGGGGGTACTGATTTACATCTCCCCGTTCTGTCCCACCACTCGCACGACCGCCGCGTCAATGGCTGTCCATCAGCGGCCGCCACTGGCTATGGCTATGGCGGTGGTGGTGATGGTGGTGATCGTGAAGGCAGCATCAGCAAATGTATCGGGCCTGGATGGTTCACGCGTTCGAGTTGTGTGCGATGGAGCGGTGGGTGCGGTGGTCAGCGCGCCTGCTGCGCTCCGAACCCGGCGACCCGAGTTCGATTCCCGCTCGCGGCCACCAACACCAAGTGACGGTTATATTATCTGAACCGGTTCTGGGCCTCTCCTAGGTCGACTTAGCTTCAAATTAGTAACTGGTGTGATGTGTGAACATTGACACTGGGGAGACAAAGGCGGCCGGGCGTGGTGTTGGCCACCCACGCACCTCGTGTGTCGTGCCGGGTTTCATAGGTGCTCGCTAACAGCACTTGCCTCAACAGTCTGTTAAGGCTATAGGGGGGTCTTTGTCTTTGTGAGTTGTGTGGGGAGCGGTGGTGCAGCGGTTAGCGTGCCTGCTGTGCTACGAACCCGGCCACCCGAGTTCGATTCCCGCTCGCGGCCACCACCAACACCGGTGATGACGATTATCAGAACCGATCCTGGACCTCCCCCGAGGTCGCCTGCAACCGTCCACCGAGCCGATGTCATCGTCGCTCCATCTCTGCCGGGGACACAGCCCCCAAGAGCGTTACCTCCTGAGGGCTGCCACTGTTTGTAGTCTCGAGCAAGCGGGCCATCATCAACATCATCACCATCATCACCATTATCATCACCATCATCATCAACATCATCATCACCACCATCATCATCATCGTCACCACCATCATCATCATCGTCACCACCATCATCATCATCGTCACCACCATCATCACCACCATCAACATCATCAGCACCATCAACATCATCACCACCATCAACATCATCATCACCATCAACATCATCACCACCATCAACATCACCACCACCATCATCATCACCACCATCACCATCATCACCATTATCACCATCATCATCACCACCATCAACATCACCACCATCACCATCATCATCACCACCATCATCACCACCATCATCACCACCATCATCACCATCATGGCCATCATCATCATCATCACCACCATCATCATCACCACCATCATCTTCATCACGGTCATCGCCTTCATCGTCACCACCATCGTCATCATCACCACCATCATCATCCCGTCCAGTCAGCCGAACACGAAGTGCCCAGTGCGATGTGTAAACATCAGCAAACGAGGCGTTTGTGTTAACGGAGCTGACAAAACGCCTACAGACGAGGGCAGAGGGACCGATACGAACGAAACGGTCAAACAAAAACATTGAAACCAAACATAAATAATAATGGACTCCTGAACCGGAACCGCGGTTCCTAAATCGTCACGATTCATCGAGTCGCGAGCGGTGTGCTTTGCACTTTAACAAAACGTCATCGTCTTTAATCATCGTAACAATAACCCTCGAATTCTGGCTCTTTTCTTTCGACCGCAGATGTTGTGGCGCGTGAACTGCGACAGCGCCAAAGGAGGACTGCGAAACCGAGAGACCGCTGGAGGATTCCGCTCGCCAACGGAAGGACGGAGTAGACGAGGAAGAAAAACCTTGCTCCCGCATAGAACCCCGCTAAGAAGTTGTTGCCCCCGGACGTATTTCGTACGCGATAATGACCCGAAATTTCGATTGAAAGCTTTCGTGACTGCAGGGATTCATCTTCTTGGTTATTTCGGTAAAGTCACGTAGAAGGGAAATAATAAAATAATAAAAATAAAACAATAAAATAATTCTCACGACGTTTCAGCTACAACGCAAGCAGCCGTCCTCGGGTGAAGAATGAGGACGGCTGCTTGCGTTGTGGCCGAAACGTCGTGAGAATTATTTTATTATGTTTTATTTTTATTATTTTATTATATCCCTTCTATGTGACTTTACCGAAAGAACCAAGAAGATGACCCGAAATTTGGAGCGGCGTGGCGAGACGACATCATGCGTGGTGACGTCATCACCCCCCCCCCCGCAATGACGTCGTTCGCGGGTGATGACGTCACAAGTGGTGATGACGTCGCCCCCGCAATGACGTCATTCGCGGGTGATGAGATCACCGCACAGTGATGTCATCGCCCGCAAATGGCGTCATCGCCCTGGCTGGCAAGACAAATACTTTTTAGCGCTGGTTCTTTAGTCGCCAAGTTCTGAGTGATTCGTCAAGTTTGGCTATGGGGGTGGGGGGGGAGGTAAAGTTCCTTAGAAGATCTTCTTGGTTCTTTCGGTAAAGTCACGTAGAATGGGAATAATAAAATAATAAAAATAAAACATAATAAAATAATTCTCACGACGTTTCGGCCACAACGCAAGCAGCCGTCCTCAGGTGAAGACCAGGTCTGTCGGAAAGACAGCGTCTGAATAGAAGAGCCAAGACAATTTAATATTAAACCTCCTTTCTCGCCACGGACCATCTTCACGTGACGGCACGCGTTACGTACGTGCGCGTGTGTACGTACGTCTAACTTATTTCGCCACCGTAGGAAGCCAATGGCGGTCGGTGCTGACGCTTGCCCAACGCGCTCCGGCGTGCGAGGAAAGGCCCTGGTTTGTTTCCGTATGGGGAGTTAAACGATGAATTGGGAATGTAAATCGGTTCACAGTCGGTACTTGGGCTCGGAGTTTGATGGCAGCTTCATTTTTTGTTGTTGTTGTTGCTTAAAATCAAACCGCGAGCCCAGTATTACATCGCTGAAGATGCCCCGCTTTGGGAAAAAGGTGCGCCGCAATATTGTCTACACAAAAGCAACGACCTCAATTTGACAATCATTTAGGATGCATTGAAAATGTATTGTGCAAAAGAGGACACGTAAAACATTGATAAAATAAATTAAGAGCAATATTTAAAATGTGCAGTCCTGTACAAATGTGGTTATAAAAGCCCCCCCCCCCCCCCCCCGCATGACATCGGGCATGGTTGGTTGTTCTGTCCATACTTCACCACGCTGGTCAGTGTGGGATATCGCTCGCCACCGATGTGAGCCGTGGCCAGGAATTTGAACGCGGGTATGTCCTGTTTCACGGTCCGAGTGCGCCAACCGCTGCACCATCACTCCACTGCTGGATGAAGGCCTTCCACACGCTGTCGCCACGTCCATCGTGTGTACGTGCAGCGGTGCCAAATAAAATTGATATTAAAGATAAAACTAACTTGAGCGAATTTGCGCCATTTTGCTTCCCGCTCGCGGCTCACCACCGCTCTCTGGATGTGCCAATCAAACTAAACAGTCGCTTTTGAAAGGAGTCGGCTGTGACGATCCCCGCGTAATACACAACGTACGTATGAAGCGCAGAAAAAATTAGAACTCAAATTAACGTCGCGAGAGGCAATTTCAACGTCGCTTCTGTCGACCAACCGAATTGAACGCCTTCATTTTATTATATTTTTTGGTCGTAGGAGATATTTTATTTTTAAACCACGATCATCAATTAACGGGGGGGGGCAGAGAGCCCGACCCCCATCCCCCCCGACCACCCCCCCAGATTCCGTTCTTGTGCCGAGAAATTTTGATTCGGAACCTCGTGCCAATCCGGTGCTCCTTGCCGGAGGGCACCTGGGGGGGGGGGTGTCTTTATTTGGCCTACTCTTCCACTCTGGCCGGACATGTTGGAGTAGTCGGTGGGTGGGAGAGTAGCCACACTTCTTTACGCCACCACACGTGACCTGCCGACTATAACCGAGCGGCACCCAATGCCACAGTCTTCATCGCAGTATTGTACGCACACAAAAAAAATCGCGTTCAATGAAAGATTTGGCCTTTTTAAAATCCTTTATATTAAGTTCGCTTGCTTGCTTGCTTGCGTGCTTGCGTGCTTGCTTGCTTGCTTATGACCGTGCAAATCTTTCGGTCGTTTTTTAACCCACTTCCCGTGATCCAATCGAGCTGACATTTTCCACACAGACTCGTTGTGGTGACAATTAATTTTCCTGAAAATTTTTGTTACAAAATTTTACACTCTTTAGGGGAATTTTTTTAAATATTTAATTACCAATTGCTTAATGCTGGCAGACAATCATCTGACCCATAGGTGGCAGACATCTCAAGCCAGAGGACGAGAGGACTCTAGCCGCCACGCATATAAAGGATCTAGAGTGAAAAACTTTGTTTTTACGGGTTAAATTTTTATACATGCAATGCAACACATGTATTTTATGATTTCATATTTTATTATTTGTTTATATGCAGCTTGGGGAGAGGGGGGGCGGTAGCGGGTGGGACGGCGGCTTGCGCGCTGCGCTGTGAACGCGGACACCCGAGTTCGACTCCCGGCCGTGGCTGACATCAGAGGTGGCGAGCGAGTGACACCCAAAACCGATCCCGGACCTCCACGTCTCCCTCGCAAACTCTCGCTGACCATCGAGGTGAAGTATGGTCAAACAAAACCCACATCATCCATGCGCCGTGGGAGGGGGGAGGGAGGCCACTCATCCAGCAGCGGATCGATAATAGGGCCGTTTGTGTCGTCACGTGACGAACACGACCGCTCGATGACACAATTGTGTAAATGTTCATGGTAAAAAAATATCACGATTGAAATAAAGAAACCAGACGTTGGGCCTTGGCGCGTTGCTAAACGCTTCAAAGTCCACGTGACGATTCAGCTTGATTGGCCATGTCGGGTGGTGGAGGGTGTTACGACACAAATCCGGCCTTATCGTTAGCAACGCGGCCAAACCAAAAGCAATTAAGAATCTAAACCTTTGCTGCGATGTAACCATCCACTTAATTTTGACAACCTTGGGCGTTGTATGTGTGCACGTTGAACTTCTTTCGCACCATACGTAGCGAACCGCGCTAATCGGAGGTGCGGGGGGAAGGACAACAAACTAACCACAAAAACCAGTGCCGAAGAAATTCGTTTTCAATCAAGACGACTTCAAAGTTGCATAGCTCCGGTAGGCTTCCTAACAACATTGAAAGGAAGAGCGTTCCAGACGGCCGCAGAAGCGCACCTGAACGGCGGCGACGCGGCCACGATCTCTGTCCAATCAGCCAGCCAAAATCCGCTGCTCCTCCGGCTGCTGCTGCTGCTGCTGCGAGGGCTACTGGAGTTCGGGTGACGATGGTTGATGCACCCCTCGACGAGATCGGTGGCGCGGCGGTTGCGGTTCGTTTGTGGCGAGCGCCTCCGCGTCGTTTGGAGACGCGGCGATGAAGACGGACGGGGAGATCGCGAATTTACCGGAGCTGAGGGATTTCACAACGGGAGTCGCTGGACGCGGCGCCCTTCTAAAAACTAGAACTAGAAAGGAAACTATAGACTTTTTCGATGTAAAGCTTTCGTGACTGCATGGATTCGTATGCTTGGTTCTTTCGGTAAAGTCACGTAGAAGGGAAATAATAAAATAATAAAAATAAAACGTAAGATAAAATGCTCACGACGTTTCGGCCACAACGCAAGCAGCCGTCCTCAGGTGAAGAACAGGTCTGTCGGAAAGACAGCGTCCGACAGCCCTGTTCTTCACCTGAGGACGGCTGCTTGCGTTGTGGCCGAAACGTCGTGAGAATTTTATCTTATTATGTTTTATTTTTGTTATTTCCCTTCTACGTGACTTTACCGAAAGAACCAGGAATATAAACTAGAGACTATTTGTTATTTTACCAGGGAAGGCCCATTGAGCTGTGTAGCTCTTTTTCGGAAAGTGACGGGCCACAAATGATAGCTAACCGGAAGTGGCTTATGATCACGTGGACATTTCTTAGTTAAATACCAAATGCACTAAACACGTGATGTTCATTCTTTAAATGTCGACGGAAAAACCGGGGGACTTGGAGAAAAATCAACGTGACCATGCGGAGAGAGAGACACGCAAACTCCAAATATACAGCAGGCATCAGGACTTGGATCGAACCCACGACCTCCTGTATACCAGGCGAGGGAGTTAGCTAACTATTTTTACTTTGTATTTGATCACGTAAGGCCCACTGATCTATGTAGCTCTTTTTCAGAAGCGCCGTGGCCACATGATAGCTCAGCGAAGTGGCTTATCACGTGGACATTTATGGCAGTAGTCAAATATTCTAAACGCGGGATGTCGATTCTAAATGTGGAGTGAAAAAACTGGACGACCCGGAGAAAAATCCATGCGACCATGGTGAGAGAGAGACACCGAAACAAATACACAGCAGGCGTCAGGGTCGGGATCAAATCCACGACCTCCTGAATACCAGGCGAGGGAGTTAACATCTCATAGCCCCCGTGATGATCATGATGAGAGAGAAACACCGAAAACTCCAAATATACAGCAGCAGGCGTCGGGGTCGGGATCAAATCCACGACCTCCTGAATACCAGGCGAGGGAGTTAACATCTCATAGCCCCCGTGATGATCATGATGAGAGAGAGACACGCAAAGTCCAAATATACAGCAGCAGGCGTCGGGGTCGGGATCAAACCCACGACCTCCTGCATACCAGGCGAGGGAGTTAACATCTCATAGCCCCCGTGATGATCATGATGAGGGAGAGGAGGAGGAGGAGGGGGGGAGGAGGGGGGGCGAGGAGGAGGAGGGGGGGGCGAGGAGGAGGAGGGGGGGGCGAGGAGGAGGAGGGGGGGGCGGGGAGGAGGGGGGGGGGAGGGGGGGCGAGGAGGAGGAGGGGGGGGGCGAGGAGGAGGAGGGGGGGGGGCGAGGAGGAGGAGGGGGGCGAGGAGGAGGAGGGGGGGCGAGGAGGAGGAGGGGGGGCGAGGAGGAGGAGGGGGGGGCGAGGAGGAGGAGGGGGGGGCGAGGAGGAGGAGGGGGGGGCGAGGAGGAGGAGGGGGGGGCGAGGAGGAGGAGGGGGGGGCGAGGAGGAGGAGGGGGGGGCGAGGAGGAGGAGGGGGGGGCGAGGAGGAGGAGGGGGGGCGATGCGCCTCTCACTCTGCGAGACTCACGGAGCGCTCGCCTCCGCGTCGCTCTCGAAACGACGCCGCGAACGCAGCCGGGAAGTCAAATCCTCTCCCCCCTCTCCGTTCCCAATCGCCGACCGCCTCTCTCTGCGCCTCCCTCGCCCTGCTGTTGATGCTGCGATCGTGCGCTCTCTCGCCCTCTCTCTCTCCTGCTCCCTCTCCTGCTCCCATCCACTGGAGCCAACTCCCACTACAGCACACGGAGCAGTCGTCTTCACTGTAACAACGACGACCACGACGATGTCGGCCTGCAGCTTCAGCTCGGCGTTAAAACGACCGCCGTCTCTTCTCTTTCCCTAGCCCCATTCTGCACCTCCTACCAGCCCCTATCACTACCCCTATCACTACCCCTACCCCTATCACTATCCCAACCCCTATCACTACCCCTACCCCTATCACTATCCCAACCCCTATCACTACCCCTACCCCTATCACTATCCCAACCCTATCACTACCCCAACCCCTATCACTACCCCAACCCCTATCACTACCCCAACCCCTATCACTACCCCAACCCCTATCACTACCCCAACCCCTATCACTACCCCAACCCCTATCACTATCCCAACCCCTATCACTACCCCTACCCCTATCACTATCCCAACCCCTATCACTACCCCAACACCTATTACTACCCCAACCACTTTCACTACCCCTATCACCACCCCTATCACTACCCCAGCCCCTATCACTACCCAACCCCTATCACCACCCAACCCCTATCACTACCCCAGCCCCTATCACTACCCAACCCCTATCACTACCCCAACCCCTATCACTACCCCAACCCCTATCACTACCCCAACCCCTATCACTACCCAAACCTCTATCACTACCCCAACCCCTATCACTACCCCAACCCCTATCACTACCCCAACCCCTATCACTACCCCAACCCCTATCACTACCCCAACCCCTATCACTACCCCAACCCCTATCACTACCCCAGCCCCTATCACTACCCAACCCCTATCACTACCCCAACCCCTATCACTACCCAAACCTCTATCACTACCCCAACCCTATCACTACCCCACCCCTAACACTACCCCAACCCCTATCACTACCCAAACCTCTATCACTACCCCAACCCCTATCACTACCCCAACCCTATCACTACCCAAACCTCTATCACTACCCCAACCCCTATCACTACCCAAACCTCTATCACTACCCCAACCCCTATCACTACCCCAACCCCTATCACTACCCCAACCCCTATCACTACCCCAACCCCTATCACTACCCCAACCCCTATCACTACCCCAACCCCTATCACTACCCCAACTCCTATCACTATCCCAACCCCTATCACTACCCCAACCCCTATCACTACCCCAACCCCTATCACTACCCCTATCACTACCCCAACCCCTATCACTACCCCTATCACTACCCCAACCACTATCACTACCTCTACCCCTCCTTAACCACTCCCACAATCACACCTCCCTATGTTTTAATAACAACCCCACCCTTCGTGTCACTGTCGACTTACAATGTTATAATTTGTGTGAAGCGCCTCGGACGAAGGCGCCGCTGCTAGACGCATCTACTCTATATCAGGTGTATCATTAGAGGAGTCCAATGGAGCCACAAACAATAAACAAAACAAACATAGATTCGCCTCTTACACACACAAGGTTTCCTTTGTTTTTCTGAGACACGTTTGGCGACGCGGTGTCGTCGAACCGGTTTTTTTTACGAAGTCGCCGTGAACCGGTTTTTTTTACGAAGTCGCCGTGAACCGGTTTTTTTTACGAAGTCGCCGTGAACCGGTTTTTTTTTACGAAGTCGCCGTGAACCGGTTTTTTTTACGAAGTCGACGTGAACCGTTTTTTTACGAAGTCGACGTGAACCGTTTTTTTACGAAGTCGACGTGAACCGGTTTTTTTTTTTTACGAAGTCGCCGTGAACCGTTTTTTTTTTTTACGAAGTCGACATGAACCGGTTTTTTTTTACGAAGTCGCCGTGAACCGGTTTTTTTACGAAGTCGCCGTGAACCAGGAACAGCGTCGTTCCCGTCGCCTCGTTACCCTCACGATGAGTCACCAGCACTGCGGTAAACGGCTGTGTTCGATTCTAGATTTGAAGCTTTCGTGACTGCAAGGATTCATACTCTTAGGTTTTTTCGGTAAAGTTACGTAGGTAAAAAATAAAAATAGATATAAAATAATAATAAATCAATTAAATCACGACGTTTCGGAGGCAACACAAGTCTCCGTCTTCAGGTGGAACCGTCACAGCTACAGTAAATTAGTAATACAGTAAATTTAGCTGTGACGGTCCCACCTGAAGACGGAGAATTGTGTTGTCTCCGAAACGTCGTGAGTTAATTGATTTATTATTATCATTTTTCTATGAGATTAATTTTTTATGATTTATTATTATTTTATTTCTATTATTTTTATTTTTTACCGACGTGACTTTACCGAAAAAAACCTAAGGCTGTGTTCGAATCCGTGTTTCAGTCGCCTCGTTATTAAACCGAGCCCTTTTAAAAAAAAAAAAAGTCGTGAGCGATTTGATGGTCTGAGCTTGTGCCGCCGATGACCGCTGTTCAAAAATAACATCGAACAAAACCCATCGCGTAAAAATGTACTTCTGTACTGAACTTGACTCAATTCCAGCTGTGAGAATTAAATATCGGGTTTGACCGTCCACGTGACGAGCATTAACTCCCGCTTCTATCGCGGGTGGAAAAGTTCTAGCCTCGATTCTGTGTGGCAAGGCCGTAATTATAATATAAATATGTTGAAATGTCCCCCCCCCCACCCCCAATATATTTCTATAAACAATATGAAAAAAAATTATATGGTATGTAAATAAAAACAACAATTTGCTAAACATTGGCCACAATATCTGGACTTGCTTGTCTTTATATAACAATGCATATATTTATTTTCATATGATTGTGGTTATGGTTGTACTTTATTAATCCCTAATCTCTGCCATTACATACAATGAAACAAGGAAAGGTAAAAAGACAGAGCAATGTAATACAATACACTATTAGACATTGTAAAAAAAAAAGTCCATCCCATGTGTTAGTGAATTTTTTTATATTTTAGGCAGGAAATGAATTTTCACATTTAGATTTTTTTTTCTGGATGTGGGACCCCCAGACCCCCTGGAAGATTTAGTTCCCCCCAATGTTGACTCCATGGCTACAGCCTTGCTGTGTGGACCAGAGGTCATTTGAAGAAAGAAATCTCAGAGGCGGCTCTGTGCTATCCAGTTCCGCGGGACCATTTTGTGTGGACCAGAGTGTTGATCTGAAGACGGAAATCTCAGAGGCGTTTCTGTGATATCCACTTCCGCGGGACCATTCTGCGTGGACCAGAGTGTTAACCTGAAGATGGAAATCTCAGTGGCGTTTCTGTGATATCCAGTTCCGCGGGACCATTCTGCGTGGACCAGAGTGTTGACCTGAAGACGGAAATCTCAGAGGCGGCTCTGTGATATCCACTTCCGCGGGACCATTCTGCGTGGACCAGAGTGTTGACCTGAAGACGAAAATCTCAGTGGCGGCTCTGTGATATCCACTTCCGCGGGACCATTCTGCGTGGACCAGAGTGTTGACCTGAAGACGAAAATCTCAGTGGCGTTTCTGTGATATCCAGTTCCGCGGGACCATTCTGCGTGGACCAGAGTGTTAACCTGAAGACGGAAATCTCAGAGGCGGATCTGCGATATCCACTTCCGGGGGCGACTGAGTGTACTCACTGCGCGAGTGGAACGCGTGGATTGTTGCCTCGCCGCGTCACGCCGGTGGCACAACCGCGACGAGATTGGGGAGAAGGGGGAGGGGGGAAGATGAGGGGAGGGGGGAAGATGAGGGGGGGAAGGCGGAGGGGGATGAAGGGGGGGAGAGGGGGGGGGATACAAAAAAATATTTTTTAAAATTGAAAAATATCCACCAGCCCACAATTCCGTGCGGCTATCGCATGCGTTGATGTTTAAAAAAAAATGTGAAATGTTGCAAAAAAAATTTCGCAATCGCAGAAGGAGGGAAACCTCGCGCGGGCTCGGAGCGTCACGCGGCACGAAGCATCGTCACCGCCTCGCTGCACGCGACGGAGCCGGCGCGCCCCCCCCCCACCAGCCCCCCACTCGAATTGTAGCCCAGCGCTTAATTCCGTTTTTATTATCGCGGCTCCGACGGGCCTCTTATTTTAGTTATTTATATTCATTCTGTGTGTGTATATATACACACACATGCACAAATAATCCACCGCACGTACACATCGGGCAGATTAGAGGCACGGAGGGGGGGGGGAGCGGTCACGCGTTCCGTGTTGTCGTGGTTGGTTTGGTAGTTTTTTTTGGGGGGTGGGTCTGCTTCAGAATCAGAATATTCATTTGCACTGGAGCAATCCGAAAAGCTATTAAGCTCTTCCCCCCCCCCCCCCCCCCACAGATGTCCGGCAGACGCGGCATTGCGGCCGGGCCTGCGATGTGGGGGTGGGTGGGGTCAGCACCACGCCCGACCGCCTTTGTCTCCCCAGTGGCGATGTCTTTACACACCGCACCAGGTACTAATTTTAGGCTGAGTCCACCTAGGGGAGGCCCAGGACCGGTTTAGATAATCGTCACTGGCGTTGGCAGTGAGCGGGAATTGTGATAGATACAGGACACTACGTTGTGTGTCTGTCTTGTGACCCACGCATTATTTGGCATATACAAGTGTGTAAGGGTGTTTTGTAGCGCAGTGGTTAGCGCGCTGCGCTATGAACCCGGCAACCTCAGTTTTGATTCCCGCTCACGGCCAACACCAGTGACGATTATCTGAATCGGTCCTGGGCCTCCCCTAGGTCGACTCAGCATTAAATACGTACTGTACAATGGTGCGGTGCGTCAACATCGCCACTGTGCTATGAACCCGGCAACCTCAGTTTGATTCCCTCTCGCGGCCAACAGCAGTGACGATTATCTGAATCGGTCCTGGGTCTCCCCTAGGTCGACTCAGCATTAAATAAGTACTGTACCATGGTGCGGTGCGTCAACATCGCCACTGTGCTATGAACCCGGCAACCTCAGTTTGATTCCCGCTCGGGGCTAACAGCAGTGATGATTATCTGAATCGGTCCTGGGCCTCCCCTAGGTCGACTCAGCATTAAATAAGTACTGTACAATGGTGCGGTGCGTCAACATCGCCACTGTGCTATGAACCCGGCAACCTCAGTTTGATTCCCGCTCACGGCCAACACCAGTGACGATTATCTGAAACGGTACTGGGCCTCCCCTAGGTCGACTCAGCATTAACTAAGTACTGTACAATTGTGCGCTGCGTCAACATCGCCACTGTGGGAAGACAAAGGCGGCCCGAGTTGGTGAGGATTGTTCTGTTCGTCGCGTTCAGCGCCTGTTGTACGCGTTTGTTTTTTGTCTATGCAGGGTGGTGGAGGGTTTCACGACGAAAAACGTGTCCAGATCGTCACGTGGCATAAGGGGCCGTCCATAAATGACGTCACGTACCTAGGGGGGGGGGGGTCAGACATTTGTGACGATGTGTGACGAGGGGAGAGGGTTTGAGAAATGTGACGTCACATCAAAATGCGCAACTTTAAATAAATATAGGCAACACGCTTTTTTTAATTTAATAGACTTTTTAATAAATGTTTCATCCTACAACATCAGAGTGCAGCGCCGCATTAAATACGCACTACAATGACAATAGTTTAAAGCGATTTGAAGCATGTTTTCTTTTTGGGAGGCGGGGGGGGGCAGAGCTTTGTGACGTCATATTTGAGGGGGGGTCTGACTTTTTGTGACGCCGTGTGACGAGGGGGGGGGGGTCAAAAATTGTCCAAAATCGCGTGACGTCATTTATGGACGGCCCCTAACACAAAATAAATCATTCGTAACATTGTCCACCAAAAACTCACGTGTTAGTCTTGGTGGTATATGTGTGTGTGTTTGTGTGTTGAATGTACCTATGTGTGTGTACACGTCTTTATACGTACGACAAGACAAAGATGCCCCGTATAGCCTTCAACAGACTGTTGGGGCAAGTGCTGTTAGCGAGCACCTATTGAAGGCCGGTACGGCACACGAGGTGGCCACCACGCCCGGCCGCCTTTGTCTCCCCAGTGGCGATGTTACACATCGCACCAGCTACTCATTTGAGGCTGAGTCGACCTAGAGGAGGAGGCCCAGGACCGGTTCAGATAATCGTCACCGGTGTTGGACGTGAGCGGCCTCTGTATGTCAATGTGTGTGCAGTACGTCTGATTAGCATTTTCTCTATGTACCAATAACACTGGTCAACAAAAAAAAAACATTTTTTCTGGCCTGGACTTTTGCAGCTGTTTTAGACTAATTTCAGGGTGCTGATTCCAAATCTGATCTCAGATTTGCTCTATCACATCTCATTTTTATGCTATCGGCATACCCCATTTTCATTGATTTTACCCGAAATTAACTCTATCACTTATGATTGCGCGTTGTTGCGAGTCAGTGACTGCTTTAGTGTTAATATATGGTGCTGTATTTTTTGGATAGTGTGTTTATAATATATTTTATGTAGATATCCACATTTATTTAATATTTTTCTTCTGCAGTTTTTATTGAAAATGCAATATTTTATATCTCAAAAACCTGATGTGATAGACAAAAACTGATGCCAGATTTGGAATCAGCACCCCAAAATTACCTTAAGACCGTTGGAATACCTTATGCCAGAACAAGTGTGTTGACCAGTGTAATATTTGTACAGTGCAAAACCACAACGGCACTGAATGAAACTAATTGCGTTAAGCATAAACAAAAACATACATGAACATTACATCTCTTTTTTTTTGCTTTAATGTATTGAAATATTAAATATATGTTTTGTCCCATCAACCCTATACGCCTTGTGGAATACATAACAAAGGCTCAGTCTTTTGTTATGCAGTCTATTCTTAGTCTTAAGCCTCACCTTACCATATTAATAAAAAAGTGTGCCGTTCCTGGCCCTTCCCCCCTCAACCATTATATATACGGAGTAGTAGCTCTTGTAATCTCTCATTTACTTGATACAGCTGTCGTGGCTGTGACGGTTCCACCTGAAGACGGAAGCTTGTGTTGCCTCCGAAACGTCGTGATTTTTATTTTATTTTATTAATTTAAATTTAAAAAATTTACCTACGTGACTTTACCGAAAAAACCTAAGAATATGAATCCTTGCAGTCACGAAAGCTTCAAATCTAGAATACATTTTATTTCTGTTTGTTCCGCCAGAATTTGTTTTAAGTGACGTTATTCTGCGCGGTTTGCCACTGAAGTTGCCATCATAGCGGTTCACATCTACGGTGCCACTCCACTGCTGGATGAAGGGATAACCCCACCACGCCCACGTGTCAATCACGGCCCTCGTTTCACCATACTTCACCACCGCTACCACCACTCAGGGCCGGTCCACTCAACTCGACACCGATTTGGTGAATATTTTTTGTTAAATATTTTTTTTATTTTTTGTTTAATTGACCAGGTAAGGCCCGCTAAGTTGCTCACAATATATTTAGCTTTTTACCAGAAGCGACATGGCTATCACAAATGAAGTGGCTTGTCATCGTGTGGAAATGTGTCGCGTACCAAATACTTTAAACGCGTGACGTTGATTCTAAATTGCGGAGGGAAAAACCGGAGGACCCGGAGAAAAATCCACGTGACCACGGGGAGAGACAGACACGCAAACTCCAAATACAGGGTGCTTAGAAAATGTTGTTAGCACTTTTTATGGGACTATAGTTTTTAATGGAAAAATAACGGGTAATAATACACTGTAACATGATAACAAATGTATGGTAATAGCTTCAAAAAGTCAAAGAGTCTCTACTTTTTCGCCATCATTGTCAACGTGTGCCTTGGAATCTTCTCCAGATGGTCTCCAGAGCCCGAAGGCAGCGCATTTCCCGTGGTGTTGTTGCAAATTCTCAGAAGTGTAAAAAAAAATGCTTGGAGCACCCTGTAATACAGCAGGCGTCAGAGTCGGGTTCGAACCCACGACCTCCTGCGTACCAGGCGAGGGAGTTAACATCTCCTAGCCACCGTTGCACGCCCCCTCTGCAGGGAGTGCATGGGAGAGGTTCAGATTTCATCGCCACTGATGTCAGCCGGGACCGGGTGTCAACCTGTGTTGGTGACCGAGCTAAAAGGATAGTTGTGCTAACCGCAGCGCCACTAATCGCCAGCTCCCCATGTATGCATGCATCATGGATGCATGAACGTATACCTTATGCATGCGCACGTATAACCTTTGCACGTGTATGTATGTATACCATATGCACGGGTGTGTATGTACGTATGCATTGGAGCGGTGGCGCAGTGAATTAGATACCCATTCTAAAACATGTGATCATTACTGCGTCCGCATGCTTCATGTCTGTTTGTAACGTCTGCATTGTATAAATATAAGCTACAGGTTATATATATATATTTTCAATTCAATGCATCACGGTATTGCAAGCAGGGGAAAGCCATAGACAATGGTGTTACGTGGAAATTGTAAAAAAAATATTTATATTCCACGTGTTACAATACAGCACTGTACGTAAACATACGTGTTTTGTATTTGTTGAATGTTGTAAAATCAATTCAACGTTCCGGGCGACATCCTCTTTAAGCCACTACTGTATTTCAATGGCTCCGTGTTACTTACGTCCTTAGCATCAGCGAGTCGTGGGTTTCTGCCTACAAAGACAAAGATCCCCCCTCGTATAGCCTTACCAAACTGTTGGGGCAAGTTGGCGAGCGCCTACGAAGGCCCATATCTACGCTGTACACGCGCGCCTACTGGGTGATAGGTCAATGGAATTGTGTACAACACATGTGGTCAAGTTTTTTGTAATTTGTTAGCATCAGCGAGCCGGCTATGTTTTGTTTCATCACGTGATCCTTATGGCGGTACCTTGGGGTAACCAAATAATACAAACTGGCCTAGGCAATTAAATGTTATTTCTGGGATACAATTTTTTCCAGGGGTGTACTGAACTCCGCGTCTGGGGTATACCGATCAATCCGAAATCGGCGGTGCTACTCCGTGATGTCGAAACGCCAAATAGTTTTGCTTAAAAAATTCGTGATCGAAAAATTCAACTTTGAATCGTTCACCGTGTACAGCTCGTCGAGATGAGTCGATTGCCGCATCGCCGACCATCAACAAGAGACTAAACGTGACTGCATCACTGACACGATGCGGGTAACCGCCATACGGTTCATGTGTATACACGCATATTATACACACACACACACGTGTTTATACACAGACATAATAATTCACAATATGATACTCGTAATATATAGGCTGTGCGTTTTCTGAGCGTGTATGTTTGTTTGCCGATATTGCTGGACACACGTGTACGCACACGTGTCAATTTTGTGACTGAGGCTAATTTTTTGGGGGGGATTAAGCGATTTTTAGATCTTTTTAAACACCACCATCACACATTCAGTAATAGTATTCGTGTAATTACGTCTCGATAGTCCGAGTTTATCGGTTCTCGGTATCCCACGTCAGTGCTATACAACCCTCCGATGAACATCGCGTGTTTACGCGTGGAGATTACTCTGCGCGTAATGTTTGTTAATTTCCACGTCAAATTAAAACAAACAGCACGCTGCAGCGTCCGTCACGTCACGTGTGTGTGTGTGTGTTTATGTGCGCCCGCCTTCATAGGCGCTCGCAAACAGCGAACTTGTCCCGAAAGTCTGCCGAGGCTGTACGGGGGATCTATATCTTTGTGTTCGTAGTGTGGGGAGCGGTGGCGCAGTGGTTAGCGCGCAGCGTTACGAACCCTGGATGCCGAGTTCGATTCTCGCTCAACGGCCAACGGCGGTGACGAGTGTCTGAGCCGGTCCCTATGCCTCCTCGAGGTAGACTCAGCCTCAAATGAGTACCTGGTGCGATGTGAAAACGTCGTCACTGGGAGAGACAAAGGCGGCCGGGCGTGGTGATGGACATCCACCCCCGCGTGTGCCCTGCCTTCATAGGCGTATACGTACAAAGCTAGCAGCACTTGCCCCAACAGTCTGTGAAGGCAATACGGGGGATCTGTATCTTTGCTTCGTGTATAAATGTTCTATGTGTATACACGATATTGTGTGTACTGTATACGTCTGCATATGTTCCATATATAATGTGTTCGTGTATTTAGTAATTATTGTTGTGTGCGTGTGGTGTGTTTCCCGGTGTATGGATAAATATATGATGTTTCTGTGTAATATCCACACGTGTGTAAGTGTGAGTGTTTTTATAAAAATGTGTATATTGTGTATTTTAGTGTATGTAGAAGCCTACATATATGTTCGTGCCGATACCTGTACATATGTAGTGTATTTATGTTGTGTATTTGTGTTTATACGTGTCGTGTGTATGTGCGCGATTGTGTATGCTCCTGTGTGTATGTGTACATCTGTATCATATGCATTATATATGGGTATATTTGCGTGTCCGTGAGGTTGTCTTTGTGTACATGTATGTATCTCTCTGTGTAAAATATACTGTGTAACTGTGAATGTGTATGAATTTATTATGTATCCGCCGGTGTGTTTTGTGTGTGTGCGCGAAATTGATACGTATATATGTGTGTGTGTGTGTTTGTATTTGTGTATATAATAAAACAATATATATTGTGTGTATGTTATGTGTGCCAGTCTAATATCGACGAGATTAACCCAGTCTCAAATGAGTACCTGGTGCGGTGTGTAAACATCGCCACTGGGGAGACAAAGGCGGTTGGGCGTGGTGCTGGCCACCCACCCCCTCGTGTGCCGTGCCGGCCTTCATAGGTGCTACTCGCTCACAGCACTTGCCCCTACAGTCTGTTAAGGTTACACGGGGATCTTTGTCTTTGCTTGTTTGCCAGTCAAATGTCGTGGTAGTGGTGGTATCATCATGAATCATGGTCGATCCACTGCTGGATGTCATTCGCACTACGCAGTCAAATCCATCGCGGCGGTCCCACGATTTCACAAATCATCTTGCACACCTGGCCAGCTTTTTCATTATAATATTAATAAAAGTGCTATGAAGAAGTGGCATTGCCCGAAACGTCGCCTACCACTTAAGTGTTTAATTGTAAGGCCACGCATGTACTGGTACTGTTGCTAATGACGATTGTCTTAAAAGTTGTATCGATAATTTGTGCACCACTGCCAACGCAGCAGCATTATCGCCAATATGAAATTTTTGTTAAAATCATAGGCGGAATTTGACTTCCATATTTGTGGGAGGGGGGGGGAGCATAATTATGTATTAATTAAATATGTATTATTAACTACTGAAATTTAATTTATATATGTTCCCATCCATAATAGAGATTTTTAGATTAGATCGCGTAAATATAAATGTGTCGTTAAACCCGCCACCCCCCGACACAGCCAAATTAGTAAGGTCTGTCACGTAAACGGAACGTGCCAATTCGTTACTAGTACAGCACACCCGGGTTGTGTGCTGGAGAGTAAACCCGCAACATTTACAATTCGTAATCAACGTTTTTGGGTTTAGATCGCGTTATTTATAAATGTGTCGTAACCCTCCACCACCCGCTTCAACACACCGGTGGGCTAAAGCAGTGAACTATTTGTCTTTTGTCAACGTGACACTTTTTTACTGATTGGCCGTGTCGGGTGAAGGAGGGTTACGACACATTTATAAATAACGCGATCTAAACCCAAAAACGTTGATTATGAATAATATTGGTCGCGAAAGCCTACACGTGTTAAACCAAATGTACAATTCGATTGCGACGTTCCCCCAGTAATTACAACCAACATCATCAGGCTGTCGCCTGTCGCCCGATGATGCTGCGGTTGTGATTACTACTGGATCTCGGCGGCACTCCGCAGTCAAATTTGTAATTACTGGCGAAACATCTGGCGGTCGGCTGATAATGCTGGTTGTAATTACCGGCGAAACGTCGCACTCGAATTTTAAATGTTGCGGGTTTACTCTCCAGCACACAACCGGTGTGCTGTAACTAGTAACGAATTGGCACGTGTCCGTGGTGGCGAGTTTAACGACACATTTATATTTACGCGGTCTAACCCAAAAAAGAACTGTATTATGGATAATATTGGTCACGAAATCCCGACCACGTGTTCAAAAAGGTGTCCATTTTGGGCGAGGCATTGCCCCCCGTGCCCCCCCCCCCCCGCAACCTCCGCCCATGGGTAAAACCCATACATGTTGTTTGTATTGATGTTGAATATACATTTAGGAAGAGAGAGTGAGAGAGAGAGATACGCACTCAACAATGCGCTCAAAGAGGAGATAATTTTCAATCGGTTGCGCGCTCACCTCCATTACGACGCGCGGAATCGACCATGTGGACATCGGGACAAAGGGGGACGTGGAGTACGTAAAAGAAGCGTGATGGTGGTGGTGGTGATGGTGGTGGCGGTGGTGGTGGTGGAAGGGGGAGACGGAGGTGGGAGACGGAGGGGGGAGACGGAGGGGGGAGACGGAGCGCTGCGTGGAACCACCACGGAGAGGTCGAGGGAGGAGAGGGCACGTGACGGTCTGCTGGTGCGAGAGCTGCAACGGAGTGGCAGTCGACGGCGGGAGGGGTGAAGGGAACGCGCCCGGACTCGGCTCAAGTGCGCGGCTAGGTGATTCACACGGCAGGAGGTAGCGTTGCCTCGAGCGGAAACCTCTCATCCAGCAGCAGCGGATCGATCGTGGCCGACGGCGACGGTGAGACGGTGAGATGGTGAGATGCGCGTGACAACGAAGACCCCACCACCACCACCACCGTATAGACACTAACAGACTGTTGGGGCAGGTGATGTTAGCGAGTAGCACCGATGAAGGCAGGGAAGGCACGCGAGATGGTCAGAACCACACCCGGCCGCATGTCTCCCCAGTGGCGATGTTTACACACCGCACCAGGTACTCATTTGAGGCTGAGTCGACCTCGGGGAGGGCCAGGACCGGTTCAGATAATCGTCACCGGTGTTGACCGTGAGCGGGAATCGAACTCGGGGTCGCCGGGATCGTAACGCAGCGCGTCAACCGCTGCACCACCGCTCCCCACACACACACGCACGCCTACGCGTGTCATCCAGCGCTTTGGAGGCAAGGGTTGGTGGGACACGTAAAGATTTGTATATGAAACTCCTTAACCCAATGCAAAGTAAGCTGCTGTGAGGTTCAGGCTGATACTGGGCAGTACAGCAAGTTGAATTCTAACATCCTGCCCATTGTCTGCACTGCCGCGCCTGGAGGTCAAACCGACTGCTATTGTAGTGTGATTACCATCACACCACGGGCAAAAATCCATAGTACTTCATGTCATATATATATAAAATACGTGTACATTTGAGCTCATTGACATAATTGGTTTCACCTGTCACCTGGACAATTGCAGGGCGTGGTGCGTGTGTGCGTGGGGAGCGGTGGCGCTAGTGGTTAGCGCACCGCGCTACGAATCCGACGACTGGCGTTCGGTTCCCGCTCACGACCAATATCAGTGGTGAATATCTGTACCGGTCCTGGGCCTCCCCCTAGGTCGACTCAGCCTTAAACCAGTACCTGCTGCAGTGTGTAGCATTGGGGGAAGACAAAGGCGCCCGGGGCATGGTGTTAGCCACCCCACCCCTCGTGTGCCGTGCCGGCCTTCATCTACGTCTACTCGCTAGCAGCACTTGCCCCAAAAGTCTATTGGAGGCTATACGGGGGGGGTGGGGGGAGGCCTTTGTCTTTGTTGGGGTTACGCGAGGCCATTCGGTCTTAACAGACTGCACCGAAATACACAATTACACACTGGGGCTGCCAATCTTATAATCACGAGCCATTCATTCATAGAGTAGTACGCCTCGAATTACTCAATCGAGCCCGCCGCGGGGGGGTGGTGGGGTGGTGGGGGGGGAGCTCTGCTCGTCTGTTGGGATGCGTTGCGTAATTTCGTGTCCCGAACTCTGTTCTTGCGCGTCTACCGACGCCGCATGCGCGGGCAAAAGCGCAGCGCTGCAAGCGCTCGCTCGGCGACTGCCGCAGATGACGGCTCGACGTCGCGAGGTGCTCTGGGAAGAAGGGGCCCGTGGCCCGAAACGTCACCTATTATTCTCATTCAGACGCTGTCTTTCCAACAGACCTGTTCTTCACCTGAGGACGGCTGCTTGCGTTGTGGCCGAAACGTCGTGAGGATTGTATTTTATTATGTTTTATTTTTATTATTTCCCTTCTACGTGACTTTACCGAAAGAACCAAGAAGATATTATTCTCTGTTACAATTTTAAAGTAATATTTTTTTAAATAGCCACGGTGTTATTGAAGAGGTGGAGGAGATCCAGCGACTACGTTTTGCATGCAACTGGGGTGTCTGTAAATGGATCGCCCCCCGTCTTATTCCGTGAACATCAAAAACGCGCGCGCGTTGGATCACTCCTCCTGCACCACCCCCCCTTCACTCGCCCACGCTGACCGGAGAACAGCCCGCGAGAGATGGAGGAGGGAGGAGGAGGTGGTGGTGGTGAGTCGTCAAAGAATATGAGACTTGGAAAGACGGGAACAACGAGGTTGGACTTGAATCATCATCATCGTCATCTTTGACTTCTTCAAGGAAATCGCACCAAGTCATCTTTTTTAAATCCTTTATATTAAGTTCACTTGCGCGCTTGCTTACTTGCTTACGGCCGTGCAAATATTTCGGTCGTTTTTTAACCCACTTCCCGTGATCCAATCAAGCTGACATTTTCCACACAGACTCGTTGTGCGTGACAATTCATGTTTTAGAATTTTTTTTCCAAAATTTTTAACTTTTTAGGACAAAAATATTATATTTAATTACCAATTGCTTAATGCTGCCATGCAATCATCTGACCCATAGGTGGCAGCCATCTCAAGCCAGAGGACGAGAGGACTCTAGCCGCCACGCATATTAAGGATTTATAGTGAAAAACTTTGTTTTTACGGGTTATACTTGTTTTAGGTTGCTCCCACATTGGGGGGGGGGGGGTTCTTTATTTTGTTTTCTTCAAGACGTTTTAAGCCGACGAACGAGCGGTCAATCCACTGCTGGATGAAGGCCTCTGGAGTCACGGCCTTGTGGGATCTTGGCTCGTGGGGGGGGGTTTTAGCATACTTCACCACGCCGGTCAGTGCCGTGTTGGTGGAGGGCGTCGGAGCAGAGAAGTTAGTGCAGTACAACTACTAACATAGAAGTTAGTGCAGTACAACTACTACATAGACGTTAGTGCAGTACAACTACTAACATAGAAGTTAGTGCAGTAGAACTACTACTGGACTGAGTGTTCCGCTCAGCTCTGCGTTGCACACAATGAGCGCCCGCAGCCTGTAGCCTATAGCACCTGCTATGCATGGTAGTCGTCAATCCAAGTACTCATCCAGTGGATAGATTATTCAAATTATTTATGTAACTAAACATCACGTTGTTCGCGCACTGCGCTATCAGCTTCACAGGGTTCGATTCCCGACCACGGCTACCATCAGTGTCGAGTGATATGAAGTGTGTGTGTGTATGTATGAATCGGTCCGAGTCATCCACATTCGTCATTCACCACCCAGCGCTGACCAGCGTGCTGAAGTAGAGTCAACGCCCATGACAGATACGACGTATGGGGGAGGGAGACCTTCAGCCAGCCAGCGAATTGATAAAACAAGTTGAAAAACAAACAACGTACACTTAATATTCTTGGTTCTTTCGGTAAAGTCACGTAGAAGGGAAGTAATAAAATAATAAAAATAAAACGTAATAAAATAATTCTCACGACGTTTTCGACCACAACACCTGAGGACGGCTGCTTGCGTTGTAGCCGAAACGTCGTGAGAATTATTTTATTATGTTTTATTTTTATTATTTTAATACTTCGCTTCTACGTGACTTTACCGAAAGAACCAAGAAGTTTAATCCCTGCAGTCACGAAAGATTTAAAGCGAAATTTAACGTACACTTAACGTACACTTAAATTTCGATTTAAAGCTTTCGTGACTGCAGGGATTCATCTTCTTGGTTCTTTCGGTAAAGTCACGTAGAAGGGAAATAATAAAATAATACAAATAAAACATAATAAAATACAATTCTCAATTGTGAGAATTGTATAATAAAATACAATTCTCAATTGTGAGAATTGTATTTTATTATGTTGAATTTTTATTATTTTATTATTTCCCTTCTACGTGACTTTACCGAAAGAACCAAGAAAACGTACACTTAGCTACACTTAGCCAGGCACTGCTGGGGCTGTTGGGACAACTTGTGTTATCGAGGACTAATTAAGAGCCGAGTGGTCAATATCACGAAACAAATGAGTGCTCATTTCATGCCGATTTCACCTAAGCGGAGGTCCACGCTCGCCACGGTCAGAGACCATCGCCAGAAATCGAACCCAGGTGGATTAGGGTCGCAGGGCGGTGCGCAAACTATTGTAACACCGCTCCGTCCAAAAGAGATTGTGCCAGGCTAGGTGCACCCCGAGGCCATCACGCGAAGTGCAGAGGGGGATCGTTACCGTCAGCTCACTGGACCGATCCAGGTGCTGTGGGTTGGCTGAAATGAGTTTGATGACACACGCGGGAGACAATGAAAAAGATCCCCTCCCCCCCCCCCCCAGTGGAGCCTGAACAGACTGTTCGCGAGCACCTATTAAGGCCGGCACAGCGCACGAATCGGCGGTGATGTCAGAACCCACGCACGGCCGCCTTTGTCTCTCGGAACTGATATTTACACACCGCACCAGGTGCCGTAGACCCAATTAGGACCGGGTATACCACGGTAAGTCGATAGGGAGGTCGCGTGCAGTGGGGTAAGGGGCCGTCCATAAATGACGTCACGCGATTTTGGACGATTTTTGACCCCCCCCTCCCTCGTCACAAAAAGTCAGACCCCCCCTCAAATAGACGTCACAAAGCTCTGCCCCCCCCCCCCTCCCAAAAATAAAACATGCTTCAAATCGCTTTCAACTATTGTCATTGTAGTGCGTATTTAATGTGGTGCTGCACTCTGATGTTGAAGGAGAAAACATTTATTAAAAAGTATATTTAATTAAGTAGAACGTGTTGTCTATATTTATTTAAAGTTGCGCATTTTGATGTGACGTCACATTTCTCAAACCCCCCCTCCCTCCTCTTCACACATCGTCACAAATCATCTTCTTGGTACTTTCGGTCGACAGACCTGTTCTCCACCTGAGGACGGCTGCTTGCGTTGTGGCCGAAACGTCGTGAGAATTATTTAATTATGTTTTATTTTTATTAGTTCATTATTTCCATTCTACGTGACTTTACCGAAAGAACCAAGAAGATGAATCCCCGCAGTCACGAAAGCTTTAAATCGAAAAATCGTCACAAATGTCTGACCCCCCCACCCCCCCTAGGTGCGTGACGTCATTTATGGACGGACCCTAAGGTGTGTGGGTGCGTGCACCCGTCCCCTCTCCTTTACAGTATTTGTCTGCTGCTATAAATGTGTGATAGGCTGGTCGCTTCTAAAAAAATAACTACGAAGCGTAGTCGCACCTTACCTGGTAAACAAAAACTACCGTAGATTTTAGTTTTTCGATCACCGTCAGTGGGCAACACAAGCAGCTGATCGCAACTCCTGGCGGCACACAGTCCACCAGGCCACCTCCTTCTTCGAAGATACCCGCAGGGCCCGTATGGAGGACAAAAGGAGGAGGAAGAAGAACCATGATCCCTCAGCACCCATCCCAGATCAGACCTAGACTTGCAGCTGTTGTGGCAGGACCTGCTTGTCCCGCATAGGCCTCGTCAGCCACCAGCGTGCCTGCAGAAGACGTGGATGTCCTTCCTAGATCTTCGTTCGCGAAGCCAAGCCATGACGTTGACCAAATACCCCGCTACCCCCACTGCTCCCTCCAGTCGAGGTGGCTTCACCATCAGCGGCAGGAACCTCCTTTAAACAGAGCCATGAGACTCAGTGAGATGTCTCCTGGCTAAACAAGTTGAACAACAACAACAGCAGCAGCACTTAAAAGGGAATCGAATCAAATAGGCGACGTTTAGGGGCAATGATGTGCCACGAGGAAGAGCCATTGCCCGAAACGTCGCCACATTGTATATTTGTGGGTTACACGGTGGTCCAGATGTCCTATGACCCGCAATTAATTGACCCCTAAAGAATCCTTTGCATATTCATTTAGATTTCAAATAAACCTTTCTTTAAAACATATATATATTACGTTTTAAAGAATTAAAGGGGCAGAGGGGGGGTCACAAGACATCTGGACCATCCTCGACTCTAAAGGCCACACAGTGGTATTGATGGATGTGTTGCGGTTTGGGCTATTTAATCTTTAAACAAACAAAAATCAAAGGTGAGATGACATCACCGTGTGATTTCACTGGCACTAATCTCCCCCACACACAGCCCTGCATCAGTGGTGGAAATTCCACATTCACATGGCGGATGGAGGGGGAGGGGCACGTTTATTCATTGTAAAACCATTGTTCACCTCGCTTCTCCCCACAAAGTAGTTACCCATTTTATCTACTCTGGAGGGATGATTGGCTGAGTCCAATCCCCACAACCAGGATCTGAACTCGGAATCTTTCGATTGGGAGCCGCTCGCTCTCTCGACACTTGAGCCACGTGGCCGGTTGTGTGTTTGTGTGACTTTGTGAATGATTGTGTATGTTTGTGTGTGTGAGAGAGACGGTGTATTAGTGTATGTGTGTATATACAGTGGGGAGTGGTAATGCTGCGCTACGAACCCGACGACCCGGTCACGGCCAACACCAGTGACGATTATTTGAACCGGTCCTGGGCTTCCCCTAGGTCGACTCAGCCTCAAATGAGTACTGTACCTGGTGCGATGTGTAAACATCGCCACTAGGGAGACAAAGGTGGCCGGGCGTGGTGTTGGCCACCCACCCCCTCGTGTGCCGTTCTGGCCTTCATAGGTGCTCGCTTACAGCACTTGCCCCAACAGTCTGTTACAGGCTATACGGGGGACCTTTGTCGTTGTGTGTGTCTGTGTGCGCCCGGGTGAAATTAGTAACGTGGACGGGCAAGGGTGATCACGATTATAACCGCCTTTGCTTCGTTCGCGACGAATGACTCTAAATGGTTAAGTAAAAGAGACGTCAGTCACGAGAGATAATGGATCTTAGAGGGACTTCACCTGGTAAAAAATTAACCCGTAAAAACAAAGTTTTTCACTATAAATCCTTTATATGCGTGGCGGCTAGAGTCCTCTCGTCCTCTGGCTTGAGATGACTGCCACCTATGGGTCAGATGATTGCCTGCCACCATTAAGCAATTGGTAATTAAATATAAAATATTTTCCTAAAAAGTGTAAAGTTATGGGAAAAATTTTTCACGAAAATAAATTGTCACGCACAACGAGTCTGTGGTGCAAAATGTCAGCTCGATTGGATCACGGGAAGTGTGTTAAAAAGCGACCGAAAGATTTGCACGGTCGTAAGCGCGCAAGCAAGCAAGCGAACTTAATATAAAGGATTTAAAAAGAAAAAGCTGCGCCCATCGCAGAATGTAACGAATCTCAAATGGCCTCTCACCTGGTTAAATCGAGGACGATAGTCGCATGAGACAATGCATGGGTCTCAGTCGGTCCTCACCTGGTTAATTAAATGCCGTCAGTCACAAGAGATAATAAGGACTATCAATTGGGCTCTCGCCTGGTTAAATAAGGGACGTCGTATTGATTTGGATCAAGCGAAGGGGGGGGGGGGAGAAGATGGGGAGGTGAGGGGATAGAGGGAGACGCGAGAGTGGAGCAGCGGTGAGGGAATGAGAGAAGGGGGGGGGGGGGGAGATAGGATACCATACAGGAGACGAGAAAAGATAACGGGGAGAGAGAGAGGGGAGAGATGGTAAAAAAAAAAATTACGAAATGATGAACGAAACAAAGTGCCGAATACACCGAGCATCTTCTTGTTTCCACTGATCGTAAAAAAAAGAGAGCGACACACAGAGAGAGAGAGAGAGGAGAGCAGAGCGTGACATATATTGTGAAATCTTTCATTTCAAAAGGGGGGGGGGCGGTTACATAAAGCAAAGCATTGAAAAAAAAAACTAAATGATGAACGAAGCAAAGTGCCGACTACACCGAGCATCTTCTTGTTTCCTCTGCTCGTAAAAAAGAGAGGGATGAAAAAAAAGAGGGATGGACAGCGAGTGTGGGAGGAAGAGAGAGAGAGACGCGAGACGGGGAAAGGGGTGGAGGCAGTGAGGGAGAGAGACGCGGGGAGAGGGAGGGAGATGGAGGGAGAGAGACGCGGGGGAGGGAGGGGGAGGGAGGGGGAGGGAGGGGTAGGGAGGGGGAGGGAGATGGAGGGAGGGAGACGCGGGGAGAGGGAGGGGGAGGGAGAGGGAGGGAGGGAGATAGACGCGGGGGAGAGGGAGAGAGAGGGAGGGGGAGGGAGAGGCAGTGAGGGAGAGAGAGACGCGGGGAGAGGGAGGGGGAGGGAGGGAGAGAGACGCGGGGAGAGGGAGATGGAGGGGGAGGGAGAGGCAGTGAGGGAGTGAGACGCAGGGAGAGGGAGATGGAGGGGGAGGGAGAGGCAGTGAGGGAGTGAGACCGCAGGGAGAGGGAGGGGGGAGGGAGGGAGAGAGACGCAGGGAGAGGGAGATGGAGGGGGAGGGAGAGGCAGTGAGGGAGTGAGACGCAGGGAGAGGGAGGGGGAGGGAGGGAGAGAGACGCGGGGAGAGGGAGAGGGAGGGAGATGGAGGGAGGGAGAGAGACATACGGGGAGAGGGAGGGGGAGGGAGGGAGAGACGCGGGGAGAGGGAGAGAGAGAGGGAGGGGGAGGGAGAGGCAGTGAGGGAGAGAGACGCGGGGAGAGGGAGGGGGAGGGAGGGAGAGGCAGTGAGGGAGAGAGAGACGCGGGGAGAGGGAGGGGGAGGGAGGGAGAGGCAGTGAGGGAGAGAGACGCGGGGAGAGGGAGGGGAGGGAGAGAGACATACGGGGAGAGGGAGGGGGAGGATGGAGGGGGGGTGTGTAGAGTCGCCTTGATAGAGCCTTACCCGTGACCGCATCTGCGTGACCCATTGGCACCGCACGTGAGTCGTGCTCACACCCCACGTGGGGGAGGGAGGGGCACGGGGGAGGGGGGGAGACTGGATTTGTGGTGGTGGATGGATGGGGGGGAGGGGGGACACGGCAGGGAGGGGGCACAGGGGGGGGGGACACGGGGGGGGGCACAGGGGGGGGCAAGGGGGGGGGGGACACGGGGGTGCGACTGGATTTGTGGTGGTGGTGGGTGGGGGGTGCTGGGCTGGGAAAGGTCGGGGAATGTGGAGATGTGGTTAGTGGTGGTGGTTGTTGTGGTTGTTGTGGTTGTGAGTGGTGTGCATTGTGTTCGTAATAATCGTAGCAGTGCCCTTGGTTTAGCCAGGAAGGCCCACAGCGAGTCTCACGGCATCATGTTCAGGAGGGTCCTGCCGTGCATTCCAGGACAAACACGCGTGTTTAGCAATCATCAGGCGCGTTGCTTTGTTTAACTGCTTAAAAGCTTTTTGTTTGTTGCCGAATGTAAAACGTTGCTAATCGAAACGAGACAGACAATAAAGAATAATAATACTGAACTGATTATGTTGGTGCTGCTGCGTTGGTAGTGGTGCACAAACACAGTCAACAACAACAACTAAACACATTCGCCACCAACAACACTGTGCCCATTGAAAATAAATAAATTATATAATAGGCGACGTTTCGGGCAATGGGCCGTCTTCACAGCACACAGAGAGAGTCCAGGGATAGTCTTAATATTAATAACAATCGATTCGTCACTAGACTCGAGACAATTAATCGACTCATCAATAAGTTAAATCGTTGCTCCAAGATAAACATTGTTTCCGTATTTGACTATAAAGATATTGGTTGCACGTTGAGGCTAAGGTGATGGCAGTGATAGTGGCTGTTTGATGATTATGATGACGATTAGGGTGATATGGGTGATGATAATGGTGGTAGTGGTAGTGGTGATGATGGTGATGATGATGGTGGTGATGATGGTGGTGGTGATGATGATGATGGTGGTGATGATGATGGTGGTGATGGTGATGATAATGATGATGGTTGTGATGATTATGATGAGGATTAGGGTGATATGGGTGATGATATTATCATAGTGGTAGTGGTGATGGTGATGATGATGGTGGTGATGATGGTGGTGGTGATGATGGTGATGATGGTGGTGATGATGATGGTGGTGGTTGTGATGATGATGATGGTTGTGATGATTATGATAATGAGTAGGGTGATATGGGTGATGATAATGGTGGTAGTGGTAATGGTGATGGTGATGATGGTGGTGATGATGGTGATGATGGTGGTGATGATGATGATGGTGGTGATGATGGTGGTGGTGATGACGGTAATGATGGTGATGATGATGATGGTGGTGATGATGGTGATGATGGTGGTGGTGGTGATGATGATGGTTGTGATGATTATGACGATGGTCGTGGTGATGATGACAACGATGTCGATGATGATAATCATGATGATAATTTTAATGCTCGTTATTATGATGTCTCAGACATCTCTCTGTCTGTGCTACGAAGAAGGCCCATTATCCGAAACGTCGCCTTGAGTTGTATGGCAGTGATGGTGTTGGTGGCTGTGTGCGCGCGTGTGTCTTGGACTGGGTCACGTTCCCTCGCCTATTCTCAGCCCCTTGCCGCTGATCTCCATTGTGATGCTAAACTATTTCATCTGCCAACCCGCGTGGAAACTTACATCCATAGACACGGCGAGGGAGAGAGAGGTGCGGGGTTAGGGGTGGCGGCGGTGGGGGGGCTAGCGAAGAGTGTGAGAGAGCGTGAGAGTGTTTGAAAGTGTGTGAGAGAATGTGTGTGAGAGTGTGTGTGAGAGTGTGAGTGTGAGAGTGTGAAAGTGTGTGAGAGTGTGAGAGAATGTGAGTGAGTGTGAGAGAGTGAGTGTGTGTTGAGAGTGTGTGAGAGTGTGAGTGTGAGAGTGTGTGTGTGAGAGTGTGTGAAAGTGTGTGAGAAAGTGAGTGAGGAGTTGAAAGGGCGGGATTGAGTGAGTGTGTAAGGGGAGCGGTGTGTAAACATCGCCACTGGGGAGACAAAGGCGGCCGGGCTTGATGCTAGCAAGCCACCTCCCTCGTGTGCCGTGCCGGCCTTCATAGGTACTACTCGCTAACAGCACTTGCCCCAACAGTCTGTTGAAGGCTATGCGGGGGATCTTTGTCTTTGTGAGAGCGAGTGAGGGATTGTGAGAGATTGGGCGAAAACGAGTGGGTTAAGAGAGTGTGAGAGAGTGTGAGAGAGTGTGTGAGAGTGTGTGAGAGTGTGAGAGAGTGTGAGAGAGTGAGAGAGCGTGAGAGAGCGAGTGTGTGAGAGAGTGAGCGACACGAGTGAGAGTGACAAGAGATAGTGAGATTATTCATTCATGTCTGTAAATGACGCCAAAACGCCAACGCAACAGAATGATACCATGGTCTGTTTGGTGAGATGGAGAGAGAGTGTGAGATGGAGAGAGTGAGTCAGTGCGAGATGGAGAGAGTGAGTCAGTGTGAGATGGAGAGAGAGTGCGAGAGAGAGAGAGTGAGTCAGTGCGAGATGGAGAGAGTGAGTCAGTGTGAGATGGAGATAGTGAGTCAGTGTGAGATGGAGAGAGTGAGTCAGTGTGAGATGGAGAGAGTGAGTCAGTGTGTGAGAGAGAGAGTGAGTCAGTGTGTGAGAGAGAGTGAGTCAGTGTGAGAGAGAGAGTGAGTCAGTGCGAGATGGAGAGAGTGAGTCAGTGTGAGAGAGAGAGTGAGTCAGTGTGTGAGAGAGAGTGAGTCAGTGAGAGAGAGAGAGTGAGTCAGTGTGAGATGGAGAGAGTGAGTCAGTGCGAGATGGAGAGAGTGAGTCAGTGTGAGAGAGAGAGTGAGTCAGTGTGTGAGAGAGAGTGAGTCAGTGAGAGAGAGAGAGAGTGAGTCAGTGTGAGATGGAGAGAGTGAGTCAGTGTGAGATGGAGAGAGTGAGTCAGTGTGAGATGGAGAGAGTGAGTCAGTGTGAGATGGAGAGAGTGAGTCAGTGTGAGAGAGAGAGTGAGTCAGTGTGAGAGAGAGAGAGTGAGTCAGTGTGAGATGGAGAGAGAGTGAGTTAGTGTGAGATGGAGAGAGTGAGTCAGTGTGAGATGGAGAGAGTGAGTCAGTGTGAGAGGGAGAGAGTGAGTCAGTGTGTGAGAGAGAGTGAGTCAGTGTGAGATGGAGAGAGTGAGTCAGTGTGAGATGGAGAGAGTGAGTCAGTGTGAGATGGAGAGAGTGAGTCAGTGTGTGAGAGAGAGTGAGTCAGTGTGAGATGGAGAGAGTGAGTCAGTGTGTGAGAGAGAGTGAGTTAGTGTGAGATGGAGAGAGTGAGTCAGTGTGTGAGAGAGAGTGAGTTAGTGTGAGATGGAGAGAGAGTGAGTCCGTGTGAGATGGAGAGAGAGTGCGAGAGAGAGAGAGAGTGAACGAGAGAGTTAGAGACCTGGGTAGAGGATATACGGTAGAGTTGTAGGGGTGGGTTTAGAGAGGGGGGAGGGGTTGTAAGAGGGTAGACTGTGGGGGGTGGGATGGTGGGTGGGTGGGTGGGGGTAGATTTAGGGGGTGGAGGGTAGAGTGAGAGACGCAAGCTCGCTCTCCACAAATAATCCATTATACACCCAGTGGGTGGGGTGACGTGAAGGGGAGAGAGGTGGGGGAGGAGACGTGGGTGGAGGAGGGATGGGGGAGGTGGTGGTGGGGAGGGGGGGGGCTATACAATGACCCCCCCCCCACCACCACCCCCAGCATGCGGGATTTATGTCTGTATGCCGGGGTGGGATCACGGGAGCTGTGGTTTTTCCCACCAGTGTTCGCATTGAACGCGTCCCAAGTGCGTCTCCGTATTCATGATAGCGCATTCACAAAGACAAAGGTTCAGCACCCCCCCCACCACCCCGGCCCCACCGCCCGTATAGCCTTCGACGGACTGTTGGGGCAAGTGCTGTTGGTAGCGAGTAGCGACGAGCACACCTATGACATGTCACCGGCGCTGTGGCGCACGAGAAGGTGGGTGGGGCCAGCACCACGCCCGGCCGCCTTTGTCTCACCGATGCTGATGTTTTTACACACCGCGCCAGGTAATTATTCGAGGCTGAGTCGACCTAGGGGAGGCCCAGGACCGGTTCAGATGAAAGTCACCGGTGTTGGCAGTGAGCGGGGGAATCGAACTCGGGTTTGGTGGGTTCGTAGCGCAGCGCGCTAACCGCCACGCCACCGCTCCCCAATGATCGCACATTGACACACACACAGATACATCCGCGCAGAGATGCATACACGCAAACAGAGAGATGCATACACGTGTACAGATACATACACAGATACATTCACACGGAAAGATACACCCACAGAGATGCATACATACACAAAGATAAAGGTCCCCCGTATAGCCTTTATATACTGTTGGGGCAAGTGCTGTAAGCAAACGCCGATGGAAAACCGGCACGGCACACGAGGGGGTGGGTGGTCAACACCACGCCGGACCGCCTTTGTCTCCCCGGTGCCGATGTTTACTACACACCGCACCGGTTACTCGTTTTCGGCTGTGTCGACCTAGGGGAAGCCCAGGACCGGTTCAGATAATCGTCACTGCTGTTGGCCGTAGAGCGGGAATCAAACTCGGGTTTGGCGGGTTCGTTGCGCAGCGCGCTAACCACTGCGCCACCGCTCCCATAAATGCACACAAACATTCGTGCACACAGAGAGATACGTACAGATACACGCCGAAAGATACTTACACTTAGAGAGATGCATACGCACGTAGGGATACGTGCACACGTAGAGACATACACACCTCGATGTGTATACGCCCATAGAGACACATCGTTATATGCACACGGAGATATATATACATTTAAATACATACACACGTAGCGACACATGTAAACGTGAGATACGTAGATACATGGAGATACCGAGGCACGTATCGATTCGCACGTCGAGATACAGACACACGGAGCGATGGAACGGACTGTGTTGGGGCAAGTGCTGTTAGCGAGCCCCTATTAAGGCCGACACGGAGGTGGGCTACATGCCGTGCGAAATAAGTTCCAAATACCAACGTACATTTTATGAACAATTTAACCGCACGTTACTTCCTTTAATCTACACAAAGTACAGCAGCCATATATTGTGAAACAAGATGCAATGTATACATCAAGAAACTAAACTACGTTTTTATTTTACTTGATAAAGCCCAAAGAGCTGGGTAGCTCTTTTTCAGAAGCGATCTGACCACAAATGATAGCTCAAGTCAAGACCGTAATTATAATATATATTCAAATATGCTCAAAATGCCCCCCCCCCCTTCAATATATTGCTTTAAAAAAATAATTGCTATGCTATGTAAATAAAAACAACAATTTGCTAAACCTTGGCCACAATATGTTTTGACCTTGTCTTCATATAAACCAATGCATAGATTTCTGTTTATATGATTGTGGTTATGGTTGTACTTCATTAATCCCTAATCTCTGCCATTACATACAATGAAACAAGAAAAGGTAAAAAAAACAGAGCAATGTAATACAATACACTATTAGACATTATTGTGAGAAAAAAAACGTCCATCGCATGTGTTAGTGAATTTTAAAATATGTTAGGCAACAAATGACTTTCAAACGTAGATATTTTTCGGGGTTGGGACCTCCAGACACCCTGGAAGATTTGGTCCCCCCCCAAATGTTGACTCCTTGGCTACGGCCTTGGCTCACTCAAGAAGTGTATCATCATCGCGTGGAAATGCACAGCCGCAGCCGAATGCTCTGAACGCGCATGAGTCTCAAGATCAAGCAGTCGAACCGGCACAGCCGAGATCCTGGATTTCGAACCCGGGATTCAGCCACTGCCCGCGATCAAACACTGGCTCCCAGGTTGTCGCGAGATTGCGGCCTTAGCCGGGTCAGCACGACACGAACAAATGAAGCCATCTCAAATCAGCTCTGAGAATTTCAAATATCGAGTTGACTTTCCGATTTAAAGCTTTCGTGATTGCAGGGATTCATCTTCTTGGTTCTTTCGGTAAAGTCACGTAGAAGGGAAATAATAAAATGATAAATATAAAACCTAATAAAATACAATTCTCACGACGTTTCGGCCACTTTATTTTTATGTTCTTTACCTGAGGACGGCTGCTTGCGTTGTGGCCGAAACGTCGTGAGAATTGTATTTTATTAGGTTTTATTTTTATTATTGTATTATTTCCCTTCTACGTGACTTTACCGAAAGAACCAAGAAGATCGAGTTGACTGTTACGCGACGTACGGTGCGAAAGAAGTTCAACGTACACACGCCCCACCGCATTAATCATTACTGCGGGGTGTATAGCAGCCCGTCTGCTCCACAGCGGACGTTAAAGATCCTGTGACGTTATTCAAAATAGGAGTGCCCTGCCATCATCAGGGTCCACATTTGTCATACGAGAAAAACTCGCATTGCAAATGACTCAATTTGGATTACACAAAGACAAAGATCCCCCCCCCCGTAGCCTTCACAGGCTGTTGGGGCAAGTGCTGTTAGCAAGCACCTAATGAAGGCCGAATCTGCACACGAGGGAGTGGGTGACCAGCACGACGCCCGGCCGCCTTTGTCTCCACCAGTGGCGATGTTATTACACACCACACCAGGTCCTCATTTGAGGCTCAGTCGACCTAGGGAAGGCCCAGGACCGATTCATATAATCTTCACTGGTGTTGGCCGTGAGCGGGAATCGAACCCGTGTTGACCGGGTTCATAGCGCAGCGCGCTAACCGCTACCCCACCGCTCCCCAGACACAGCAGCAGCAATCAACGCCGCCTACTGAGAGAAGAACGCAAAATGAGACTTGTTTGCTCATCTCTTGAGTTCTTTCTCACCTGGTTAAACAAAATAAACTTATCACAACCATCATCGCCACTACCCCCTTGTCACATCTATCCCATCACCCCATTGCTGCCCCCTAGTGACACCACACAGCGCGCACTGAGCGCTATTGCAGAAGCAGAATCTCTATTTAGACCGGAGGAATCCGATGAGCTATGAAGCTCTTTTTTCACAGACGACCGTACTTCATGCGTGTATGTTGAACTTCGTTCGCACCGTACGTAGCCAACCGTGCTAATCGGAGGTGCGGGGGACAGGGCAACAAACTGAACACACGCGGAAAAAAAATCAGTCCTAAAGAGATGAGTTTTCAATCTCGATTTAAAAATGCGTAAGCTCCTGCGGCTTCCTAATATCGGAGAGGAAGAGCGTTCCAGACGGCCGCAGAGGCGCATCTTTGTTCGACGGCTCAGCCAAAAGCCGCCAGCATGACCAGTGTGCCCGTGATGATGGTGCATCGCGTTGGCTTCGTCAATGCATTGAACGTGTGGAAGCAACCGCAGTGGAGTTCTCTACGAGTTATGAAAAACATTGTTATTAATGGATTTTGCTTCGCTGCCCTCTGCTGCCCGCACATCTGAAACACTGCCCAGGCTCCCCAACCGCTCAGAGCTTCTGATGGTTGTGAGGCCAAACTGTGAATTCGCTAACCGTGTGCGGTGGCTTCACTGCAATCTTTTCTAGGTTATTTAATTTAGTGTGTTCTTTCTCCCTCTCTCCTAATGTTCAAGCCTGCGTACTTTACTACGCGTTCTTCGTACTCATTGACATGTTAATTTTTTTCTCTAACCCCTCCCTCTCTCTGCCTCCGCCCCCCTCTGTCTATTTAAGGCCTCGCTACAGAGACAATCTCCCTCTCTGTGCCTGTGTTACTCTCTCTATGTATCTTGGTGATATCTGTCTGCTTATATGTCTGTCTATAGTTTTCTGGTTATATTTTTTGTTGCTATTTCATTTATACCTGATGATGATTGCTTGTGTTGCAATCGAAACGTCGTATGCTATTATTTAATTTATTATTTTATCTTCATACGTGACTTTACCGAAAGAACCAAAGAATAATTCTTGCAGTCACGAAAGCTCCAAAAATAAGATTTCACTGCAATCTCTTAACCCAGGGATGGTTAACACCCTCGACCAACCCGCCTCGAAGTCACATCAACTCGAGTCGGCTCCGAGTTCAATTCCCGCTCACGGCCAACACCGGTGACGATTATTCGAACCGGTCCCGGTCCTGGGCCTCCCCTAGGTAGACTCGGCCTCAAATGAGTATCTCGTGTGGTGTGTAAAAATATCACGATCAGGGAGACAAAGGCGGTCGGGCGTGGTGCTAGCCACCCACCCCTCTGGTGTACCGTGTCGGCCTTGATAGGTGCTCGCTAACGGCACTTGTCCCAACAGTCTGTTCAGGCTATACGGGGGATCTTTGTCTTTGGTAGTGGTTTGACTTGTCGACTCAGCCTCAAATGAGTACCTGATAACGGGGGAGTGTGTAAACATCTTTTTCTGGGGAGACAAAAGCGGTCGGGCGTGGTGTCATCGGTGCTACTCGCCAACAGCACTCGCCACATACTCTTAGGTTTTTTCGGTAAAGTCACGTAGGTAAAAAATAAAATTAAAATTTACTAAAAGTAATAATAGAAATAAAATAATTGTATTTGAGTAATAATATTTTATTTTATTTCTATTATTACTCTTAGTAATTTTTATTTTATTTTTTTAATAGAAATAAAAGAATTGTATTTTAGTTCTATTATTACTTTTAGTAATTTTTTATTTTATTTTTTACCTACGTGACTTCACCGAAAAAACCTAAGAGTATGAATCCTTGCAGTCACGAAAGCTTCAAATCGAGAAGCACTCACCACAACAGTCTGTTAAAGGAGGCACCTTAATGGGGTTGGCATGACGTGCGATCGAGTCGAGCAGTCCTACTGTTTATGTCGATGCTGCACCTTTTAATTTTACACGCTTTTCATTAACTCACTCTGTTCTCAAATCTTGTAACTCAAGTTTAACCCACTTCCCAATGTGGTATCGACTGCAAACTTGGTATACGTATGTCATACTGATGACAATACTATATTCTATCATTAAAAATAAAATAAAATATTTTTTAAACATTTTTTTATATGTTATGCTTCGGCTTGGGTCTAATTGTCCACGGTAAACTGACGTTGGCTGTAATTGCCCACGTCCCCTTACGCTGTGGCAAGCTTCGGGGCCACTTCCTGGAGTCGTGGAGTTCTTCCATTACGAGTAGGGTACATTTCATTAAAGCGTGTTTTAAAAAAGTTTTTTTTTAATATTACTTTATTTTTGACCACAGTTCACGAGTAACTGGCTCAGAGGTCAATGCGTCAAACAGCCAGTAACCAAGCAGCACTATTCACGTTTGAATATGCTAGCGTTGTTAACACGCAGTGTGTCAACGCGAACGATTTCTCAACTTGATCATCGAAGCATTGTTGCTCATCTGCTTTACAATCCCGAGCCAAGTGGTGGCAATTCCACATTACTATGGCGGAGGGCGAGTCTATCCAAAGGATAAGAAACTATAATAAAGGTGTTTTGTTTTGGGTTGGATCGCGTCAATATATGTGTCGTTAAACGGGATAAGAAGCCGGTTACTCCACCCACAACATTTACTTCCCCACAAATTGGTCCCTATGTTTATCGATCCCGGAAGGATGATGGGCTGAGTCAAGCCCCTACCAAGATTTGATCTCTCAGCCTTCTCGATTGCGCCATCGCTGAGCCACGTGCAGTGTACGTGTGTGTGCGTGTGTGTGTATATAAGACATTCTTGATAGATCTGGGCAAAGTCCCATCGGTGAGCTCCTCCGGCAGGCAAGGCTGCGTTGGCTGGGTCATGTAGCCCGCATGCCCAGCTACCGCATGCCTCAACAGCTTTTGTTCGGCCGGATCGAGGGGGCTAAACGGGCGCGGCACGGGCTAGAGAAGAGATGGAGTGATGTGGTACAGGAGGATGTGGAGCTGAGTGGACTTGCCGATGACTGGTACCAGCGGTGTCAAGATCGGCCTCTGTGGAGGAGGCTCGTGAAGGACGCTACTGGCCAGTTGGAGGCAGTCGCCCTCCAACAACAACTGAGGGCGGAGGAGCGACGCTCACAACAACAAGCGGAGCGCCGGGTGGCTAAAGCACAGCAAGTTGGCACAGTAGGGGGCACAGGTGGTGCATCAGCCAGTCATCTCGGTCGTCTCAGTCAGTCGACCCGTGTCACCTGGGTCTGCCCCGTGACCTCCTGCCAGCGGGCGTTCGACACTTCACGTGGCCTCAAGGTGCACATGGCCTGGCACAAGCGTCGTGGTGACGTAACCGCCACGTAGTGGCGAATGGACGGTCGTTGTTGTTGTATATAGTCTGGTAGTCACAAACTAGTACCTGGTGCGGTGAACAACCATCAGCACTGGAGAGACAAAGGCGGCCGGGCGTGGTTGTTGTTCTACATCAGCCCATTGTCCACTGACTGTTCTGGCCTGGATGGGTGCGGCGAATGGAACTTGCCCCAACAACCCGAGTAGGCTACACGGTGTGATCGTTGTCTTTATAGTACATGTATGTATATGTCTGTGGATAGTACACGTGTTGTATTCGTTTATAACAATTGTATGCCGGTGTGTAGAGAGGATATATTGTTAGACTGGGGAGCGGTAGTGTAGGTTGGCGCGCTGCCCTACGAGCCCTGCGACCCGAGTTAGATTCACGACCAACACCGGTGACGATTGTCTGTACCGGTCCTGGGCCTCCCCTAGGTCGACTCAGCCTCAAATTAGTACCTGGTGCAGTGTGTAAACATCGCCACTGGGGAGACAAAGGCGACCGGGCGTGGTGCTGGCCACCCACCCCCCCCCCCCCCACGTGTGCCGTGCCGGCCTTAATAGGTGCTCGCTAACAGCACTTGCCCCAACAGTCTGTTAAGGCTATAGGGGCATATTTGTCTTTATCTTTATATTGTAAGATAAAGTCCACAATGATGGTATCTTGTGTTTTACATTTTCTGAAAGATATTATCTCGGGGGCTAAATATTTCTGCAATGATTAAATTCTAAATAAATATAATAGCCGATTTATAATTGAGTGTCGTGTTAGGTGATGTGGTTTTATAGCCAAAATGTTGTCTTGCAAGACCCTCCACCAACCCAAAATGTACAAACAAATAAAAAAAACATGTCACGTGTCCATGCGTTTAGCTCCCAATCATCATTGCTTAAGTCGAAGAATAATTCTCACGAACAAATGTAACAAGTATTATATTTTCTAATGGATCAGTGCTTTGTGTTGCGTGGCTTAAATACAGCACCTGGCATGCATTACAATATGTGCATGTATATGTGGGTCTGCGTATGTGTAATATATTTGTCAAAATTGTTTATATCCATGATATATATACGTCTGTGTTTATGTATATACAAGCACGTATGTGTACAGCATATGTGTACATATGTATATGATTTGATGTATTAGCCCTTGTAGTATATACATAGGCATATGGATACGTACGTTTATATGTATCACAGCAATTATTTAAAAACACAACATATTTGTCCATAACACTGACTTTAAAATATATAATAGGCGACGTTTCGGGCGTTTGCCCTTACAGGCTTTTCTTTTTGACAGATATATTGTTAATTGTGCACCACTGACAGCCAGACTGCAGTTTGTAAAATACTAAATACCTTTACATATATATCTGTGCAAGTGCGTGCGTTTGTGTAAAATAATTGTTTTATTTAATGTATTATACGTACAGTATATATTTATAGTGCATGTGCATTAGGATCCACTGATGATTGACAAATACATATGCTACATACATACATATGTATACATAAACATTTCAAGATCACCCATATAACCTGTCAAATTCTGGGGCGTACAAGGGGATGGGTGGCCAGTACCTCGCCCGGCCGCCTTTGTCTCCCCAGCGACGATGTTTACTACACACCGCACCAGGTACACATTTGAGGCTGAGCCGACCTCGGGGAGGCCCAGGTCCGGTTCAGATAATCGTCCCTGGGTGTTGGCCGTGGACGGGAATCGAACTCGAGTCGCCGGGTTCGCATACACGTTCTCAGGGTATACATAACACGTACGTATGCTACACGTGTGTGTGTGTGTACCATACGTACGCATACACATTTCACACTTCGTACAAGACCTATCACCAGAGCCTCCCTCTCAAAAAGACCCATCATCTAGCAGTGGCGTGAGTCATTTGATGGCTTCACTTTCACCCTGTGTGTGTGTCAAAGTCTCTGATCGTCTGCGTAGCTGCTAGCGCCTATGCTGCGCTACGAACCCGGCCACCCGAGTTCGATTCCCGCTCACGGCCAACATCAGTGGCGGTTATCTGAACCGGTTCTGGGCCTCCCCTAGGTCGACTCGGCCTCAAGTGAGTGCCTGGCGCGTTGTGTAATAAACATCGACACTAGGGAGCCGAGGTAGTTCGCTAACAGCACTTTCCCTAACAGTCTGTTAAGGCTAAACGGGGGATCTTTAGTCTTTCTATACGGGGGATTCATCTTCTTGGTTCTTTTCTGTAAAGTCATGAAGACCAGGTCTGTCGGGGAACCGCTGTCTCTGAGGACGGCTGCTTGCGTTGTGGCCGAAACGTCGTGAGAATTTTTTATTATGTTTGATTTTTATTATTTTATTGTTTCCCTTCTACGTGACTTTACCGAAAGAACCAATAAGATGAATCCCTGCAGTCACGAAAGCTTTAAATCGAAATCTATACGGGGGATCTTTGTCTATGCGATATGAACAGCGGCAAAGCCGAGTTCGATTCGTCGGCCACGGCTAACATCAGTGGCGAGTGATAATTAAACTCAACCCGTTCTGGGCCAATACCCCCGCTCAGCTTGGTGAAGTATGATCAAGTGAGTCCATCCAGCAGTGGATGAATTCGTCCGTGCAAGTGTACGCGGCGTAGTATAGGAGGAGTGCTGTGTACGATGCTGGTGATTTGTACGCTGGCCCCCGAAGGACGCTGCCGTAAACACGGCTAACAAACGCGCACGTGTATTTAAAGTGCGTTCACGGCCAAGTGTAACAAACAAAACAACAACGAAATAAATAAACAATCCCGGATGGACATCCCCATCCCCCCCCATCCATGTGCTCCACGCACGTTCACAGATACGGGGAGGAGGCTCCATTCGCAAGGAGGGACCCAGAATGGTCACGGCCTGAAAGCTGAGATCTCCCCAGAGCCTGGCCCAGCCTCACCTCATCCTCCTCCTCCACCACCTCCTCCACCATCTCATCCTCCACCACCTCATCCTCCACCACCACCTCATCATCCTCCTCCACCTCATCCTGCTCCACCACCTCAACCTCCACCACCTCATCCTCCACCACCTCATCCTCCACCACCACCTCAACCTCCACCACCTCATCCTCCACCACCTCATCCTCCACCACCACCTCATCCTCCACCACCTCCTCATCCTGCTCCACCACCTCAACCTCCACCACCTCATCCTCCTCCATCACCTCATCCACCACCACCACCACCTCATCCTCCACCACCACCTCAACCTCCACCACCACCACCTCAACCTCATCCTCCTCCACCTCCTCAACCTCCACCACCACCACCTCAACCTCCACCACCACCTCAACCTCCACCACCACCTCAACCTCATCCTCCACCACCTCATCCTCCACCACCACCTCAACCTCAACCTCCACCTCATCCTCCACCACCACCTCAACCTCCACCACCACCTCAACCTCCACCACCACCTCAACCTCATCCTCCACCACCTCATCCTCCACCACCACCTCATCCTCCACCACCTCCTCAACCTCCACCACCACCACCTCAACCTCCACCACCACCTCATCATGCTCCACCACCTCAACCTCCACCACCTCCACCACCACCACCTCCTCCACCACCACCTCCTCCACCACCTCATCCTCCACCACCTCCTCATCCACCACCTCAACCTCCTCCACCACCACCTCTTCAACCTCCACCACCTCATCCTCCACCACCTCCTCATCCTCCTCCACCACCTCCACCACCACCTCATCCTCCTCGATCTCATCACCCTCCCTCCACTGCGTCAACACCGCCACTAACTAATCACCACCGCCACCAACAATCTCAACGCTCAGTTTTTGTTGTTGTTTAAACACGTAGGCTTTCGTGATTATTGTCATCGGTAAATGTCGTCGGTTTATTCTCCAAACACACCGGTGCGCTGAAGTAGTAACTAATTGACACGTTTTTGTCTACGTGACAAACCTTGCTAATGGCTGTGTCGGGTGGTGTCGGGTTAACGACACATTTATATATTTACGCGATCAAACCCCAAAAAACAAATCTTTATTACGGCTCAACTCTCAATGCTTCTCCCATCCATCAGCTCACTACCACAACCACGAACAAACCACAACCACCCCAGTTTCCTATCCCCATGCCCTGATCTAACTACCACCACCCATCCACAACCAACGTTCCCTCATCTCCCCACCACCATCATCATCATCACAACTCATTGCTCCTCCATCATCCCACCTCCACCAACACGACCAACCACTACCATCATCTTCCCTCCATCGCACCGGCAACCCTCCCACCATCATCAAAGACCTCCCCCCGTGTAGCCTAAGGGGCCGTCCATAAATGACGTCACGCACCTAGGGGGGGGGGGTTGAGAAATGTGGCGTCACATCAAAATGCGCAACTTTAAATAAATATAGACAACACGTTCTTCATAATTAAATAGACTTTTTAATAAATGTGTTCTCCTACAACATCAGAGTGCAGCGCCACATTAAATACGCACTACAATGACAATAGTTGAAAGCGATTTGAATTGTGTTTTTTTTTGGGGGGGGGGGCAGAGCTTTGTGACGTCATATTTGAGGGGGGGGGGTGTCTGACTTTTTGTGACGTCGTGTGACGAGGGGGGGGGTCAAAAATCGTCCAAAATCGCGTGACGTCATTTATGGACGGCCCCTTAACAGACTGTTAGGGGCAATTGCTGTTAGCGAGCACCTATGAAACCTGGCACGGTACACGGCGTGTGGACGTGCCAGTACCGCACCCGGCCGCCTTTGTCTCCCTAGGAGCGATGTCTACACCCTGGTGTTTGCTGCGAATGGGAATCGAACTCGGGTGGTCGGGTTCGTAGCGTAGCTCCCTAGCTGCTACACCACCACGCCCCACCATCAACCACAATCACCACAACCACCATCACCACAACCACCATCAACCACAATCACCACAACCACCATCACCACAACCACCATCAACCACAATCACCACAACCATCACCACAACCACCACCATCAATCACTCTCATCACAACCACAATCACCACAACAACCATCAACCACCATCAACATCAACCACAATCACCATCAACCACCTATCACCACTGAACCACCATCAACCACAATCACCACAACCACCATCAACATGAACCACAATCACCATCATCACTGTAATCGCCACCACCACCACAATCAACCACAACCACCATCACTACAACCACCATCAACCACAACCACCATCATCACCATCACAATCATCAACCACCACCATCAACCACAACCACCATCACGACAGCCACCATCAACCACAACCACCACAACCACCATCATCCCCATCAAAAACCATCATCCACCACAACCACCATCAACCACAATCACCATCATCCATAACCACCATCATCCACCACAACCACCATCTTAATCACAACCACCATCATCATAACCACCATCAATCACCACAACCACCATTATCACCACAACCACCATCAACCATTATCATTACCGCAACCATCACCATCATCACCACAACCACCATCAACCACTATCATTACAACCACCATCATTACCACAACCACCATCAACCACTATCATTACAACCACCATCACCACCACAACCACCATCATCACCACAACCACCATCACCACCACAACCACCATCAACCACTATCATTACAACCACCATCATCACCACAACCACCATCACCACCACAACCACCATCAACCACTATCATTACAACCACCATCATTACCACAACCACCATCAACCACTATCATTACCACAACCATCACCATCACCACCACAACCACCAACATCACCACCATCATCACCACAACCACCATCACCACCACAACCACCATCAACCACTATCATTACAACCACCATCATCACCACAACCACCATCAACCACTATCATTACCACAACCACCACCATCAACCACTACCATCACCACAACCACCATCACCATCATCACCACAACCACCATCATCACCACAATCACCATGAACCACCACCAACAACCACCACCACCACCACCCCAACCACCACCATCAACCACAACCAACCGCCCTCCCAACCCCAATAGTAGTCACGTGACGTGCCAGGCGGTTGCCATGGTGACGTCATGCAGATTTATGCAAATCTCGCGACAACCGCGAGGCGCCTCTGAGGGCCCCGCGCGATTCTTCTTCTTTTGATGCCAGAAATTTTTTGTTTTTAAATAAAATTGTCCACCCTCACTGACGACATTGCTCTCTTTCTCTCTCTCTCTCTCTGTCTGTCCTTATCCTCAATCAATGCGCAGTGGTGGGCAGCAGTGGCAGTCTTAATTATGACGACGTCCAACTTGCTCGCGACGCCGTTAATAACTTGACTTTTGACCAAATATTTAGAGAATTTTTTTGTTGTTGTTCATTTTTTTCCGACCTCCTAACGATTAATTGACGATTCACCCAACATTTTGAGCATTTTTTCGTCGTTATTTTTTTTCCACCTCCAAACGATACATTGACGTTTGACCAAACATTTTGAGCATTTTTTGTCGTAAATTTTATTTATTTCCGCCTCCAAACAATAAATTGTCGTTTGACCAAACATTTTGATCATTTTGTTGTTAATTTATTTCCACCTCCAAACGATACATTGACGTTTGACCAAACATTTTGAGCATTTTTTGTCGTAAATTTTATTTATTTCCGCCTCCAAACAATAAATTGTCGTTTCACCAAACATTTTGATCATTTTGTTGTTAATTTATTTCCACCTCCAAACGATAAATTGACGTTTCACCAAACACTTTGACCATTTTTTGTCGCAAATTTTATTTTTCCCCACCTCCAAACGATAAATTGACGTTTCACCAAACACTTTGACCAATTTTTTCGTCGAAAATTTTTTTCCCCACCTCAAAACGAGAACGTCACCCACAGTGTGTGGACTGTTGCACAGCCTTTTGACGCCAAGTACTGATTCGCATTGTCAGTGGGCACGAGAATCGCCTCGTCCCGTTCGAGTGCATCGCTACGGTGCCCTTGTGTGTTTGCCGGACAGGGCGACCTCGTGTGACCCCTTCTCCGAGGCTCTCGTGTCGCGTAAGAGGAGGTTAATAAAGCCACTCGGTCCGAATATTCATTTTTTATATTTTGGTCTTCACGGTGTCACGATTAAACGTTCGGCGTCGTGCGGAACGTGGCGAAAGAACATCACGCACACAGAGAAACCAACACCCAGACACACCAACACACAGACACCAACACCCACACACACTAACACCCACACACACTAACACCTACACACACCAACACCCACACACACCAACACACACACACACACCAACACACACCAACGCTCACACATACCAACACTCACACACACCAACACACATACACACCAACACTCAACAACACACCAACACCCAGACACACCAACACTCACACACACCAACACCCAGACACATCCACACACACACCAACACATACCCCAACACCCAGACACACCAACACCCAGACACACCAACACCCAGACACACCAACACCCAAACACACCAACACTCACACACACTAACACTCAGACACACCAACACACACACACACGAACACACACACACACACACACCAACACATACCCCAACACCCAGACAAACCAACACCCAGACACACCAACACACACACACACCAACAGCCAGACACACCAACACTCAGACACACCAACACACCCACACACCAACACTCACACACACCAACACTCACACACACACACCAACACACACACACCAACATTCTCACACGCCAACACCCAGACACACCAACACACACACACACCAACACACACACACCAACACTCACACACACCAACACCCAGACACACCAACTCCCAGACACACCAACACTCACACACACCAACACCCAGACACACCAACACTCACACACACTAACACCCTGACACAAAAACACCCAGACACACCAACTCCCAGACACACCAACACTCAGACACACCAACACTCAGATACACCTACACTCACACACACCAACACCCAGACACACCAACACCCAGACACACCAATACACAGACTCACCAATACTCACACACACCAACACTCACACACACCAACACACACACACCAACACCCAGACACACCAACACCCAGACACACCAACACACAGACTCACCAATACTCACACACACCAACACCCAGACACACCAATACTCACACACACCAACACCCAGACACACCAACACTCACACACACCAACACCCAGACACACCAACACCCAGACACACCAACACACAGACTCACCAATACTCACACACGCCAACACCCAGACACACCAACACTCAGACACACTAACACCCAGACACACCAACACACAGACTCACCAATACTCACACACACCAACACCCAGACACACCAACACTCAGACACACCCACACTCACACACACCAACACCCAGACACACCAACACTCACACACACCAACACTCACACACACCAACACCCAGACACACCGAACACCAGACACACCAACACCCAGACACACCAACACTCAGACACACCAACACTCAGACACACCCACACTCACACACACCAACACCCAGACACACCAACACCCAGACACACCAATACTCACACACACCAACACTCACACACTCCAACACACACACCAATACACACACACCAACACTCACACACACCAACACCCAGACACACCAACACCCAGACACACCAACACCCAGACACACCAACACTCACACACACACCAACACCCAGACACACCAACACCCACCAACACCTACACACACCAACACCCAGACACACCAACACCCACCCACACACACACCAACACTCAGACACACCAAACACTCACACACACCAACACCCACACACACCAACACTCACACACACCAACACACACCAACACCCAGACACACCAACACTCACGCACACACCAACACCCAGACACACCAATACACACCAACACCCAGACACACCAACACCCAGACACACCAACATCCACACACACACACCAACACTCACACACACCAACACCCAGACACACCAACACACACCAACACCCAGACACACCAACACCCAGACACACCAACACACACCAACACCCAGACACACCAACACCCAGACACACCAACACCCACACACACACCAACACTCAGACACACCAAACACCCACACACACCAACACACACCAACACCCAGACACACCAACACTCACACACACACCAACACCCAGACACACCAACACACACCAACACCCAGACACACCAACACACACCAACACCCAGACACACCAACACCCAGACACACCAACACCCAGACACACCAACACTCTCACACACCAACACTCACACACACCAACAACCAGACACACCAACACCCAGACACACCAACACACACACCAACACACACACACACCAACACTCACACACACCAACACCCAGACACACCAAAACACACACCAACACACACACACCAACACTCACACACACCAACACCCAGACACACCCACACCCAGACACACCAACACTCACACACACCAACACACACACCAACACCCAGACACACCAACACACACTCACACCAATACCCAGACACACCAAAACCCAGACACCCCAACACACAGACACACCAACACCCAGACACACCAACTCCACACACACCAACACTCAGACAAACCAACACCCAGACACACCAACACCCAGACACACCAATACTCAGACACCCCAACACCCAGACACCCCAACACACAGACACACCAACAGCCACACACACCAACACTCACACACACCAACACCCAGACACACCAACACTCACACACACCAACACTCACACACACCAACACCCAGACACACCAACACTCACACACACCAACACCCAGACACACCAACACCCAGACACACCAACACTCACACCCACACACACCAACACTCACACACACCAACACCCAGATACACCAACACTCACACACACACCAACACTCACACACACCAACACTCACACACACCAACACCCAGACACACCAACACTCACACACACACCAACACTCACACACACCAACACACAGACACACCAACACCCAGACACACCAACACCCAGACACCCCAACACCCACACGCGGTTTGCCCACCGCTAATTGAATGTCCGTTCGTGAACGCGGATCAGCATTTGAATGAAAACCATGCTCGTTCCCACGCCAGCCTTGATTGTCTGTCCAGACAAGATGAGGATTGCCCTTCCATGTAACCTTGACAGACTGTTGGGGCAAGTGCTGTTAGCGAGCACAGATGAAGGCCGGCACGGCACACGAGGGGGTGCGTGGCCAGCACCACGCCCGGCCGCCTTTGTCTCCCCACAGTGACGATGTTAACTACACACCGCACCAGGTTACTCATTCGAGGCTGAGTCGACCTAGGGGAGAGGCCCAGGACGGGTTCAGATAATCATCACCGTTGTTGATGGCCGTGAGCGGGAATCGAACTCGGGTCGCCGGATTCCTTAGCGCAGCGTAGCGCTAACCGCTGCACCACCGCTCACTCCACTCTGCTCACCTCCCTAAACCACGACCGCCCACCACCGCTTGCAAACCCCTTGAACACCTTTTATTAAGAACACTTGCGCCCGTCTGGAACGTTCAGGCTGCTCCTGCCTTCGATCCATCCCTGGGTCAACCAGACTGGATCGTGTGAGGAACTCGCAGATACATTTTTAAAGATCTGGAATCACCGTTCCACGCCCAAGCAGCTTCTGTTTGGCCGGATAGAGGGGGGAGCTAAACGGGCGCGACACGGGCTGTAAAAAATTAACCCGTAAAAACAAAGTTTTTCACTATAAATCCTTTATATGCATGGCGGCTAGAGTTATCTCGTCCTCTGGCTTGAGATGTCTGCCACCTATGGGTCAGATGATTGCCTGCCACCATTAAGCAATTGGTAATTAAATATAATTTATTTTTTCCTAAAAAGTGTAAAATTTTGGGAAAAAAATTTCACGAAAATAAATTGTCACGCACAACGAGTCTGTGTGCAAAATGTCAGCTCGATTGGATCACGGGAAGTGGGTTAAAAAACGACCGAAAGATTTGCACGGTCGTAAGCGCGCAAGCAAGCAAGCAAGTGAACTTAATATAAAGGATTTAAAAATAGAGACAGAGCTGATGTGGCACAGAAGGACGTGGAGCTGAGCGGACATGCCAATGACCGGCACCAGCGGTGTTAAGGTCAGCCTCTGTTGAGGAGGCTCGTGAAGGACGCAGCTGGGCAGTTTTGAGGCAGTCGCCCTCCCAACCTCAACTGGGGATGGAACGCCGGGCGGCTGAAACGCAGCAACTTTGCGCAGTGGGGTGCAAAGGTGGTGCATGTGCCGGTCACCCAAGATAAGTCGACCCGTGGCACCTGGGTCTGTCCTGTGATCTCCTGCCAGCAGCGAGCTTATCGACGCTTCAACGTGACCTCGAGGTGCACCAAGCTTGGCACAAGCGCCGTGGTGACATCACTGAGATTTTGTTGATAATGGTGGCTGTTAACATTTTTTCCCGTGTGTCTGTATGTGTACTCTACGCATAGATGTGTGTGTGTGTGCGCGCATCTAAGTACGTACGTGGGAGTGTGCGTGTGTGTGTTTTTTTTACGGTCGCACTATGCGTCTTCAACGTGCGCGTTTCTCTCCCAAGCGAATCGCGAACCACAGCCCATTTTATATTGAAAAGACATTAAAAAAAAACCTCGGAGTCCCATAGAAGACGCGCAAGAAAGGCGTTCACAATGGGCCCTTTTCAGCTCAATTTAGCTCTGGGAATACAAACCCAGCCTCTGAGCGTCCTTAAGCCAAACCACAGGCTTGCGAGTCGCTGGTCATCAACCCCACACCCCCCTCTATTCCCTTTCTCTCTCTCTATGCCCCCATCATCACCACCGCCCCTCTCCCCAAACTCTCCAAAACAATCCCTCACGCTCACCCCCCCCCCCCCCCCAAGGCTCTTCCCTTACTGCTCGCACTCGCTGGGGTCTGTCCGCCGTGATGTGCATACCTAAGTACGTCTTTAGAACAACAACAAAAACACGCACGCGCGAGAGAGAGAGAGAGGATTCCAGGCACGGTCATCACCACCGCCACCACCACCGCCACCGCCACCACGATTCAATGGAATTCCTCCCTTGCCCGCCCGCGTTCCACATGGAGGCAACAAAGGACCGCCCGTGGAACCAGGCAAAACAAAGTTTGCAATCGGTTACTTTAAATAAAAAAAAAGTTTTCTTTTGGGTCCAGGTGAGAAGAGAGAGAGAGAGAGAGCGCGCAGTGTGTGTTGGATACAAAGTGGTCTCCAGCGATGCGGACACGACTGGGGTTTGAAATCGACCTAAAATGTTGGCGACGTTGCACCGCCACCTCCCCACTCTGCCCTGCCACGTGACCGATGTGGTCTTGGACGCGTCGCGTCTCGCCTGGTTGAGTCTGGTTTTCACACTTGGATGGGTGACAACAACAACGACAAAGACAAAGATCCCCCATATATCTTCTTGGTTCTTTCGGTAAAGTCACGTAGAAGGGAAATAATAAAATTATAAAAATAAAACATAATAAAATAATAAATCTCACGACGTTTCGGCCACAACGCAAGCAGCCGTCCTCAGGTGAAGAACAGGTCTGTCGGAAAGACAGCGTCTGAATGAAGATTCATTCCGACGCTGTCTTTCAAGAAGATGAATCCCTGCAGTCACGAAAACTTTAAATCGAAAAAATCCCCCATATAGCCTAAACAACTGTTGGGGCAAGTGCTGTTAGCGAGCACCTATGAAGGCCGGCACGGTACACGAGGGGGTGGGTGGCCAGCACCACGCCCGGCCGCCTTTGCCTCCCCACAAATGGCGATGTTTTTACACACCGCACCAGGCACCCATTTGAGGCCGAGTCCACCTAGGGGAGGCCCAGAACCGGCTCAGATAATCGTCGCTGGCGTTGGCCGTGAGCGAGAATCGAACTCGGATCACTGGGGCTTGCCAGGTGTTGTAGGCATGGGGCTGTGGTCCAGGTTGTGACAGTGCCGAGTGTCTATCCCAGCGCGGTGTTGGGTTGTCTCCGTGTTCTCCGGCCTCATCCTAACCCCCTCTCGTGAACAATGGGATTCATGGGCAAACATCCCAATGTGGCCGCACCCTCCTGATAATGAACCTCGAGACTCAGCTATTGTTGCGCGGTGGCTAGGAGATGTTAACTACCTCGCCTGGCATGCGGGAGCTCGTAGGTTCGATACCGACCCCGACGCCTGCTGTGTACTTGGGAGTTGACGTGTATCTCTCCTCGGGGTTTTCCCCTCCACATTTAGAAACATGCGTTTTTGAGCGTTTGGGTGCTATACATTACCGCATAAATTATAGCTCGCTGAGGGATCATTTGTGGCCAAGTCGCTTCTGAAAAATAGATCTATAGCTCAGTGATCGTTACCTGGCAAAAGTAAATAGGTTTATCTTCTTGGTTCTTTCGGTAAAGTCACGTAGAAGGGAAGTAATAAAATAATAAAAATAAAACATAATAAAATAATTCTCACGACGTTTCGGCCACAACGCAATCAGTGGCCGAAACGTCGTGAGAATTATTTTATTATGTTTTATTTTTATTATTTTATTACTTCCCTTCTACGTGACTTTACCGAAAGAACCAAGAAGATGAATCCCTGCAGTCACGAAAGCTTTAAATCGAAATTTAAATAGGATTACTTTTAGTCTAGTTAAGTTTTCATAGAATATACAGAATTGTATACCCACATCACGTTACAAATGTGTTCCAGACGGTTCTGATATCCCTCGCCGTACTGACGTTAGCCGTGGTCGGGAATGAAACTCACTCAGATCGTGTCTGGCAGCATGATGCAGTGCGCTCACCTTATTCTTAGGTTTTTTCGGTAAAGTCACGTAGGTAAAAATTCAAATTAATAAAAGAAAAATTTAATAAAAATAAAATAAAAATCCCCGCACTCTGTGATTTTTATTTTATTTTTATTTTATTTTAATTTTATTAATTTAATTGTTTTACCTACGTGACTACCGAAAAACCCTAACAATATGAATCCTTACAGTAACGAAAGCTTCAAATCTAGAATTAGTGCGCTCACCGTTTCACCACCGCTCATCAGCTCAGCCTTGCTCGATCCACCGTTGGCTGAGACCCTCCCTAAGCCGCTAATCCAGCGGTCGGGAACCTATGGCTCGCGAGCCATATATGGCTCTTCCGGTGACGGCATATGGCTCCCAGACAATTTTGAGTTGAAAAAAATAATAATAATAAAATAATAATAAAATCAGTTTGGAACTGATTTTAAAATACTTGTGATATTGCTAAATAATACTGTGTCATTTTAAAGTAAACAGAAATTAGTTTTGAAGAAAAATTTCACGGGTCACGGGTCCCGTGACCAGAAGTCGCATTAAAAGTAAGACATATTTAATTTATTATACGTTAAAATACTATATGGCTCTCAATGAAAGATATTTAGAAATATTTGGCTTTTATGGCTCTCCCAGTCAAAAAGGTTCCCGACTCCTGCGCTAATCTGTCACGTATCCTTCCCAACGGCAGTCGGTGCATTCTCAGACAATGCCCGGCCAAAGAAGAAACCCCACAACACACGCACATCGCACATTGCGCACCGGGTAAGGGTCCATTAAGGGGCACTTTATAGGTCTCAATAAAGTTTTGTAGGGGCGCCTTGTTGTGTCTCGGTGGGGTGGTTGGGTGGGTGGGCGTGGGCGGCTACACACCCCGCGGACTGGACGCAAATCCACACTTGTTCTTATCGAGTGGCTCGCTGTTTGTTTAAGTGCGCGCTAACCACATTGCGTCGCACGCCCGCCCGCCCGACCACCCACCACCACCACCAACCAACCAACCACACAACTCCCGCCTTTTGTCTCCCGCTGTGTAAACATCCTAAGCTGCTTGGACACACAGCGGCGTGAGTCGCCGCCGTCGGGACGGGGTTGTTTGGCAATGGGGCCGCACAAAAGAGGCCAGGCGCGGGCTTGCTTGGATTGAATCGAAGCTGCTGAAATGATGAAATCTGAAAAGGCGACGCCGGCCGATGAGTTATGTGAAGAGGAAAGTAAAAAGATTTTGTATGCAGAGACACGGATACATAAATAACACATTGTCCGTTTAGCTTATTTTGTTAATATGATAAAAAAAAATATTGCTGTGGTTTTCCCACCTGATGATGATTGCTTGTGTTGCAATCGAAACGTGGTGATTTATTTTATTTTTTCCCTACGTGACTTTACCGAAAGAACCAAAGAGTATGGATTCCTGCCGGCACGAAAGCTTTAAGTCGAGATCAAAGCCAAGTTTTTTTAAATATTATAATATATTATATAAAATATATTATATATTAGACGTTTCAGTTCATCAGCCGATCACAGTGATGAATTCAAGACCCAGAGAATGTGTATTTATTGACAGTGATTTTTCTTACACGAAATTTGTTTTATTAATGTAGGGCCCGATTTAAATAGCTTTTAGATTCTGGACCATAATATGAGTTAATATGAAGAAATAAATATTTAGTTTATGAGACGATATTTTGCAAAAGGGACGATACGATTACCATCGACCTTATATCGTACATTTTCCACTTACTGTGAATCTGCGAAAAAGAGCTTTATAGCTCATCGGATTCCTCCAGTAAAAACACACATTGTTATCGCGGCAACCGTTTAAAGTAACAAAACAACTGAGCAGACAATACGACTCCATTCCATATCTGTCCCTCCACATGAAACATGTTTTTTTACGCATCACATCAGACACACAGCTTTCGGGGAGTGCATACTGTATGCAATCAGCATTGGTTCAACACAAGCACACGACTGTGTTATGGACCCGTTTCGACGTTCAGTGTTTCATCAGCAGAGAGAGGCTCTAGATTTGAAGTTTTCGTGACTGCAAGGATTCATACTCTTAGTTTTTTTCGGTAAAGTCACGTAGGTAAATTTTTTTTATAAACTAAATCACGACGTTTCGGGCGCAACACAAGCGTCCTTCTTCGGGTGGGTACAACTTAGCGAAGGCACACCGCTTAAGCGCTTTAATTTAAATGTCGATTTTAAGCTTCCGTGACTGACCTGTTCTTCACCTGAGGACGGCTGCTTGTGTTGTGGCCGAAACATCGTGAGAATTGTATTTATTATGTTTTATTTTTATTATTTCCCTTCTACGTGACTTTACCGAAAAAACCAAGAAGATGCTTTAATTTATTTTAATTTCCTACCTACGTGACTTTACCGAAAAAAAAGTATAGAGCCAGGCTCGCTTGAACCCAATGCTAGTGAGCTTGCCAGATGTGTATAGACAAGGCAGTGGCGTAGTAACGACATCATGAGATCAGGGGTGGCTGCGGCAGTCGGTGACATTAGTGCCCCATTATTTGATTCGTCTCGCACGGTCGCACCTACAGACTACTCTACATCGCTGCTCCTCTTCCCCAACCACTTAATCACGCACACGGTCTCGAACATTTGACGCTGTAGGGGCACTCGGTTTTAAATAAGATTTTTTTTCTGGTGCTTGTCAATGGGGGGGCCTAACTCGTCGCTTTGGCCACCAGGTGGAGGGGAGGGGTGGGTGGTGGGGGGGGGTTGCAAGGCACCCACTGCCCCCCCACGTGAGTCACGATGCTGAGATTCGGGTCCGCGTGGCTCGTGATGACTTTCGGAGTCATCTCGCCCCCTGCCTGCGCGCGTTCCTCGTGAAGCGCTACTGCCGCGCGGTGGCTGTGTGCGGTATTGCGCGGTGAACGTGGTCTATCTACTGCTGGAGGGTTGGGGGTTTTAATGTTATAATTCATAGTCTTCCTGCTTAACAAAAAACTAGTTTTTTGAACGTTTACATTTCTCTCGTGAATTGTCAATTAGATTTTTTAAAAACGTTGAGCATTAAAAAAAAGTATTCGTTCCAATGTTTTGTCTTGTATTCTTAGGTTTTTTCGGTAAAGTCACGGAGGTAAAAATTTTAAATTAATAAAAGTAAAATAAAAAATCACGACGTTGTGTTGCCTCCGAAACGTCGTGATTTTTTTATTTCATTTTTATTTTACTTTTATTAATTAAATTTTTTTACCTACGTGACTTTACCGAAAAAACCTAAGACTATGAATCCTTGCAGTCACGAAAGCTTCAAATCTAGAAGTTTTGTCTTGTGACATGTGCTACGAAGAAGGGCCATTGCCCGGAACGTCGCCTATTATATATATTTTTTATTTTTAAGACCACACAGTGATATTGACAAACGCGTTCAGTTGCGTTTTCGTTGTTAAAAGTGCTTGTTCGCCGCTACCAATGCAGCGCCAATAAATAATTTGTTTAATTTCACTGAACGTCGATGTCTTCATTAAAGCCGTTGGTGGCGGTTCGATAGATCGACGTTTTTATTTCAATGTCCCCATCCCTCCTCTCCCGGCTGCCATGGCAACGAGAGTGTGGCTCCAGTGGTACCTCGCCGGGCTGCGAGTCATAGGGAGGTGGGTTCCAAATCCAACTATACTCTTTGTTTATTTAGGTAAAGCTATCTCTGGTGTGGACCAATCAGTTTCAAAGACAATGCATAAATGATCAGAGTATTGTTTTTTGTTTGCATTTCACTGCAAGTATTGTGGTTAATGTAAGCATGATTCCTTGCAAAAGGTGTCAGTTTTGTTGCCAGAAAAAAGGGGAAAAACCCTATTAGTATAATTTGGTACTGGCAAAGGAGGTCCCATGATGTTTGTTGTTGTTATTAAACAGGTCCCTGCGGGGTGGGCTGGTAGGAACGAATAACCAAAGAATATAAACATAATGTATTATTACACTTGTTTAGCCAGGAAAGCGTCACTGAGTCTAAAGGTTTTTGTAGGGTCCTGCCAAGTGTTTGCAGTAGGGGGCGATGTTGCTACACGGACGGACGGACGGACGATATAATCTATTGTAGGCTGGTTCACTTCGTTCCTACCAGTAATATGCCACCGCAGATCCATGGCGAAGTGCAATCACGACAGCCGCCTCAAGGCCCGTGGGAGCTGTGGTGGTGCAGCGCGCTGAGCGAGAGACCGGCCACGTGGAGTGAGCCTGGGTTCGAATCCCACCCACGAACAAAAACCGTGGAGAAACACGGCACATCGACGCCGGACTTCAAACAGAGAGGCGCGTGATTCACTTACGGATAAAGTGCGTACGTGGGATTTGTTAACGTGTGTCTCTGTACCAATGACAGGTGCTGTGGTGTGTGCAGGAGGGGGATGGAGAGGACTGTGCCTGGGAGGAGGATGTAACCTGGAAGAAGATGGGGAAGCGGAGAGAAGCAGATGGGGGGGAAAGAAAGTGAAAAAATTTCTTGGAACTAAAAAACTTTTTTCTTCTTGGTTCTTTCGGTAAAGTCACGTAGGTGTTCATTCAGACGCTGTCTTTCTGACAGACCTGTTCTTCACCTGAGGACGGCTGCTTGCGTTGTGGCCGAAACGTCGTGAGAATTATTTTATTATGTTTTATTTTTATTATTTTATTACTTCCCTTCTATGTGACTTTACCGAAAGAACCAAGAAGATGAATCCCTGCAGTCACGAAAGCTTTAAATCGAGCTAAAAAACCTTTGTCCACTAGGGGGCGCTGTTCTGCCACTAGGTGGCGCTGTTCCATTACATTTTACCTTACAAACGCTCCTTTTCAAGCATATATAGCGATTTCCGCTGGATTCCCGACACATTTAAGCCGTCAGCGAGATGTCATGCAAATGTCAACATGAAACGAAGCGCCGAAACATAAATTGCACACTGAGAATGGCGAATTGGAGAATTTCCTCGCTTAGGGGCGCTAATATCAAGTTCAAACTGCTCATTTGGACGATTAAAATTTAACAGAAATTTACAAAAAAATAAAACGTACATTTACGAAATAAAAATGCCTCAGTGCTTAGATTCACTTTCATTTCACGTAAAACGTATGGCTTACACCTCTAACATGTTGGATAATCGATCTATTTTCTTTAAAATCATCGCTTTAAAGGCAAAATGTCGTCAGACTGCAGCAGCACACCAAGGACAAACTCAATGAAAGTGAATCTTGACTTAAAGCTTTCGTGACTGCAGGAATTCATACTCTGTTGGTTTTTTCGGTGAAAGACCATTGCTTGTGTTGCGATCGAAACGTCGTGATTTTTTAAAATATTTTATTATTTTTCTATCTACGTGACTTTACCTAAAGACCCAAAGAGTATCAATGGAAGTGGCTTCATCACCGTGTGGAAATGTAAATGCACGTTCATTCACACCCTACAGGACTCGTGACGGGGCAGCAGGTACATCGCTCGGTTGACGGATGACCACGAGACTTGAAGCAACATAGAACACAGGTCACGCTCACCTCACGGTTCCCGGCTCCAGGTGCGGGATTTCCAGGTGGCCCGTGACCCCGGGATGCTCAGGTGAAGGTCCCCGGATTTCCCCGGTGGACCCAGGTGTGCCCGGCAGCCCCTCAACTCCATCATCCTGACCCACCCCTACTGGACACCTGTGAAAAAGAGCTTCATAGCTCATCGGATTTCTCCAGGATAAATAAATACTCCGATTCTGATCTTCTCCGCAGTGAAGGAGTGGTCCGGGCAGACCCCCAAACTCCCTAGTCGCGTCTTGGCCTCCACTGAGCATCTGAAGCAACCACCTGGACTCGGAACTCAGGTGGCGAATTCTACCCAGAGTCCAACCGGGTGTGTATGGAGGCGTTAAAGTTGCGTGTCGACTCAGCCTCAAATGAGTACCTTGTACGATCTGTAAACATCGTCACTGGTGAGACAAAGGCGGCCGGGCGTGGTGCTGGCCAACCACCCCCTCGTGTACCGTTCCGGCCTTCATAGGTACTATTCGCTAACAGCACTTGCCCCAAATGTCTGTTAAGGCTACACGGGGGGGGGTCTTTGTATTTGTAGGAATGTGTGTGAGTGGGGTCGTGTTTATGGAGTAGGAATGGCCAAACACATAGGTACGGTACACCGGTCACATCGATGTTCTGCTTTCGATACATCAATGTTTTGAAACCTGGACAAGACAAGACCGGGACACTCAGGATATCTCCGAGGCCACGTCTACCAAACGGTGATCGAACCCTGGGTCTCCCTTCAACCCGCGATGACCAGCATGGTGAAGTTTGGTCGAACAACACTCGTGACCGACATGGCGTGTGGAGGGGGGGGGACCTCAGCCAGCAGTGGATTGACCAAAGGACCGTCAGGCTGTGATGATCATCACATGGGCGAGCATCGATTCCCTCTCCTCCAGGAATCGAGTCTTTGCTGCCTCTCAAACATTGAACACATTCGAGCATCTTCTTGGTTCTTTCGGTAAAGTCACGTAGAAGGGAAGTAATAAAATAATACAAATTAAACATAATAAATAATTCTCACGTTTCGGCCACAACGCAAGCAGCCGTCCTCAGGTGGAGAACAGGTCCGTCAAGTGTTTTATTTTATTACTTCCCTTCTACGTGACTTTACCGAAAGAACCAAGAAGATGAATCCCTGCAGTCACGAAAGCTTTAAATCGAAACATTCGAGCAGTTCACCAGCACTGCTCGAAGAAAGAATGCCCCTGGGCTGATGAGACAACTGAATGTTTAACAAAAAAATCAACAAACGCGGCTGAAATAATTCACTGCTGGAAGAAGGCCGTGGTTGCCGATGTGATGTGAGAGGGTAAAAAAAAACGTTATTTATTTATGCGACGGAGGAGGAGGCGCGGAGGGGGCAGATATGGGAAAGAGGCTGCGTATTGTCTGATTATTTCTATCCCATTCAACCCCCGATTCCTTTTGGAGACTTGGAATCCAGTCATATGCTAATGCGCTTCGGCCAGGCATGACTTCACTCTGTACACAGCTCTTTCACAATGCACAATGGGTCAAGCACACACATAACTCTTTCCACCTCAATGCAGCCTCCCCCCCTCCACCACCACGCCCCCCAATTCAAATTTTCATCATGTTACTTTTATTTATTCCAGGGCACACATACGGGTGTCGACATTTTGACTTACACGGTGGTGGTGATGGTGGTGGTGTAGTTTAGGGCAACAAAATCCATTGCTGTGTTCGGCTACACGGCCATTCACCGAGCCGTGTTGGTGAAGTGTGGTCAGATATACCGCATTCCACGATGACGGGAGGACGGACATCATCTAACAGTGGATTGGCACTAGGCCTGTAGCGTCTGCACAAGAGTCCTCTTTGATTTTCAAGTTCCGACAATAACAAAACTGTTGCATGTCAAATCAGAACATTTCAACTTAAAAAAAAGTCAAATTTTTTTCAGGGTCCCACAGTTTCAAGTGCGAACTTCTCGTCAGCCAGCCTCTCTGCCACATCTCTGTTTTCTGAAGGGTCATTGCCTGAAACGTCAACCTATTATATATATATTTTAAATAAGATTTTACTAGGTAATGCCAGTGATGGCTGGCGAGTATCATTGACTCGTCTCCAGCGTCTGGTTTGTTGCTCCGTCTCGATGCAGGGCAAATGCAATCGGCCCAAGTTCGCAATGCGTGCAGAGAATTCGCAACGACAATCATCTGCGTTTATTGATGCGTTACAATCATAAATTTGACGCGCAAATCAATTTACGTTAATTAATTAACCATTACACGCCTTCACAAAAGCCCCAAAGAGTTGGAGAGTATTTTTCAGCAGTCCCGATTGCAATGTTTGGCCAATTACTTTAAAAATGTTTTTGAAAGTGCAGTATCATTACTGGCGTGAAAAGAAAAAAAAAGTGAATGGAGAAAACCCACACGTACAATGGGCAGAACCACCTACTTGCTGTACTCCAACAAAAATCACGATTCATCATCAGCCGATGATCTATCCCAGGCGTTGGCAACATGCGGCTCATCAAAAGAACGCATTCGTGACGTCACTTACCAAGGGCCTCACCACGTGACCTCGTGTTCACCACGCAGTGCATCGTGGGCTCTTGAAATATTGAGTTGTTTTTTTTAACACTACCGACTTCGACACGAAAAATGTTTCTTGTAATTTTTTTTTGGTTTGCCGAGCGAACTTTATTGCTCCATCTCCACAAATGGAACGTTCCTCGCGACGTTTCGAGCCCCCCACCTCTCGTCTGTCTCTCGGTGCAACTCCGAGCGTGCACCGACCTCTCCATGCTCCGGCAACATTGCAATAATAATAATAAACACATTGTCCTGCGGAGGGATCTGGTAGGAACGTTGGGTTGCTCGGTCAATGGCCAGGGTCAACGGCGGCGTGGTGTATTCCGCAAATATGCCCGACTGTGAAGGCGGGCACAAGCCGGCGTGAGTAGGTTAAACGTTGAGTTTTATAAGGGCACCACGAGGTGACCAGCCCCTCCCCACCCAGCCCTTCCCATCCCAGCACCTCCCTGCACGACGGACGGACACAATAATCCCCTGTGGGCTGGTGTAACCTCCCCAAGCCTCCCCACCCAGCCCCTCCCCACCCAGCCCCTCCCTGCACGACGGACGGACACAATAATCCCCTGTGGGCTGGTGTAACCAGGAGGTCCCTACCAGTATAATAGTCTGCACTGCCATAACGCTGCGCGTTTTCATAACGCGAATTGGACAGAACGCGATGAATGTATTCGGGAAGACATTTTTTTTATATAACGCGGATGCGAATCGGATATAACGCGATCGAGTGAACAGAACCACGTGGCGCGAGTGGGAATAAGCGGCAGAAACGGCTGCCTCGCAAGGCGGGATGCTGCTGGATGATTGTGGATGCTACCCACGAGCCTCAGCCTTTGTTCAGCCTGCGTACGCATCTCACGTGTTATCGCGTACTGTGCTCTACCCGACATTATTCATTTGCAACGCGATTTTTCCACAACGCGGTGTTCTTCAGGAACGCAACTACCGCGCCGGAGGAGAACAGACTGTAACAAGAATGAACAATAAGCCAACGCGCGTGCTGTCGCCGCGTTAGACAACAGCTGACAATGCTCGGGCCCGACAGCCAATCTGCGGCTGGGACGAGTAAAGCTGGGGTTTGAGGGTCACGTTGGTCAGAGGTCAAATGCCACGACTGACCCCGTGCCATTGTGGAAGCCCAGACACTCGGCCGCGAGAGCCGGTGCACAAACAGAAGGCGTCTAGACTGGGAGCTCTTCGAGGATTCGTTGAGACAGCGACACCCCCAACCCCCACCCCGCATTGTACGCACAGCGGTTAAGAGCACAGCACTGTGAACCCGAAGGCCCTCGTTTGATTCCCATTCATGGCTTGACATTCGTGGAGAGTGATACCTCAACCGGTCCTGGGCCATCTCTTCACAAACTCCACGCTTACCAGTGATGAAATGTGGTAAATCAATCGGCCCCCGCCCACCCCCCACCCACCTATGACCGACACAAGCAGTGTGAAGCCTTCATCCGGGCAGCGAATTAATAAAAAGTTGGCAATACTTTGATGTGTTGTGGCCTGGCTCAGATGCCGCTCGACCCTCTCATACAATTTCAATTAATACAGCCTCTGCATGAAACTGCATCTGAAGACACTGTACATCGTGTAGAAATGTGTCGCAACCAAATACTTTGAACGCGTGACGTTGATTCTACATTGCGGAGGGAAAAACTGGAGGCCCCGGAGAAAAATCCACGCGACCACGAGGAGAGAGAGAGACACGTAAACTCCAAATACAGGGTGCTTTAAAAAACGTTAACACTTTTTGAGGGAATATCGTTTTTAATGGAAAAAGAACGGATAATACACTGTAATATGATAACAAATGTAATGTTAATAGCTTTAGAAAGTCAAAGAGTCTCCACTTTCTCGAGCCATCATTGTCAACACGTGCCTGGAATCTTCTCCAGGTGATCTCCAGAGCCCGAAGGCACCACATATCTCGTGGTATCGTTCCAAATTCTCCGAAGTGTTAAACATTTGTTTTGAAGCACCCTGAATATACGCATACGGGTACGCAGGCAGGGCGGGTGGCGGTGGGGTGGGTGCTAATAGTCAGAGAAAGGGAAACACAGGAGAGAGGAGAGAGAGGGAAACGCTGCAGCACAGCCTGGGACCAAGCAAACCAGACCCCGACACCACCACTGCGACAAAAACGATGAGCCCCAGGGGCATCCAGGGCAAGACCAAACGAGTCCCTAAGCATCCAGAGACACTGGGACCCATTCACTCATAAGCCCTGAGGGCAGCACGATGAGTTTCAAGGCAACCTCCCCCCGGGACATTAGACAACGTTCTCGACAGAAATATGAATATACAACTGTGAGTGGGTCAGACTCAAAGCTACGCACAGATGGGTGCACACAAAAAGCCTCGCTGTACTGCCACCTCCTGGCCACCTCGCAACCGAGGGGATTTGAAGCGGTAACTCCCAAAGAGAGCGAAATCAGGTAATTATTGATTTCCGTCGGATTTTTTCACTTTTAACGGAACGTGGTTGAGAAGCAGACTTTACAGAACTACTTTCAACATCGCTCCGAGTGACTTCATCCACACACACTAGAGGAGTCAACACATTCCCATGCACTCTGCTGCAGAGGAAAAATGTTCATCACACATCAAAAGCCAACGTTTGATTCCGAGAGAAGCAATTTTTTTGCTCCCAAAATAAATTGCAAAAAAAACAAATGTGTAACGCGACCGTTTGGCGTGCGGTCATTGGTGACCGTGCTGCGACCATCGACTCTCTCCACTTGGCAGGACCCTCCTGGAATAAAAAAAGGCATGTGACTTGGTGGGTAAACAAGTGGGCGTAAAAACAACAAGTATAACCCGTAAAAACAAAGTTTTTCACTCTAAATCCTTTATATGCGTGGCGGCTAGAGTCCTCTCGTCCTCTGGCTTGAGATGGCTGCCACCTATGGGTCAGATGATTGTCTGCCAGTATAAAGCAATTGGTAATTAAATATTTAATTTGTTTTCCCTAAACAGTGTAAAATTTTGGAAAAAAAATTTCACGAACATTAATTGTCTCGCACAACGAGTCTGTGTGCAAAATGTCAGCTCGATTGGATCACGGGAAGTGGGTTAAAAAACGACCGAAAGATTTGCACGGTCGTAAGCAAGCAAGCAAGCAAGCACGCAAGCAAGCGAACTTAATATAAAGGATTTAAAAATGATCCGACTCCGCGCCTATGACCGCCGAACTACCCAGCAGCCACCTCGCGTGGAAAAAAAACAAATTCAAAGCGACGATCTTTCTCGGTGTGCGAACGCCGAGCGACCGTGCTGACCGAAACTCACCGCCGCTATCCACATTAGAGACCCCCCCCCCACGCTCATGTCACGGTCGAGTAGCCGCCGACACCCGGATTCAAATCCAGGATCTCAACATCCACAACAAAAAAAAAATTTGGGTTAGATCGCGTAAATATAAACGTGCGTCGTTAAAGCCGCCCACCACCCGAAACAGCCAATTAGTAAGGTTTGTCACGTAAACAGAACGCGGCAATTCGTTACCACTTCAGCACACCGGTTGGGTTGTGTGTTGGAGAGTAAACTCACGGCATTTACAATTCGAGTCCTGTGACGTTTCGCCGGTGGTTACAACCAGCTTCATCAGGCGACCCCCCCCCCCTCCCTGACCACCTCACAGGGCATCAACAACAACATCAACAACCAAACAGTTGACGTAGTAAACGTAACGAGGGGTAAACGGTGTGACGGATGTTTGTTTTTTTCCCCTTAAATCCTCAGCAGGTTCACATGGTGCTCTCGAGGGTGCGGTAGCTGTCCTTGCTCTTGAGCTCCAGGAAGTGTTTGGGTCTCCGCGTGCGGGGCCCCGCCGCCGGGAGGTACGTGACTTGCACGGCTGCGGCGGCGTCGGAAGTGTTGGAGGCCGCCGCCGCTGCCGTGGCGGACGAGGACGACGAGGGGACGTTGGCGGTGCACGTCGACGACGACGGAGACGTCGGGGAAGCGGGCGACGAGGTGGAGTTGCCCGCGGCTCTCCGCGGGCCGGAGGTGCCGTGACGCCCGTCCGAGGGAGGCGAGTTGGTGTCGCCGCTGGTTGACGAGCCGCCGCCGCCGCCACCGCCGGGGAAACCGAGTTCGCGAGCAGCTGCCCGGTGCTGCTGCTGCTGAGCGATGGCCTGCGACTGCACGCTGCAGGGGTTTCGGCAACACAGAGTAGCGGCCGTAGTCCAGAGGTCGCAAACGGGTTTTGATTCCTTACCCGTACCCGGCCACACCAGGGTCGCAAACGGGTACCCGATACCCGTACCCTACCCATACCCGGCCGGGTACGGGTAGGGTACGGGTATCGGGTACCTGATTGCGACCTCTGGGATGAAGCCATGTTGCAGGCGCGGGTGGGTTGATTCTAGGAACTTTAATTGTGAGAAGAGACAAGACGTTGGGAAATGAGTGACAAACAGTTACTCACCAGTGACTCACGGTCTACCCGTACCCAGCCGCACCAGGGTCGCAAACGGGTACGGGTAGCCGGGTAACCGGTTGCGACCTCTGCCGTAGTCAGCTGGGCGCAGCGGTGGTGAGATGTTAACTCCATCGCCTGGTGTGCAGGACGTCGTGGGTTCGACCCGGACCCTGACGCCTGCCGTATATTTGGGAGTTTGCGTGTCTCTCTCTCCCTGTGGTCGTGCGGATTTTCTCCGGGTCCTCCGGTTATTCCCTCCACATTTAAGATCGACATCAGGCGTTCAGAATATTTGGCTGCTATAAATGTCCGTATGATAAGCCACTTCGTTGAGCTATCAATTAGCGGCTAGGTGGCTTCTGAAAAATATCTATATAGCTCAGTGGGCCTTATCTGGTGAAATAAAAATCAGTTTAGTTTTTAGTTTAGTTTGTTCGCTGTTGAATGGAGGCCACGCCCGAAGCCGTCCCCTTCCGATGGCGTTGCCGGCCGACACAACATACGCCGAAAATTATGTACTGCTGCCCCTGCTTGGCCCTGAGCTCGACCAAGATGTATCATGAGGCCAGCGTATCACGGGCTTGTGTCTGGCTCGGCTCGGCAAATAGTCAGTGGGAAAGCACCCATACCCGTGCTGGCTTGGCTAGGAGAATACAAGACGTTAAAAGTTACACATTCATTGAAATATTATTGCATTGTATATTTTTTCACCCGCTTGCTTACCCATTCATGAGCTCATTCAGGAGATCCATGTACTTCTCAAATTCCACCTCTCCAAACTCCTGGGATGGACAATCAGGACACGGATGTTACATTAATCACAGGACGTTCCTTCCAGCCATTCCGATCTGAGTACCGTCTAATTGTAAATCCGGTACAGGAGTTCCTTAAACACACAACCAGAGCTGGACTTTGCAGGATTGAAAGACAAACCAAATTTAATATTACGAATTAGCCAGGTGCGGTGACACACACCGACGAAACGGAACCGTGAAGGCAAAGGTTGGTGGATTACGAAGATTTGTGAAAAACTCCAAACCCACTGCACTGCGAAGTTGCCAGGAGAAACCATTTTTTAAATCCTTTATATTAAGTTTGCTTGCTTGCTTGCTTACGACCGTGCAAATCTTTCGGTCGTTTTTTAACCCACTTCCCGTGATCCAATCGAGCTGACATTTTGCACACAGACTCGTTGTGCGAGACAATTAATTTTCGTGAAAATTTTTTTCCTAAATTTTACACTGTTTAGGGAAAAAAATTAAATATTTAATTACCAATTGTTTAATACTGGCAGACAATCATCTGACCCATAGGTGGCAGCCATCTCAAGCCAGAGGACGAGAGGACTCTAGCCGCCACGCATATAAAGGATTTATAGTGAAAAACTTTGTTTTTACGGGTTATACTTATTTTTTACCAGGTAAGGTCCACCAAGCTATGTAGCTACTTTTCAGAAGCGACAAATCATAGCTCAACGAAGTGGCTTATCATCTTGTGGAAATTGATAGCAGCCAAATACTCTAAACCACCATTGGAACCTCATTTGCCAGTAAAAAATATGAAAAAAAGTTTTTACCCTTCTATCTGGCAACAAAACTGACACCTTTTTTACAAGGAGTCATGTTTGCATAGACCACAATACCTGCAGTCATAATGCAAACCAAAAACATAACTCTGATAATGTATGCACTGTCCTTGTAAGTTGATTGGTCCACAACTGCGTCATCTGGTCCAACCCATGTGAGACTAGGCTCTAAGGAAAGCTGTCTCGGGTGTGGACCAATCAACTTCAAGGACAGTGCACAATATCAGAGTTATGTTTTTTGTTTGCATTATGACTGCAGGTATTGTGGTCTATGCAAAAATGACTCCTTGTAAAAAAGTGTCAGTTTTGTTGCCAGATAGAAGGGTAAAAAACCAATTATCATACTCTAAACCAGTGGTTGTCAACCTTTACTGCAGCCGACCACCACTCGCAGAGTGACTGATGCGAGATGCAACTCTGCTTCTCAGAAAGGGCATCTCGCACCCCCAGGGAGTGAGCACACCCCACGCTAAGAACCAAAGCTCTAAACGAATGATTGAAATGTGGAGGAAAAAACCGGAGGACCCGGAGAAAAAAACCACGCGACCACGGGGAGGCGTCCGGGTTGGGTTCGAACCCCCGACCTCCTGTATACCAGGCGAGGTAGGTAACATCTCACCATCACGGCACCCCTAAGTGGGTTAGTCAACCCGTCTTAGGGTGAGCAAAGAGGCCCCCCCCCACCCACTCCCACCACGCCACCCTCTACTCGCCTGCGTGCCGTAGCGGGCGTGATCGTAGGCGTCTGCGAACGCGTGCACGGTGCTGTCGCACACGGTCAGCTCCCCCGGGTGAGTCCTCAGCAGGTCGAGGAGGTGGACCCGGAGGTTGCGCGCGTGGCAGCGCATCAGCGGCTCCAGCTCCTGCAGCCGCTCGTCTGTGCCAACCCCAACGTTGTTGTGTCAGGGGTTTAGGGCGCCGCGGTGGAGAGATGTTAACTACCTCAGCTGGTATACAGGAGGTCGGGTTCGATCCCTACCCTGATGCCTGCTGCTGTATATTTGGAGTTTGCGTGTCTCTCTCTCTCATCATCATCACGGTGGCTAGGAGATGTTGACTACCTCGCGTGGTATACAGGAGGTCGTGAGTTCGATGCCGACGCTGATGCCTGCTGTATATTCGGAGTTTGCGTGTTCTATCTCCCAGTGGTCGCCTGGATTTTTCCCCGGGCCCTCTGGTTTTTACCTCCACATTTAGAATCAACATCGCGCGTTTTTTCCACGCGATGATAAGCGACTTCGTTGAGCCATCGCTTGTGGCCAGGCCGCTTCTAAAAAAAATTCGTGTAGCTCAGTGGGTCTTACCTGGTAAAGTAAAAAATAGTTTCATTTAGAGAACAAGGCAGCTTAAGTCGAGGGGGTGGGAGGGGGGTTTCATGTCGAGTGATGAAGGTGGCCGGACGGGCGTAGTGCCGATGCCACTCCGCCCCTTCGTGCACCGCGCTAGCTCACAGCTCTTGCCCCAACAGTCTGTTAAAGGCTATACAGGCGATCTTTGTCTTTGTGTGTGTGTACGATGGTGGGGAGCGGTGGTGTAGCGGTTTAGCCGCGCTACGAGCCCGGCGACCCAGGTTCGATTCCCGCTCACGGCCAACAACACCAGTGACAAATACCTGAACCGGTCCATGGGCCTCCCCTAGATCGACTGGGCCTCAAATTAGTACCTGGTGCGGTGTGTAAACATCGCCACTAAGGAGACAAAGGCAGCCGGGCATGGTGCTGGCCACCCACCCGCTCGTGTGCCGTGTCGGCCTTCATAAGCGCTCGCTAACAGCACTTGCCCCAACAGTCTGTTAAGGCTATACGGGGGATCTTTGTCTTTGGTGGAACCCAGAATGTTCGACTCACACCTCAGACAACGCAGCACATGTTCAACTCACCCAGCTGATCAACAGCATCAAGCGCTTTCATTCTGTACAAGTAGTTAAATCCACCTGCAACACAACCCACAGACACACCGTCAACAGGTCGTGATCCATCCACTGTTGTGGATGTAGTAGTCCTCCCCACCCTCCCGCACCAAGTTGCTCCTATTTTTCCACGTGATAAGCCACTTCACTGAGCTATCATTTGTGGCCAGGTCGCTTCTAAAAAAACTAATAGCTCAGTGGGCTTCACCTGGTAAGATAAAAGATTGTTTAGATTTATTAGTATTATTTTTTTCAGTGATGTGTTTACCTTTCCTATACTTTACACTGCTACTGTGTTTTTGTACTGTTTGTTGTTGTAACGATCTGACCCCGTGCCCCTGACTGGACATCTGTGAAATAGAGCTTCGAAGCTCATCAAATTCCTCCAATATAAACAAAGATCCTGATTCTGTCTCGCTTGGCTCTCGCAGCGATCCACTGTCCGCACGAACAAGCCCCGAGTCCTTCGCTCTCTCCCCGAGTCCTTCGCTCTCTCCCCGAGTCCTTCGCTCTCTCCCCGATTCCTTCGCTCTCTCCCCGAGTCCTTCGCTCTCTCCCCGAGTCCTTCGCTCTCTCCCCGATTCCTTCGCTCTCTCCCCGATTCCTTCGCTCTCTCCCCGATTCCTTCGCTCTCTCCCCGATTCCTTCGCTCTCTCCCCGATTCCTTCGCTCTCTCCCGAGTCCTCGCTCTCTCCCCGATTCCTTCGCTCTCTCCCCGATTCCTTCGCTCTCTCCCCGATTCCTTCGCTCTCTCCCGATTCCTTCGCTCTCTCCCCGATTCCTTCGCTCTCCCCGATTCCTCCTCTCCGATTCCTTCGCTCTCTCCCCGATTCCTTCGCTCTCTCCCGATTCCTTCGCTCTCTCCCGATTTCCTTCGCCTCTCTCCCCGATTCCTTCGCTCTCTCCCGAGTCCTTCGCTCTCTCCCCGGATTCCTTCGCTCTCTCCCGAGTCCTTCGCTCTCTCCCGAGTCCTTCGCTCTCTCCCCGATTCCTTCGGCTCTCTCCCCGAGTCCTTCGCTCTCTCCCCGATTTCCTTCGCTCTCTCCCCCGATTCCTTCGCTCTCTCCCCGATTCCTTCGCTCTCTCCCCGATTCCTTCGCTCTCTCCCCGATTCCTTCGCTCTCTCCCGATTCCTTCGCTCTCTCCCCGATTCCCTTCGCTCTCTCCCGATTCCTTCGCTCTCTCCCCGATTCCTTCGCTCTCTCCCCGATTCCTTCGCTCTCTCCCCGATTCCTTCGCTCTCTCCCCGATTCCTTCGCTCTCTCCCCGATTCCTTCGCTCTCTCCCCGATTCCTTCGCTCTCTCCCCGATTCCTTCGCTCTCTCCCCGATTCCTTCGCTCTCTCCCCGATTCCTTCGCTCTCTCCCCGATTCCTTCGCTCTCTCCCCGATTCCTTCGCTCTCTCCCCGATTCCTTCGCTCTCTCCCCGATTCCTTCGCTCTCTCCCCGATTCCTTCGCTCTCTCCCCGATTCCTTCGCTCTCTCCCCGATTCCTTCGCTCTCTCCCCGATTCCTTCGCTCTCTCACCGAGTCCTTCGCTCTCTCCCCGATCCTTCGCTCTCTCCCCGATGTCCTTCGCTCTCTCCCGAGTCCTTCGCTCTCTCCCCGATTCCTTCGCTCTCTCCCCGATTCCTTCGCTCTCTCCCCGAGTTCTTCGCTCTCTCCCCGATTCCTTCGCTCTCTCCCCGTTCCTCGCTCTCTCCCCGAGTCCTTCGCTCTCTCCCCGATTCCTTCGCTCTCTCCCCGATTCCTTCGCTCTCTCCCCGATTCCTTCGCTCTCTCCCCGATTCCTTCGCTCTTCTCTCCTCTCTCCGAGTCCTTCGCTTCCTCAGTCTTCTCCCGATTCCTTCGCTCTCTCCCCGAGTCCTTCGCTCTCTCCCCGATTCCTTCGCTCTCTCCCCGAGTCCTTACGCTCTCTCACTGATTCCTTCGCTCTCCTCCCCGATTCCTTCGCTCTCTCCCCGAGTCCTTCGCTCTCTCCCCGATTCCTTCGCTCTCTCCCCGAGTCCTTCGCTCTCTCCCCGATTCCTTCGCTCTCTCCCCGATTCCTTCGCTCTCTCCCCGATTCCTTCGCTCTCTCCTGAGTCCTTCGCTCTCTCCCGATTCCTTCGCTTCTCTCCCCGATCCTTCGCTCTCTCCCCGAGTCCTTCGCTCTCTCCCCGATTCCTTCGCTCTCTCCCCGATTCCTTCGCTCTCTCCCCGAGTCCTTCGCTCTCTCCCCGATTCCTTCGCTCTCTCCCCGATTCCTTCGCTCTCTCCCCGATTCCTTCGCTCTCTCCCCGATTCCTTCGCTCTCTCCCCGAGTCCTTCGCTCTCTCCCCGAGTCCTTCGCTCTCTCCCCGAGTCCTTCGCTCTCTCCCCGAGTCCTTCGCTCTCTCCCCGATTCCTTCGCTCTCTCCCCGATTCCTTCGCTCTCTCCCCGAGTCCTTCGCTCTCTCCCCGAGTCCTTCGCTCTCTCCCCGAGTTTTTCGCTCTCTCCCCGAGTCCACGATGGACGTCTTCTCTGGTGTTGTCCCCTCCGTTGGCTGCCACTTCGGTCGTCGAGTCTCCACAGGTGGTCCGTTCGAGCGGCGCGTCTCGCTCAAACCCATCGGGGAGGCCGCTAATATTAACGACGATGACATTTTCACGCGCCACATTTCGCAGACAAGTCAACAACTCAAGAGGCGCGGAGGCGAGCTCAGGGCCGCTCGAAAGCCTGACCCAAACGGAGAGAGAGGCCTTCAGATGTTCCTTGAAAGTTCACAGTGCATTTGATGTTACGGATGTGCAAAGGATACTCAAGTCGATAAACAAGAAGCCAACGTCACGCCCTACGGTTGGGGTAGGAACTCCTCCGCACCACAGGCGGTTGGGTGACCTTTCGCGGCTCGGCATCACGATCTGATTCAAGTGGCGTGTCGGTTTTTAGTTTGTATTCATCTCCTGCGTGTTATTCGATTACGTTGTGAGCGGGCTGGGCCAGGGTTTGGCAAAAGACGTTGCTCACTTTTCACTCGGGAAGCCGGAGAGCAGAGGCTCACCGCTAAAACAACGATTACTTATATTTAATGCACAAGTAACAAATATACTCTGAAGGAGAATTAAAATTTAAACAAATTCAAACATTGATGATTGTCAATGATTCTCATCATGTTATCTGGGACACTGTTCCAGTATCCAATCAAGCTATTATTTACAACACCGTTAGATCCAACTGATCTTCGAGGAGAGAATTTTTGCAATTTAAATCCAGTGCTTCAACACCATCTGTCTGGGTGCACAGTAAGATAGGTAAACTTTTCCTTTAAATGAATTTTTTTTCCAACAAATAAAATCTCGCGTATGAAGAAGAGGAAAGTGTTCCCTTTTCCTTACGTCTGCAAAGGAGATTTAGTTTAACTTGAAGAGATCAACAAGGTGCTTCCTGCAGTGAGGTACCTAGCGTCCGCAATATTATTTCCCTCCCTCGTCTCATTTGTAGGGTTTTGTTCATGGGATGAAGAGTCTGGCAACGGATATTTTTGATCGATTTTGCAGAGTTGGCGTGAATGCGCGCTCAATCAATCGATTGATCCCAGTTTATCACGCTCTAAATTAAGGCGGTTCTGGTTCCTGTACACTTTAGAGATCAGATTAGATTGAAAACTCGTTTCTTTAGAACTGCTTTTTGCGTTTAGTTTGTCATCCTTCCCCCGCACCTCCTATTAGCACGCTTGGCTACGTACGGTGCGAAATAAGTTCAACACACGTACCCACGTACAGTATTGTTCTTCTTCTTCTTGGTTCTTTCGGTAAAGTCACGTAGAAGGGAAATAATAAAATAATAAAACATAATAAAATACAATTCTCACGACGTTTCGGCCACAACGCAAGCAGCAGCCGTCCTCAGGTGAAGAACAGGTCTGTCGGAAAGACAACGTCTGTATTGTTCTTGTGGGCACTACATCCCAGAGGTTGCAAACGGGTTTTGATTCCTTACCCGTACCCATACCCGGCCGCACCAGGGTCGCAAACGGGTACCCGTACCCGGCCGTACCCGTACCCTACCCGTACCCGGCCGGGTACGGGTAGGGTACGGGTATCAGGTACCTGATTGCGACCTCTGGGATGAAGCAATGTTGCAGGCGCGGGTAGGTTGATTCTAGGAACTTGAATTGTGAGAAGAGACAAGACGTTGGGAAATGAGTGACAAACGGTTACTCACCAGTGACTCACGGTCTACCCGTACCCGGCCGCACCAGGGTCGCAAACGGGTACCCGTACCCCCGTACCCGGCCGGGTACGGGTAGCCGGGTATCGGGTAGGGTACGGGTATCGGGTACCCGGTTGCGACCTCTGCTACATCCGGCTGTGGGAATGCGCCGCAAGGGAAGCTTACGCACAATTTGGCCCGAGCTCCTGCAGCTGCTGGAGGCGAGGGTCGGACTCCGTCAGGAATTTGGGAGCCCACGAAAGCTCCTGGATACGACTCAGCCGCCTCTCGATCTCCTCCCTGAGATCCTGGAGACGCACAGAGACAAAGATCCCCACCCCCACCGCATAGTGATTACCACACTGCATTGGCCCTTCCGGTTTCTGAACGAATACATTACAAGGTTGCACTCATTACCGATCGCTCGCCACAAATGAACCACAATACCACGCCGATCTCGTCGAGGAGAATAAACCATCACGCGAACTCCGGTCATCCTCGCAGCGGCTTTTGGCTAACCATCGAACAAAGATGGTCACTGCATCGCGCGCTCCGGATGTGCTTCTGCAGCCGTTTGGAACGCCCTTCCTTCCGATATTAGGAAGCCATTGGAGCGATGTGCTTTTAAATGAAGATTGAAAACGTATTTCTTTCGAACCGCTTTTTTGTGTTTAGTTTGTTGTCCTTCCCCCGCACCTCCGATTGGCACGGTTGGCTTCATATGGTGCGAAAGAAGTTCAACATACATACACTGTTGGTGGGGCAAGTGCTGTTAGCGAGTAGTAGTACCAATGAAGGCCGGCACAGCACACGAGGGCAGTGGGTGGGTGGCCAGCACCACGACCGGCCTCCGTTTTCATCCCCGCACCAAGTACTCGTTTAAGACCGAGTCCAGCTAGGGGAGGCCCAGGACTGGTTTAGATATTGGTCGCGAGCGGGAATCTAATTCAGGACGCTGGGTTCGTAACACGGTGCACTAACCACTACACTGCCACTCCCCTGTAGAAACGCACATGGACACACACACAAACACCACGCTCTTACAGCCAGAGCTCCAGAGGTCTAGAAAATTAAACAAACTATTTGGTGCTGGCAGTGGTGCACAAGTAGAAATAACAAAACACTCAAGACATCCGTCAACAACGCTGTGTGTCCTTAAAAGGAAACAAATATTGAATAGCCGACGCTAAGGGCAATGTCACATCTTCATTACGCATCAATGGGCTCACATGAATAAGGGCCAAAATATTACCTGTTATATATTTTTTACTTTTAAGGCCAGTGTTATTGACGAATGCGTTGAGAGGTCACCAGGAAGGCTACCATTCGGCGCGGATCACACGGAGGTCATGGTGACACAAGTCTCCGTCATCAGGTGGAACCGTCACAGCTAGATGATGTATCATGATACAGTACATTTTGCTGTGACGGTACTACCTGATGACGGAGACTTGTGTTGCCTCCGAAACGTCGTGATTTATTATTTTATTTATATTATTACTTCTATTAATTTTAATTTAAAAAATTCCTACGTGACTTCACCGAAAAAACCTAAGAGTATGAATCCTTGCAGTCACGAAAGCTTCAAATCTAGAATTCAATTATTTTTATTTTATCAGGTAAGGCCCACGGCGCTATATAGTTCTTTTCCAGAAGCGATCTGGCTATCACAAATGATAGCTCAACAAAGTGGCTTATCGCGCGGAAATGTATAGCAGTCAAATACTCTTAAACGAACGTTGATTCTAAATGTGGAGGGAAAAACCGGAGAAAAATCCACGCGACCACGGGGAAAGAGACACTCAAAGTCCAAATATACAGCCGTCAGGGCAGGGATAAAACCCACGACCTCCTGTATGCCAGGCGAGGGAGTTAACATTATCGCTACCGCGGCGCCTAAAATCGCGAATTTAAATGAAGCCTCAAAGCGAAATTTCGCAAATTACTCTTAGTCACACATTAGGGTTAGGCGCTTCCAAATATTTATTTCCACAAAAAAAATGTCCGCACATCGTGCGCTGAAAATAGAAAGATACTAGATTTGAAGCTTTCGTGACTGCAAGGATTCATATTTATAGATTTTTTCGGTAAAGTCACGTAGGTAAAAATGTAAATTAATAAAATAAATAAAATCAAATCACGACGTTTCGGAGGCAACACCTGAAGACGGAAGCTTGTGTTGCCTCCGAAACGTCGTGATTTTTATTTATTTTTATTTTACTTTTATTAATTTAAATTTTTTACCTACGTGACTTTACCGAAAAAACCTAAGAATATACAAAGATACCTCTGTACGTTTAGAATGTCCCTCTCTTACCTTGGGTGCGTTGTGACCAACGGCCACATGGGGGCCTCTGTGACTTCGCATGGTGAAGCGCATGATCTGCCGCTTGGCGAAGATGAAGAGCAGCACGAAGACCTGAGGCCACAGGAAGAGAGACAAAGACGGCTCAGCCGTCGCATTCGACGTGGTCTTTTTGTGCGCACACACACGTGTACCTGAGCAGCGGGTAAAGGGTGCAAGCCCTTCGTAGTACTTGGCTCACACCGCTGGAGAAACCCTCTTAGAGGTCGCTCTTCACTAACTTTCACTGGGATTTTTGCACAGCGTTTTTTTTTTTTAAGATTTGCTGGTTTATCCCAGGAAGTTTCTGTTGCGCGTCGTCGCTTTAAGATGTTCTTCGTTCATATTTTGTTTGTTACGGTTGGACCTGACTTAAGAGCCGCATGGCTCACAGGGCTATGTCAAATAAATGAAACTTGAAACTAATAACTCTTTGGTTTTTTCGGTAAAGTCACGTCAGTAAAAATAAATAAATGAATGAAAAAACAACTAAATAAAATCACGACGTTTCGGAGGCAACACAAGCTTCCGAATTGAAACTAATTTTCACAAGGGATACCGCTTTCGCCGATAATTAATACATTGACTTAAAATTTTCGTGACTGCAGGAATTAATATTCTATGGTTCTTTCGGTAAAGTCACGTAGATAAAACATAAAACATATTTGTATTATAATTTTTCATTTTTATTATTTATATTTTATTTTCCATCTACGTGACTTTACCGAACGAACCATAGAAAAATGAAGACATCATCAGCGTGAGGGCCCCACCACACATTTGAAACCATTGTGGGTTTGACAGCAGCACTGTGATGGGCGTTAACGTCACACGTTGTGTATCGTCTGGGGCCGCAATAAAGGCCACCAGGGGCCGCACTAAAGGCCACCAGGGGCCGCACTAAAGGCCACCAGGGGCCGCACTAAAGGCCACCAGGGGCCGCACTAAAGGCCACCAGGGGCCGCACTAAAGGCCACCAGGGGCCGCACTAAAGGCCACCAGGGGCCGCACTAAAGGCCACCAGGTGCCGCACTAAAGGCCACCAGGGGCCGCACTAAAGGCCACCAGGGGCCGCACTAAAGGCCACCAGGGGCCGCACTAAAGGCCACCAGGGGCCGCACTAAAGGCCACCAGGGGCCGCACTAAAGGCCACCAGGGGCCGCACTAAAGGCCACCAAGGGCCGCACTAAAGGCCACCAGGGGCCGCACTAAAGGCCACCAGGGGCCACACTAAAGGCCACCAAGGGCCGCACTAAAGGCCACCAGGGGCCGCACTAAAGGCCACCAGGGGCCTCACTAAAGGCCACCAGGGGCCGCACTAAAGGCCACCAGGGGCCGCACTAAAGGCCACCAGGGGCCGCAATAAAGGCCACCAGGGGCCGCACTAAAGGCCACCAGGGGCCGCACTAAAGGCCACCAGGGGCCGCACTAAAGGCCATCAGGGGCCGCACTAAAGGCCATCAGGGGCCGCACTAAAGGCCACCAGGGGCCGCACTAAAGGCCACCAGGGGCCGCACTAAAGGCCACCAGGGGCCGCAATAAAGGCCACCAGGGGCCGCACTAAAGGCCACCAGGGGCCGCACTAAAGGCCACCAGGGGCCTCACTAAAGACCATCAGGGGCCTCACTAAAGGCCACCAGGTGCCTCACTAAAGACCACCAGGGGCCACACTAAAGGCCACCAGGGGCCTCACTAAAGACCATCAGGGGCCTCACTAAAGGCCACCAGGGGCCGCACTAAAGGCCACCAGGGGCCTCACTAAAGGCCACCAGGGGCCGCACTAAAGGCCACCAGGGGCCGCACTAAAGGCCACCAGGGGCCGCAATAAAGGCCACCAGGGGCCGCACTAAAGGCCACCAGGGGCCGCACTAAAGGCCACCAGGGGCCGCACTAAAGGCCATCAGGGGCCACACTAAAGGCCACCAGGGGCCTCACTAAAGACCATCAGGGGCCTCACTAAAGGCCACCAGGGGCCACACTAAAGGCCACCAGGGGCCTCACTAAAGACCATCAGGTGCCTCACTAAAGACCATCAGGTGCCACACTAAAGGCCACCAGGGGCCTCACTAAAGACCATCAGGGGCCTCACTAAAGGCCACCAGGGGCCTCACTAAAGACCACCAGGTGCCTCACTAAAGACCATCAGGGGCCACACTAAAGGCCACCAGGGGCCTCACTAAAGACCATCAGGGGCCTCACTAAAGGCCACCAGGGGCCACACTAAAGGCCACCAGGGGCCTCACTAAAGACCATCAGGTGCCTCACTAAAGGCCACCAGGGGCCTCACTAAAGGCCATCAGGGGCCTCACTAAAGGCCATCAGGGGCCTCACTAAAGGCCATCAGGGGCCTCACTAAAGGCCATCAGGGGCCTCACTAAAGGCCATCAGGGGCCTCACTAAAGGCCACCAGGGGTCTCACTAAAGGCCACCAGGGGCCTCACTAAAGGCCACCAGGGGTCTCACTAAAGGCCACCAGGGGCCACACTAAAGGCCACCAGGGGCCTCACTAAAGGCCACCAGGGGCCGCACTAAAGGCCATCAGGGGCCTCACTAAAGGCCACCAGGGGCCGCACTAAAGGCCACCAGGGGCCTCACTAAAGGCCACCAGGGGCCACACTAAAGGCCATCAGGGGCCGCACTAAAGGCCACCAGGGGCCTCACTAAAGGCCACCAGGGGTCACACTAAAGGCCATCAGGGGCCTCACTAAAGGCCATCAGGGGCCTCACTAACAGCCACCAGGGGTCACACTAAAGGCCATCAGGGGCCTCACTAAAGGCCACCAGGGGCCGCACTAAAGGCCACCAGGGGCCTCACTAAAGGCCACCAGGGGTCACACTAAAGGCCATCAGGGGTCTCACTAAAGGCCACCAGGGGCCTCACTAAAGGCCACCAGGGGCCTCACTAAAGGCCATCAGGGGCCGCACTAAAGGCCACCAGGGGTCACACTAAAGGCCATCAGGGGTCTCACTAAAGGCCATCAGGGGCCTCACTAAAGGCCATCAGGGGCCGCACTAAAGGCCACCAGGGGCCTCACTAAAGACCATCAGGGGCCTCACTAAAGGCCACCAGGGGTCACACTAAAGGCCACCAGGGGCCTCACTAAAGGCCATCAGGGGCCTCACTAAAGGCCACCAGGGGTCACACTAAAGGCCATCAGGGGCCTCACTAAAGGCCATCAGGGGCCTCACTAAAGGCCATCAGGGGACTCACTAAAGGCCACCAGGGGTCACACTAAAGGCCATCAGGGGCCTCACTAAAGGCCATCAGGGGCCGCACTAAAGGCCACCAGGGGCCGCACTAAAGGCCATCAGGGGCCTCACTAAAGGCCATCAGGGGCCTCACTAAAGGCCACCAGGGGCCGCACTAAAGGTCACCAGGGGTCTCACTAAAGGCCATCAGGGGTCGCACTAAAGGCCACCAGGGGTCCCACTAAAGGCCATCAGGGGCCGCACTAAAGGCCACCAGGGGCCGCACTAAAGGCCACCAGGGGTCGCACTAAAGGCCATCAGGGGCCGCACTAAAGGCCACCAGGGGCTGCACTAAAGGCCACCAGGGGTCGCACTAAAGGCCATCAGGGGCCTCACTAAAGGCCATCAGGGGCCTCACTAAAGGCCACCAGGGGTCGCACTAAAGGCCACCAGGGGCCGCACTAAAGGTCACCAGGGGTCTCACTAAAGGCCATCAGGGGCCTCACTAAAGGCAATCAGGGGTCGCACTAAAGGCCATCAGGGGTCGCACTAAAGACCACCAGGGCCGCACTAAAGGCCATCAGGGGCCTCACTAAAGGCCATCAGGGGCCGCACTAAAGACCACCAGGGTCTCACTAAAGGCCATCAGGGGCCTCACTAAAGGCCATCAGGGGTCGCACTAAAGGCCATCAGGGGCCGCACTAAAGGCCACCAGGGCCGCACTAAAGGCCACCAGGACCGCACTAAAGACCACCAGGGCCGCACTAAAGGCCACCAGGGCCGCACTAAAGACCACCAGGGCCGCACTAAAGACCACCAGGGGCCGCACTAAGACCACCAGGGCCGCACTAAAGGCCACCAGGGCCGCACTAAAGGCCACCAGGACGGCACTAAAGACCACCAGGGCCGCACTAAAGGCCACCAGGGCCGCACTAAAGGCCACCAGGACCGCACTAAAGACCACCAGGACCGCACTAAAGGCCACCAGGGCCGCACTAAAGGCCACCAGGGGCCGCACTAAAGGCCACCAGGGGCCGCACTAAAGGCCACCAGGGGCCGCACTAAAGGCCACCAGGGGCCGCACTAAAGGCCACCAGGTGCCACACTAAAGGCCATCAGGGGCCGCACTAAAGGCCACCAGGGGCCGCACTAAAGGCCACCAGGGGCCGCACTAAAGGCCACCAGGGGCCTCACTAAAGGCCACCAGGGGCCTCACTAAAGGCCACCAGGGGCCGCACTAAAGGCCACCAGGGGCCGCACTAAAGGCCATCAGGGGCCGCACTAAAGGCCATCAGGGGCCGCACTAAAGGCCACCAGGTGCCTCACTAAAGGCCACCAGGTGCCTCACTAAAGGCCATCAAGGGCCGCACTAAAGGCCATCAAGGGCCACACTAAAGGCCATCAAGGGCCGCACTAAAGGCCACCAGGTACCTCACTAAAGGCCATCAAGGGCCGCACTAAAGGCCATCAAGGGCCACACTAAAGGCCATCAGGGGCCGCACTAAAGGCCACCAGGGGCCGCACTAAAGGCCACCAGGTGCCTCACTAAAGGCCATCAAGGGCCGCACTAAAGGCCATCAAGGGCCACACTAAAGGCCACCAGGTGCCTCACTAAAGGCCATCAGGGGCCGCACTAAAGGCCACCAGGTGCCTCACTAAAGGCCATCAAGGGCCGCACTAAAGGCCATCAAGGGCCACACTAAAGGCCATCAAGGGCCACACTAAAGGCCATCAAGGGCCGCACTAAAGGCCACCAGGGGCCTCACTAAAGGCCATCAAGGGCCGCACTAAAGGCCATCAAGGGTCGCACTAAAGGCCATCAGGGGCCACACTAAAGGCCACCAGGGGGCCGCACTAAAGGCCACCAGGGGCCTCACTAAAGGCCATCAAGGGCCGCACTAAAGGCCATCAAGGGCCACACTAAAGGCCATCAGGGGCCACACTAAAGGCCATCAAGGGCCACACTAAAGGCCATCAGGGGCCTCACTAAAGGCCATCAAGGGCCGCACTAAAGGCCATCAAGGGCCACACTAAAGGCCATCAGGGGCCGCACTAAAGGCCATCAAGGGCCACACTAAAGGCCATCAGGGGCCTCACTAAAGGCCATCAAGGGCCGCACTAAAGGCCATCAAGGGCCGCACTAAAGGCCACCAGGGGCCTCACTAAAGGCCATCAAGGGCCACACTAAAGGCCATCAAGGGCCACACTAAAGGCCATCAGGGGCCACACTAAAGGCCACCAGGGGGCCGCACTAAAGGCCACCAGGGGCCTCACTAAAGGCCATCAAGGGCCGCACTAAAGGCCACCAGGGGCCTCACTAAAGGCCATCAAGGGCCGCACTAAAGGCCATCAGGGGCCTCACTAAAGGCCATCAGGGGCCTCACTAAAGGCCATCAAGGGCCGCACTAAAGGCCATCAAGGGCCGCACTAGAGGCCATCAAGGGCCGCACTAAAGGCCATCAAGGGCCGCACTAAAGGCCATCAGGGGCCGCACTAAAGGCCATCAAGGGCCGCACTAAAGGCCATCAGGGGCCTCACTAAAGGCCATCAGGGGCCTCACTAAAGGCCATCAGGGGCCGCACTAAAGGCCATCAAGGGCCGCACTAAAGGCCATCAAGGGCCACACTAAAGGCCATCAGGGGCCGCACTAAAGGCCATCAAGGGCCGCACTAAAGGCCACCAGGGGCCGCACTAAAGGCCATCAAGGGCCACACTAAAGGCCATCAGGGGCCTCACTAAAGGCCATCAGGGGCCTCACTAAAGGCCACCAGGGGCCTCACTAAAGGCCATCAAGGGCCACACTAAAGGCCATCAAGGGCCACACTAAAGGCCATCAGGGGCCTCACTAAAGGCCACCAGGGGTCACACTAAAGGCCATCAGGGGCCTCACTAAAGGCCATCAGGGGCCTCACTAAAGGCCACCAGGGGTCACACTAAAGGCCATCAGGGGCCTCACTAAAGGCCACCAGGGGCCGCACTAAAGGCCACCAGGGGCCTCACTAAAGGCCACCAGGGGTCACACTAAAGGCCATCAGGGGTCTCACTAAAGGCCACCAGGGGCCTCACTAAAGGCCACCAGGGGCCTCACTAAAGGCCATCAGGGGCCGCACTAAAGGCCACCAGGGGTCGCACTAAAGGCCATCAGGGGTCTCACTAAAGGCCATCAGGGGCCTCACTAAAGGCCATCAGGGGCCGCACTAAAGGCCACCAGGGGCCTCACTAAAGACCATCAGGGGCCTCACTAAAGGCCACCAGGGGTCACACTAAAGGCCACCAGGGGCCTCACTAAAGGCCATCAGGGGCCTCACTAAAGGCCACCAGGGGTCACACTAAAGGCCATCAGGGGCCTCACTAAAGGCCATCAGGGGCCTCACTAAAGGCCATCAGGGGACTCACTAAAGGCCACCAGGGGTCACACTAAAGGCCATCAGGGGCCTCACTAAAGGCCATCAGGGGCCGCACTAAAGGCCACCAGGGGCCGCACTAAAGGCCATCAGGGGCCTCACTAAAGGCCATCAGGGGCCTCACTAAAGGCCACCAGGGGCCGCACTAAAGGTCACCAGGGGTCTCACTAAAGGCCATCAGGGGTCGCACTAAAGGCCACCAGGGGTCCCACTAAAGGCCATCAGGGGCCGCACTAAAGGCCACCAGGGGCCGCACTAAAGGCCACCAGGGGTCGCACTAAAGGCCATCAGGGGCCGCACTAAAGGCCACCAGGGGCCGCACTAAAGGCCACCAGGGGTCGCACTAAAGGCCATTAGGGGCCTCACTAAAGGCCATCAGGGGCCTCACTAAAGGCCACCAGGGGTCGCACTAAAGGCCACCAGGGGCCGCACTAAAGGTCACCAGGGGTCTCACTAAAGGCCATCAGGGGCCTCACTAAAGGCAATCAGGGGTCGCACTAAAGGCCATCAGGGGTCGCACTAAAGACCACCAGGGCCGCACTAAAGGCCATCAGGGGCCTCACTAAAGGCCATCAGGGGCCGCACTAAAGACCACCAGGGTCTCACTAAAGGCCATCAGGGGCCTCACTAAAGGCCATCAGGGGTCGCACTAAAGGCCATCAGGGGCCGCACTAAAGGCCACCAGGGCCGCACTAAAGGCCACCAGGACCGCACTAAAGACCACCAGGGCCGCAGTAAAGGCCACCAGGGCCGCACTAAAGACCACCAGGGCCGCACTAAAGACCACCAGGGGCCGCACTAAAGACCACCAGGGCCGCACTAAAGGCCACCAGGGCCGCACTAAAGGCCACCAGGACCGCACTAAAGACCACCAGGGCCGCACTAAAGGCCACCAGGGCCGCACTAAAGGCCACCAGGACCGCACTAAAGACCACCAGGACCGCACTAAAGGCCACCAGGGCCGCACTAAAGGCCACCAGGGGCCGCACTAAAGGCCACCAGGGGCCGCACTAAAGGCCACCAGGGGCCGCACTAAAGGCCACCAGGTGCCACACTAAAGGCCATCAGGGGCCGCACTAAAGGCCACCAGGGGCCGCACTAAAGGCCACCAGGGGCCGCACTAAAGGCCACCAGGGGCCTCACTAAAGGCCACCAGGGGCCTCACTAAAGGCCACCAGGGGCCGCACTAAAGGCCACCAGGGGCCGCACTAAAGGCCATCAGGGGCCGCACTAAAGGCCATCAGGGGCCGCACTAAAGGCCACCAGGTGCCTCACTAAAGGCCACCAGGTGCCTCACTAAAGGCCATCAAGGGCCGCACTAAAGGCCATCAAGGGCCACACTAAAGGCCATCAAGGGCCGCACTAAAGGCCACCAGGTACCTCACTAAAGGCCATCAAGGGCCGCACTAAAGGCCATCAAGGGCCACACTAAAGGCCATCAGGGGCCGCACTAAAGGCCACCAGGGGCCGCACTAAAGGCCACCAGGTGCCTCACTAAAGGCCATCAAGGGCCGCACTAAAGGCCATCAAGGGCCACACTAAAGGCCACCAGGTGCCTCACTAAAGGCCATCAGGGGCCGCACTAAAGGCCACCAGGTGCCTCACTAAAGGCCATCAAGGGCCGCACTAAAGGCCATCAAGGGCCACACTAAAGGCCATCAAGGGCCACACTAAAGGCCATCAAGGGCCGCACTAAAGGCCACCAGGGGCCTCACTAAAGGCCATCAAGGGCCGCACTAAAGGCCATCAAGGGTCGCACTAAAGGCCATCAGGGGCCACACTAAAGGCCACCAGGGGGCCGCACTAAAGGCCACCAGGGGCCTCACTAAAGGCCATCAAGGGCCGCACTAAAGGCCATCAAGGGCCACACTAAAGGCCATCAGGGGCCACACTAAAGGCCATCAAGGGCCACACTAAAGGCCATCAGGGGCCTCACTAAAGGCCATCAAGGGCCGCACTAAAGGCCATCAAGGGCCACACTAAAGGCCATCAGGGGCCGCACTAAAGGCCATCAAGGGCCACACTAAAGGCCATCAGGGGCCTCACTAAAGGCCATCAAGGGCCGCACTAAAGGCCATCAAGGGCCGCACTAAAGGCCACCAGGGGCCTCACTAAAGGCCATCAAGGGCCACACTAAAGGCCATCAAGGGCCACACTAAAGGCCATCAGGGGCCACACTAAAGGCCACCAGGGGGCCGCACTAAAGGCCACCAGGGGCCTCACTAAAGGCCATCAAGGGCCGCACTAAAGGCCACCAGGGGCCTCACTAAAGGCCATCAAGGGCCGCACTAAAGGCCATCAGGGGCCTCACTAAAGGCCATCAGGGGCCTCACTAAAGGCCATCAAGGGCCGCACTAAAGGCCATCAAGGGCCGCACTAGAGGCCATCAAGGGCCGCACTAAAGGCCATCAAGGGCCGCACTAAAGGCCATCAGGGGCCGCACTAAAGGCCATCAAGGGCCGCACTAAAGGCCATCAGGGGCCTCACTAAAGGCCATCAGGGGCCTCACTAAAGGCCATCAGGGGCCGCACTAAAGGCCATCAAGGGCCGCACTAAAGGCCATCAAGGGCCACACTAAAGGCCATCAGGGGCCGCACTAAAGGCCATCAAGGGCCGCACTAAAGGCCACCAGGGGCCGCACTAAAGGCCATCAAGGGCCACACTAAAGGCCATCAGGGGCCTCACTAAAGGCCATCAGGGGCCTCACTAAAGGCCACCAGGGGCCTCACTAAAGGCCATCAAGGGCCACACTAAAGGCCATCAAGGGCCACACTAAAGGCCATCAGGGGCCTCACTAAAGGCCATCAGGGGCCTCACTAAAGGCCACCAGGGGCCTCACTAAAGGCCATCAAGGGCCACACTAAAGGCCATCAGGGGCCTCACTAAAGGCCATCAGGGGCCTCACTAAAGGCCATCAGGGGCCTCACTAAAGGCCACCAGGGGCCACACTAAAGGCCATCAGGGGCCTCACTAAAGGCCATCAGGGGCCTCACTAAAGGCCATCAGGGGCGACACTAAAGGCCATCAGGGGTCTCACTAAAGGCCATCAGGGGCCTCACTAAAGGCCATCAGGGGCCACACTAAAGGCCATCAGGGGCCTCACTAAAGGCCATCAGGGGCCTCACTAAAGGCCATCAGGGGCCACACTAAAGGCCATCAGGGGCCTCACTAAAGGCCATCAGGGGCCACACTAAAGGCCATCAGGGGCCACACTAAAGGCCATCAGGGGTCTCACTAAAGGCCACCAGGGGCCTCACTAAAGGCCATCAGGGGCCTCACTAAAGGCCATCAGGGGCCTCACTAAAGGCCATCAGGGGCCTCACTAAAGGCCACCAGGGGCCTCACTAAAGGCCACCAGGGGCCACACTAAAGGCCATCAGGGGCCTCACTAAAGGCCATCAGGGGCCTCACTAAAGGCCACCAGGGGCCACACTAAAGGCCACCAGGGGCCACACTAAAGGCCATCAGGGGCCACACTAAAGGCCATCAGGGGCCTCACTAAAGGCCACCAGGAGCCACACTAAAGGCCATCAGGGGCCACACTAAAGGCCATCAGGGGTCTCACTAAAGGCCACCAGGGGCCTCACTAAAGGCCATCAGGGGCCTCACTAAAGGCCACCAGGGGCCGCACTAAAGGCCACCAGGGGCCGCACTAAAGGCCATCAGGGGCCTCACTAAAGGCCACCAGGGGCCGCACTAAAGGCCATCAGGGGCCTCACTAAAGGCCATCAGGGGCCTCACTAAAGGCCACCAGGGGCCTCACTAAAGGCCACCAGGGGCCGCACTAAAGGCCACCAGGGGCCTCACTAAAGGCCATCAGGGGCCTCACTAAAGGCCACCAGGGGCCGCACTAAAGGCCACCAGGGGCCGCACTAAAGGCCATCAGGGGTCTCACTAAAGGCCACCAGGGGCCTCACTAAAGGCCACCAGGGGCCTCACTAAAGGCCACCAGGGGCCGCACTAAAGGCCATCAGGGGCCTCACTAAAGGCCATCAGGGGCCTCACTAAAGGCCATCAGGGGCCTCACTAAAGGCCATCAGGGGCCACACTAAAGGCCATCAAGGGCCACACTAAAGGCCATCAAGGGCCGCAATAAAGGCCATCAGGGGCCACACTAAAGGCCATCAGGGGCCGCACTAAAGGCCATCAGGGGCCTCACTAAAGGCCATCAGGGGCCTCACTAAAGGCCATCAGGGGCCACACTAAAGGCCATCAGGGGCCGCAATAAAGGCCATCAGGGGCCTCACTAAAGGCCATCAGGGGACGCACTAAAGGCCATCAGGGGACGCACTAAAGGCCATCAGGGGCCTCACTAAAGGCCATCAGGGGCCTCACTAAAGGCCATCAGGGGCCTCACTAAAGGCCACCAGGGGCCTCACTAAAGGCCATCAGGGGCCGCACTAAAGGCCATCAGGGGCCGCACTAAAGGCCATCAGGGGCCGCACTAAAGGCCATCAGGGGCCGCACTAAAGGCCATCAGGGGCCTCACTAAAGGCCATCAGGGGCCGCATTAAAGGCCACCAGGGGCCGCACTAAAGGCCATCAGGGGCCGCACTAAAGGCCATCAGGGGCCGCACTAAAGGCCATCAGGGGCCGCACTAAAGGCCATCAGGGGCCTCACTAAAGGCCACCAGGGGCCGCACTAAAGGCCATCAGGGGCCTCACTAAAGGCCATCAGGGGCCGCACTAAAGGCCATCAGGGGCCGCACTAAAGGCCATCAGGGGCCTCACTAAAGGCCACCAGGGGCCGCACTAAAGGCCATCAGGGGCCTCACTAAAGGCCATCAGGGGCCACACTAAAGGCCACCAGGGGCCACACTAAAGGCCACCAGGGGCCACACTAAAGGCCACCAGGGGCCACACTAAAGGCCATCAGGGGCCACACTAAAGGCCACCAGGGGCCGCACTAAAGGCCACCAGGGGCCACACTAAAGGCCATCAGGGACCACACTAAAGGCCACCAGCTGGCTGCATGAGTCACTCCACAACAGCAGGAGCATCACTCGCAGGCAAGGTAAAAATACTCACCCACCCTCACCCCTCTGCCGTCACTCAAGCTCCACCAACTCACCCTCACCAAAGCTCGCCTCTCGTCTCCCCCTACAACCCCTGAGAGCTCTCGACCCTCGGCCAAGCTCAACCCCGAGACGCTCACCCCGCGACTCACCAGGGCTCCGTACGCGATCACCAGCACCGCGTTCACCCCGGCGATCCTGAAACGCTGCCCCTCCTGACTGCTGCTGTTACCCGCCATGGTAAGAGGCTCCCTCCGTGAGGCTCCGTCCGGGAGTCTCCGTGAGGCTCCGTGAGTCTCCCTCGGGCTCCCTCCGTGAGTGAGTCGCCCTCCGTGAGTCTCCCTCCCTGACACTCTGTGAGTCTCCCTCGGGCTCCCACGTGAGTGAGTCGCCCTCCGTGAGTCTCCGTGAGTCTCCCTCAGTGAAGCTCAGTGAGACTTCGTGAGTCTCCCTCGGGCTCCCACGTGAGTGAGTCTCTCTCCGTGAGTCTCCCTCCGTGAGTCTCCCTCCCTGAGGCTCTGTGAGTCTCCCTCGGGCTCCCACGTGAGTGAGTCTCCCTCCGTGAGTCTCCCTCCGTGAGGCTCCGTGAGACTTCGTGAGTCTCCCTCGGGCTCCCACGTGAGTGAGTCTCCCTCCGTGAGTCTCCCTCCGTGAGGCTCCGTGAGACTTCGTGAGTCTCCCTCTGGCTCCCACGTGAGTGAGTCGCCCTCCGTGAGTCTCCCTCAGTGAGGCTTCGTGAGTCTCCCTCCGTGAGGCTCCGTGAGTCTCCCTCCGTAAGACTTCGTGAGGCTCCGTGAGTCTCCCTCGGGCTCCCACGTGAGTGAGTCTCCCTCCGTGAGTCTCCCTCCGTGAGACTCCCGTGAGTCTCTCTCGGGCTCCCACGTGAGTCTCTCTCCGTGAGGCTTCGTGAGGCTCCCTGAGTCTCCCTCGGGCTCCCACGTGAGTGAGTCTCCCTCCGAGGCTCCCTCCGTGAGGCTTCGTGAGTCTCCGTGAGGCTCCGTGAGTCTCCCTCGTGAGTGAGTATCCCTCCGTGAGTCTCCCTCCCTGAGGCTCTGTGAGTCTCCCTCGGGCTCCCACGTTAGTGAGTCTCCCCCGTGAGTGAGTCTCCCTCCGAGGCTCCCTCCGTGAGGCTCCCTCCGTGAGGCTTCGTGAGTTTCCCTCGGGCTCCCTCCGTGAGTGAGTCTCTCTCCGTGAGTCTCCGTGAGTCTCCCTCAGTGAAGCTCAGTGAGGCTCCGTGAGTCTCCCTCGGGCTCCCACGGGCGTCAGGAAGAAACTGTTTGTGTACAGCGCGTGTATCGATTCATAAATCGCGCTCCTTTGAAACTATTGCGGAATCGAGTGTTGTCGATTCCTCTCGGTTACAGCTGGAGTTCACCCCCATGCCTGTTTATTGGACCTGTTCAAACCTGGAGTTCACCCCCATGCCTGCTTATTGGACCTGTTCCAACTCGTTAAAAGTGCTGTTTGTTGCTGGCTCGTTTATTCTCTCGCCCCGAGCTTTCAGCAATCGATTCTTACATTTACGATTCCACCGGGTACACGTTAATCGCGAGTCTAAGGGTCGAAGTATACGTATCGATTCTAAACGCGATCGACTCTGGAAACCTCGAGAATCGATATAGAAATCGCGTGAGAATCGATTCCTGTATTGAGTCTATTCTTTGACAGCTCTGAGCCGGTGGTGGAAATTCCACGTTCCGATGGCGGGGCAAAGACCATCCATCGAACAACCGCAAATTGGTAGTTAATTTATCGGCCCTGGAGGGTCGATGGGCTATTATACCGCTCGCTCTACCGGACCCCATACGCACCCTATATATCCTCACAAAGTGGTAGGTATTTTATCGACCACGGTGTGATGATGGACTGAGTCAGCAGGATTTGAATTCTGCTCGCGTTACCGCTGAGCCGCCTGGCCAGTTAGTACCGCGGTAGATATGTGGGTTCACACCACCACAGACTGATTCTATTTCGATTTAAAGCTTTCGTGACTGCAGGGATTCATCTTCTTGGTTCATTCGGTAAAGTCACGTAGAAGGGAAATAATAAAAATGTTACATAATTAAATAATTCTCACGACGTTTCGGCCACAACGCAAGCAGCCGTCCTCAGGTGAAGTACTAATCCCATATCTGCATTTCCCATAAATATGCTAATTCCTCTTGATATGCACATTCTTTTGTCAAGGCGCTCTTCCCCCTCCAAGCCAGCAGCTTAAATATACTCTCCAAGCGTGGTGGTGTTTCATTCAGACGCTGTCTCCCCGACAGACCTGGTCTTCACCTGAGGACGGCTGCTTGCGTTGTGGCTGAAACGTCGTTAGAATGATTTTATTATGTTTTATTTTTATTATTTTATTATTTCCCTTCTACGTGACTTTACCGAAAGAACCAAGAAGAAGACTGATTATAGTCACCAGGATACAAAAGTATAGCAAATAAATAATAAAACATTTATTTTTTCATCAAATCAGGATTTGCGATTATTCATGGCATCTTTGATAACGTTCGTCAGGACTAAATCATTATGACCGGACATATCACACCACAGTTTCGTTTGTTATTGAAATTGTTTAATTTCAACTTAACAGTCATTCGTTTAAAAAATATGCACGGCTACATCGCGGGCTGCAGATGGCAGGGCCGAATTCTAATGTCGCACTTGCATTTCCTACGATCCGACTTTGCAATGATCGCAAGCCACCAAACTCAAAAAAGTACAAATTCAAACACCGGCTCTGCTTTCCGTTTCATTTGCAACTGTTAACACTAACAAAATGTATCCGGATAAGAAAGCGAATGTCTGACAACCGCGATAAAACCAGAAGCAACTCGTAAGAACAACATGTTGCTCATCACGCTCATCTCCAAAAAGACTCGTTTTGATGCATTTCATTGAAAAGGGTTTCCGAGCTAAAGGAAAAGCAACCACGTAAACTTTTGTCTAAAGCTATTTGAAATGCCCTTCCTAAGGGTGAACGGGGTCTCCCAACCCTCAAATCGAGTCACCACATTCATTTATAATACAAAAGTACAAAATGAAAGGCTGAGAAACGAGCGTTTGAAACGTGCTCACCGCAGCCCGTGATCCTAACCGAGGAAAGCGTTCACACGCTGGGAGGTTAGACGGGATACGTTTCCCCCCTTACAGCCGATGAATACGACCCAACGTTTCTCCACTACGCGGGTTTTTCGCGGCCGCGTGGCTCTCGGTTGCGTTTTTGAGTTGTGCCGCGTGCGGTTCGGCACGGTGCCGTACGACGACGTTTCGTTACAACGGAGCCGTGGGGTTTTCTTCTGGAGCCGAAGCGAATTCATCTCTGGAGAAGCGCGTGGGGGGGGGGGGGGGGGGGAAACGTCGGGACGTCAAACCGAGCACGCGGTGCAAAATAAAATATAACAACGGAGGGTTACGATCTCTTTCCCGGCTATTTGAGAAGAGAGGCGCGTGTTGAGAGGCGTCACTGTAGGTCAAATTCCTCCTCGCTCGAGATGTCGTCCTGCCGAACAAAAACATAAAATCACAAAACAATAAACACGCTTCATAAACAAGCACGTCTCTGTACGTCAACGAACGAACATACGTAGCATATCCCACTCGCCGCTGGGGACCGAGGTCTAGGCGGATATGTGAAAAGGTCAGTTATGTAAACATCTAAATAAAGCAGACTGCTTTGATCATTAGAAAATGGTTTGTTTTTAAAAGTGAATGCGCACAAGACTAGTAACACATTACTGTGCGTGAAAAGGTCAGATTGGCGAACATGTATAGAAAATTTCGATTTAAAGCTTTCGTGACTGCAGGGATTCATCTTCTTGGTTCTTTCGGCAAAGTCACGTAGAATGGAAATAATAAAATAATAAAACATAATAAAATAATTCTCACGACGTTTCAGCCACAACGCAAGCAGCCGTCCTCAGGTGGAGAACAGACAGAATCTGTCAGAGTGTCTTCTCGACAGACCTGTTCTCCACCTGAGGACGGCTGCTTGCGTTGTGGCCGAAACGTCGTGAGAATTATTGTATTGTTGAATTTATTATTATTTGATTATTTCCATTCTACGTGACTTTACCGAAAGAACCAAAAAGATGTATAGAAAATTATAGTTTCATTATGAAAAATCAATGATTCAACTTGTAACGCACCACACGGTATGGGGCCAATCCATTTAGCACGTACGCAAAAATCTATCAAAACTTGACCCCTCCCCTCCTCCCTGTACGCACGCGTACTTTTTACACCCCCCCCCCCCCCCCCACCACTTGCGTACGTTCGCTTGACGCAGCCCCCCCCACCCCCCCGAATCCGATATTTAATCCACGCAGAAACGACCAAGGATTCATATTAACGTGTTTAAGCAAACAGATAGTCCACCGCCGGACTATCTAACTCATTTGCAGGCCAATGTCGACAAATTATCGAAGCTTCACCCCCCCCCCCCCTTTCCTATGCGTGCATTGTCAGTAGACCCCCCCATATACGCAAGCGAACGCATTTGGGTTAACCCACCCTCCCCCCTCCATGCGTAACGTACTAAATGGATGGGCCCTATTCATTCCCTCTCGATGAGCAAGAACTGCAGAGATGAAGTAGCCAGGCGGTGAGCTGGCACCACCAATTGCCCAAGCTCTGTGGACCTCTACACATTAAGATGTTTTCAGCCAATTAATGAGTCTGTATACATTTGGGAGGAATCCAGAGCACACGGAACAGACCCAGCCATGCGAGGGGGAAACACTCTACCCCATACAGGTGGAACAACAGGCGGTCGGATATGCGACGTTGTACTCAACGATGCGAGTGAATGTACAGAGAAATTAACGGGTCTACCAAGTTCACCTTTTGCAGTTTGGCCCTTTTCTGCACGTTTCCGTCCGAGTGGTCGTCTTGAGCGGTCTTGCGCTTATTCCTGAAAGAAAGCAGGGAAACGTGTCACCAGCTCCGGTGGTTCGTTGTATCTACAAGCATCGTCATCATTGCCGCAGGATATCCCAGGTGAGCAGGGAGCAGAGGTCGCACACGGGTTTTGATTCCTTACCCGTACCCGGCCGCACCAGGGTCGCAAATGGGTACCCGTACCCGTATCCAGCCGGGTACGGGTACCCGTTCCCTACCCGTACCCTACCCGAAATGAGTGACAAACGGTTACTCACCAGTGACTCACGGCCTACCCGTATCCGTACCCGGCCGCACCAGGGTCGCAAACGGCTACCCGTACCCGTACCCGGCCGGGTACGGGTAGCCGGGTATCGGGTAGGGTACGGGTATCGGGTACCCGGTTGCGACCTCTGGCAGGGAGTGGTGGCACGCAGGAGTTGTCATTCACTTGTGGAGGAAACGGAGATGACACACAGAGAGACTTGGAAATCGAGAGACACACATTGGAAACAGAGACAAAGACAGCAAGGGAGACACAGAGGCATGGAGGGAGACATCGACACAGGGATTACAGCGACAGAAACACGAAGAAAGACACATGGACAAAGATATACAGAGAGACATAGAAAACAACATCATAGAGAACGACGACAATAACACACACACGGAAAATAAGACACAGAGACACCGGGACTTATGAACACGCGTAAAAAGACACAGAGAGACACTGCGTGACGTGAGCTGTGGGATGGTGTACAGGCCACAGGGTGAGCCCAGGGCCTGGCAGTGAGCGGCACACTGCTCCAGATGCTGCTTGATGGTCCCCACCATCTCCGCTTTTGGCAGCTCCACACACTTCACCATCTTCCGGAGGTCTGCAACAGCAGCAGCAACAGCGATAGCAGTAGCAGCAGCAGTGATAGCAACAGTGGCAGCAGCAGCAGTAATAGCAGCAACAGCAGCAGCAACAGTGGCGGCAGCAGCAGTAATAGCAGCAGCAGCAGCAACAGCACCAGCAACAGTGGCAGCAGCAGTAATAGCAGCAACAGCAGCAGCAGGGGCAATAGTAGCAGCAGCAGTAATGGCAACAGTGGCGGCAGCAATAGCAGCAACAGCAGCAGCAACAGTAGCAGCAACAGCAGCATGCAACAGCAGTAGCAGCAGCAGCAACAGTAGCAGCAACAGCAGCAGCAGCAGCAGCGATAGCAACAACAGCAAGGTCAATGATAGATCAACATATGACACAAAGTTTAACGTGAACTCTCTTGAAATTAAATATTTTTAACATTAATTTTACCAATCGATTGCATCAATATAATGATATCAGCAGGGGATTGCTGGGTGGATCAAGGGTCATAGACTGGGTCAGAGACACTTAGTCCATTGGTAGGCACCACCCAAAGGTTTTTAGTCGTACCAATTTATTTATACGACTACTACAAGTTAATTATTTCATAACCCATTCATGTCAAGTGGTTATCACATGATTCACTGTTATTGGCCACACAAAGAAACGGGAACCACTTAAGAGTTATGACACCTAAGGTGAGACTGACAAGTAAAATATCTGATTTGGGGGCTCATGGGCTGAATCGGCAAAACTGAGATCCCAGGATCAAACATGGGCAGTCCCGTTCTTGAGTTTCATAGGTAATGGGATTTTTTCCAGGATAAATACAGGTTCTGCTTCTGATGAAACTGGAACTCAAGTGTGGCGAGTTGGAGTATAAAAAAATTAACCTGTAAAAACAAAGTTTTTCACTATAAATCCTTTATATGCGTGGCATCGGTTTTATTTAATTATTCATTTCTGTTTTTCTTGAGTAAGAGTTTAATTTTTATCACATTGGTATTTTAAATTAAATATGAATTTTTTTTTTCCCTAAAAAATGTAAAATTTTTGGAAAAATTTTTCACTAAAATAAATTGTCACGCACAACGAGTCTGTGTGCAAAATGTCAGTTCGATTGGATCACGGGAAGTGGGTCAAAAAACGACCGAAAGATTTGCACGGTCGTAAGCGCGCAAGCAAGCAAGTGAACTTAAAGGATTTAAAAATGGCATTTACTTGCCGAGGAAAGCCTCACTGAGTGTCACGATTATTTTTCGGGAGGGTCCTGCCACGTTTTCACAGTAGGGGGCGATAACACTATGTAACACGATTTTTGTTCCTGGGTAGGAAGTGTTATTTTCTAATTGCTTATGCCTCAAAAATACAGAAAATGGCTGTTATTCCCCACAAACTTTGCTTTTGTGACCAGGACTTTACGTGAAGGAATCACACAAATGCACACCACGTTTTCTCATTGAAAATATGTCAATTTCAAAATATCACTGTCCTGGTCACAAAAGCAAAGTTTGTGGGGAATAATAGCCATTTCCTGTACTTTTGAGGCATAAGCAATTATGAAATAACACTTCCTACCCAGGAACAAAAAATATATATTTCTTTGTTACACAGTGAAAAAGTTGTTGCCGTGTATAATCCCAAACCGATATACCTGCGGAGGTCATTTTCACACTTGCCTAATTTGGCCTGCGACGGCGGCACACGATGCCTTACCCTTGCGAGCAACGTCACGGCATCTTTTAGACGTCCGCTGTGTTAATACACCCCGCAGTCATAACCAGGGTGGCCGCTGGATAAGCAGCGTGCCCTGCGCGTGGCAGTACACGGCTCTCTGCGTGAAATGACTCCCCTTCGCAACGCCGATAAGGCCAATCGGGATAAAACTGCTGTGGGCAATTCAGGGGCGGTGCGACATCATCACGGTTCGCTCAAAAACTCGAGGGAGCAGAGACTCACTCTGCACGGTGTCCATCAGATAGGTCATGTCTTCCTTGAACTCGTCACCGCACAGACACTCCTTGATGTATCTGCGTGAAACGGAGACAGTGACAAGAGTGTTCGTAACGGAGTCGAGCACAGCCGCTGAGTGTTGCCCACCCACCCACCCACCCTACCTCCTCAACACCCCTTGGGTTTTCTCGGGGTGCTCCAGTTTCCTCCCACAATGATAAAGGTTTTTTGGGGTTAGATCGCGGAAATATAAGCGTGCGTCGTTAAAGCCGCCCACCACCCGACACAGCCCATTAGTAAGGTTTGTCACGTAAACACAACACGCCAATTAGTTACTACTTCAGTACACCGACGTGTTGGAGAGTAAATCCACAACATTTACAATGCGATTACTGCGATGTTTCGCTGGTGATTACAACCAGCTTCATCAGGCGATAGCCAGGTTTAACTACACATTTATATCTACACGATCTAACCTGAAAAACCTGTATTATGGATATTGGCCGCGAAAGCCTAGATGTTAACCCTTTCCTGTTCTGTACATGTACGTCATCAGTTTTTCTTCTGATTCCGTTCTGATTATGTACATTTACGTCATCGGAAAGGAATTGATTCTGAACAGAATCAAAAGTAAAGGGCCACCACGCGGGAGGACGCGTGGCACAGTTTGGCGCCAGCTATCGTAGACTGCGGTTGTGTGTTTAGTTGCTGCAGCTCCATACTATTAACATTCCTTCCCTTTATTAATGCTACCCCTACTCCCTCCCTTTGATGCTGCTAATCCTGCATAATGCACGGGCATAATATGACTTTGAAACCCCCCGCCCACCTCCTACGCATTCCACAAGTAGTACTAATCACATATCTGCATTTCCCATAAATATGCTAAATTCCTCTTGATATGCAAATTATTTTGTCAAGGCGCTCTTCCCCCTCCAACCCTGCTTAAATATACGCTCCAAGCATGGTGTTGTTTAATTCAGACGCTGTCTCCCCGACAGACCTGTTCTTCACCTGAGGACGGCTGCTTGCGTTGTGGCCGAAACGTCGTGAGAATTATTTTATTATGTTTTATGTTTATTATTTTATTATTTCCCTTCTACGTGACTTTACCGAAAGAACCAAGAAGATGTGTCACTACAGTTCTCTGCGGTGAGCACAGTGTCTTTAAAAACAGCGGCGCTACGCCTTCACAAATAAAATCATCGCCAAAACTGCTCGCGCGTTCCCAGTTTCAGCGGCGATTCAACAGGGGAGCCGCCCCGCGTCTTTCAGGCGTCTCGGAAAAGGGGTTAATGGACGGCACTCACCGCTCGATGGAGACGGAGGTTCGCGACGCTCCGGCGAGGAGGGCCGCGAGGGCGATCTGCGCGGGGCTCGCCAGGAGACACGCGTCCGTCGACAGCGCCCGCTGCAGGAACTCCTCCGCCCCTTTACGCAGAGCCTCGGCCTGCGCGACTTCCGCGAAGTTCGTCTGCCGTTGGCGGCGCCGTCGACGGCACAGGTGGAGAGGGTGAACACGGATTCACCAGTTTAGTTTTTTTTTTTGGGTTGGTCACGTAACTGTTTGTTAACAATTCCGGCACAATTTTCCTGATGGAGCTGGTTGTAATTACCAGTAAAATGTCACAGTACTAAAATTGTAAATGTTGTGGCTTTACTCTCCAACACTGAAGTAGTAACGTCACAAACAACCGTACTGATTTAGTAGTAGGTTTTTACCCTTTTAAACTGGTACAAAACTGACTGTACCAGTTTAAAAGGGTAAAAACCTACTACTATATTTTGCCACTGGTAAAAGAGATCCCATAGTGTAAACCGTACTGATTGGCTGTGTCTGATGGTGGTGGGTTTACGACACATTTAAATTTACGCAATCCAACCCAAAAATACTTTTATTACGAGTGAAAGTCTGGCCAAACACGTGTCATAACACCCTCCACCAGCTGACACAGTGGACACAGCCGAAAAATATTTGCGCCCTCAAATGGGCAGGCGAACATGTGTGTACACCACGGGTCTGTCCGTAAACTAACATTTTTTTTTACATTTTACCAGGTAAGGCTCACTGAATATATAGATCTTTTTCAGAAGCGACCTGGCCAAAAATGATAGCCTGACAAAGTGGCTTATCACGTGGACATTTATACAGGTAGGAACAACAGTTCCACACTGCCCACCAGGGATTATTTGTCTGTCTGTCTGTCGTGCATAGCCACGCCCTCGATTTGTATTTCATAGAGCACTTCGGGCGGGCTCAGCACCACGTGACGCAGCTTGCGCCGCGTTACACGGACCGCGCGAATGCGCTGTCCAACCAAGTTCCTACCTTCCCCCTCCGAAGGAACGTGCTAGCAGGCAAATACGCTAAATGAGGTGAAAAACCAGAGGACCCGAGAGAAAAATCCATGTTGACCACGGGGAGAGCGAGACACATGCAAACTCCAAATATACAACAGGCGTCAGGGTGGGGATCGAACCCACAACCTCCTGTATACCAGGCGAGGCAGTTAACATCTCGCCACCGTGGCGCCCGTCCGCGTATCTCCGTGGCACCGCATCGTCCGCACCTTGATGTGAATGAGGAAGCCCTCGAGCGGGCGGTAGGGCGTGTGAATGGTGAGGTGGAAGCGCAGCTCCTGCGTGAGCAGCAGCTCGTGGGCCAGCACCAGCTGCAGCGCCTGCTCGCGCCCGCTCTCCGCCTCCTGCTGCAGGTTGCCCACGAACTGCATGCTCGACACGTTGAACTCGTCCGCCTTGCACGCCAGGAAGGCGGCCGTCAGCCTATCGCGGGGGGAGAAAGCCGGTGGTGGGGGGGGTGGGGAACGTGTTTAAGGAAATTGTGAGTATGTGCGACGGTTCCAACGCAAAGCAGTAGGGAACCTACGAGCCGTGACTTCACACGGCCCCCGTGAGGCCTGCCACCAGCAGTGAGATGTTAACTACCTCGCCTGGTATACAGGAGGACGTGGGTTCGATCCGACCCTGACGCCCGTTGCATATTTGGTGTTTGCGTGTCTCTCTCTCCCCGTGGTCGCGTGGATTTTTCTCCGGGTCCTCCGGTTTTTCCCTCCACATTTAGAAACTTGCGTTTAGAGTGTTTGGCTGCCATCAATTTACACGTGATAAACCACGTGGTTGAGCTATAATTTGTGTTAATTCTAGATTTGAAGCTTTCGTGACTGCAAGGATTCATACTCTTAGGTTTTTTCGATAAAGTCACGTAGGTAAAAATAAAAATAAGTAATAAAAATAAATAATAAAATGATAGAAATAATAATAGAGATAAAATAATAAATCACGACGTTTCGGGCGCAACACAAGCGTCCGTCATCAGGTGGGACAACCACAGCACGAAACAATTGCTGAAGTGGGCTATAATTTGTGGCCAAATTGCTTCTGAAAAAGAGCTACATAGCTCAGTGGACCTTACCTGGTAAAATATAATAAAAATGTAGTTTAATTTTGGAAACGGCCTGCGAACGATAATTATAATCCGTCGCTGCAAGCACCTGAACCGTGCGCCTACTTTGTAACTGCGTCCCGACATCAGCAAGGCGTCAGGGCGGCTGGATTGGTTTAGGATCGAGGGTTGGTGCAGGGGTGAGGAACCTATGACGCACGACTTCATTTCATATTTCATTTCATTCAGCCCGTGACTTTATATCAAATGGCTTGGGGCATAATTTCATACGGACCGCGAGTTCATTTCACATGGCCAATGGCTTCATCATTTCATGCGGCCCACGATTACATTTTAAGTTTTTGTTCAGAAACCTTGTGCTTAAGATGTAAGACTCGAGTGAATGCATAGCCCGTATGTTGGCATTACGAATGAATGTTCAGCATTCATCAAATTAACTCATCACTTAAAGGTAGTGTTGCATTTTACCCATGATTCACGCACATGCTCTACTCACTAAAAAATTGAAGCATAAACTACTGGATAAAAAAAAAACCCTAAAACTTATTTGGGGCATTAATTCTAAATTTGAAGCTTTCGTGACTGCAAGGATTCATACACTTAGGTTTTTTCGGTAAAGTCACGTAGGTAAAAAATAATAGAAATAAAATAACAATAAATGAAAATCAATTAAATCACGACGTTTCGGAGGCAACACAAGTCTCCGTCTTCAGGTGAGACCGTCACAGCTAAATTTACTTGATACAGTAAATTACTGGATGCAGTAAATTTAGCTGTGACGGTCCCACCTGAAGACGGAGACTTGTGTTGCCTCCGAAACGTCGTGATTTAATTGATTTATTTTCATTTATTATTATTTTATTTCTATTATTTTTTACCTACGTGACTTTACCGAAAAAAAATTCTGGGGCACTTGGTCACACCGCTGTCAGAACTGACCTCACTAATGGAATGTGATAACACTCACAGGATGTTGCGTGGATGATATTCCATCACCGAGTTGTTAAGATAAAACCTCTTAAAGTAGCAGCAGGCGATAGCCTGCAAGTCACACACATGGGAGACACGAGTTACATCAATCATTTATCCCGTCGTCTTTTTTCCCAATGTTATTCCAATCGTGCCAAAGGCGTCACGGGCGCAAAGCTGTGCAGCGGGAGTCGAACCTGTGTGGAGCGGGGCATGGGCGGCTTGAACTTGGTGCACAGGTCTTGGAGGCAGCGCTCGTAGTGACGACACAAGGCGAGCTCCTCCGACGGGGTGAGAAGCAGAGAGTCGTTGACGGGGCCCTGGGAGCGAGCGGTGGACGAGCGGTGGACACGCAGGGGAGGGGTGGACGCACACACACATTGCTGAAGATTCCTCAGGCTTCCGTGGAAGTGCATAGGGCCCAGAGAGCCAAAATAAATAACTGAATCTTCCCCCCAATTGTGTTAATGGCATCAGGTCGTGGAGATGAAGAATCCGTTTTGATGTCTCGCAGAGCAGTGAGCAGAGGTCGCAAACGGGTTTTGATTCCTTACCCGTACCTGGCCGCACCAGGGTCGCAAATGGGTACCCGTACCCGTACCCTACCCGATACCCGGCTACCCGTACCCGGCCGGGTATCGGGTAGGGTACGGGTACCCGATTGCGACCTCTGGGATGAAGCCATGTTGCAGGCGCGGGTGGGTTGATCCTAGGAACTTGAATTGTGAGAAGAGACAAGACGTTGGGAAATGAGTGACAAACAGTTACTCATCAGTGACTCACGGCCTACCCGTACCCGGCCGCACGAGGGTCGCAAACGGGTACCCGTACCCGGCCATCGGGTAGGGTACGGGTATCGGGTACCCGGTTGCGACCTCTGGCAGTGAGACCCTTCGTCGCGAACAACCAATGGCAGTGATCACCAACAGGGCTACCTCCAAGATCCTTTCAAGCGCACACTTTGGAATGTAGCCAAACCAAGTAGACAACTAAATCTAATGGGATGGATTTACTCTTTTTGCAGTTGTCCGTGACCCGGTTGAGACCATGAACTCAATGCACTTGAGAACCCGGTCTAATCGCAGGTGGCTGAAACCCAGATTTGAAGCCCAGGATTGACAGCGACGCCGGCTCAGTGAGGCCTGCCACCAGTAGTGAGATGTTAACTACCTCGCCTGGTATACAGGATGTCGTGGGTTCGACCCCGACCCTGATGCCTGTAAATTTGGAGTTTGCATGTTCTCCCGAAACGTCACGTGGATTTTTCTCTGGGTCCTCCGTTTTTTCCCTTCACATTTAGAATCAAAGTGCGTTTGGAGCATCTGGCTGCTATGAATTTCCATCATATGATAAGCCACTTCGTTGAGCTATCATTTGTGATAGCGAAGTCACTTCTGAAAAAGAGATGTATAGCTCAGGGGGCCTTAACTGGTATAATAATAGTCCATCGGTTAAGTGACATCGGTTAAGGTTTTTTTGGTTTATGTTTAGCCTCCCATAGGACGACATGGTTTCGACTAATGTAAAAATTTTGACTAACGCACGCGGGCGCCAATTTCGGCCAATCCCAGCGCTGGTAAGTGGGCTGAGCATGCCTCAGCCGATTAGCGATGCCCATTTATGAGACCTCGACTGGCTTTGTTTACATTATGTTTTCTGTTTTGGCAGTGAAAAAATTATCTTGCAGACTCACGTAATTCGTATATTCCATTAACAGCTATTTCGGTTAACCGTAGTTTTAGTGGAACAGATTAAAAACGCTAAGCGAGGGGCTCCTGTAGCTGAACAGTTTTTAGTTTCTCCTACCTCTGAACAGATATCATTCAATTCGATCATCGATGCACGGAACTCAGGTCCCACACCTTAGCATTCTTCCTGAGCTTGGTCTTGAACCTTTCGTTGGCTTCCCGCCTTAACGCTGCAATCTCCTCCTCCTTGCCAAACGTCCAGTGCGTCTTCTGCGTGCTGTTGTGGTACATCGCGACCGCCGCTCGCTGCTGTGCGGACCAGAGCGGAGGGTGGAGAGAAAAGTGAAAAAGTAAAATTAAAAAAACTTTTTTTTTAAGCACCCTTTAATGAAATGTCCCGTACTAGTAATGGAAGAACTCCACGACTCCAGGAAGTGACCTCGAAGCTTGCCACAACGTAAGGGGCCGTGGCCAATTACAGCCAACATCAGTTTACCGTGGACAATTAGACCCGAACCGAAACATAACATATAAAAAATCATTTTTAAAATATATTTTTTGATAGAATATAGTATTGTCATCAGTATGACATACGTATACAAAGTTTGCGGATGGTACGACATTGGGAAGTGGGTTAAAATTGAGTTACAAGATTTGAGGATACGACAACAGACATAGTTCAGGGTATAACAGACAGAGTGAGTTAAATAAAAGCGTTTAAATAATCATAAACAGGATGACTGGATTATGAGCACGGGGGGAGGGGGAGAGGGGGTAACAGCTGAGCTTAGGTGTTGACCTTTGGTTGGCTCGTGTGGTTAAGGTGAGGAATAGGTAGTGTGGTTGGTAAGTGTGGTTATAGTTAAAGGTATTTAGCTTTAAGTATGGTGGAGTGGTGGAGTGGTGAAGTGGTGGAGTATGGTGGAGTATGGTCGAGTGGTGGAATATGGTGAAGTGGTGGAGTATGGTGGAGTGGTGAAGTGGTGGAGTATGGTAGAGTATGGTCGAGTGGTGGAGTATAGTGGAGTGGTGAAGTGGAGGAGTATGATGGAGTGGTGAAGTATGGTCGAGTGGTGGAGTATGGTGGAGTGGTGGACTGGTGAAGTGGTGAAGTATTGTCGAGTGGTCCCTCACGGTGTGACGGCGGCGTGGTGACTGCCACACTCACACACGGCCTGAGCCGACGGTTCGAGTGCTCGCGTCACTTGCTGCGGGAGCCACATCGGCAGACTCGAGCGCAGGCTTCAGGCGAAGCGTTACAATCGAGAAGAGGCCCTCACAGCAAAGACAAAGATCCCCCGTGTAGCCTTAACATACTGTAGGGGCAAGTGCTGTTAGCGAGGGGCAAGTGCTGTTAGCGAGCACCTATGAAGGCCGGCACGGCACACGAGGGGGTGGTGGGTGGCCAACATCACTTAGCCCGGCCGCCTTTGTCTCCCCAGTGGCGATGTTTACACACCCCACCAGCTACTCATTTGAGGCTGAGTCGACCTAGGGGATGCCCAGGACCGGTTCAGATGTTGGCCGTGAGCGGGAATCGAACTCGGCTCGCCGGGGTTTGTATTGCAACGCGCTAACCGCTGCACCACCGCTCCCCATCAGCACACACACACAGCACAAAATCCACCCTCACAGCGGAATTTAAGCAGCGAGAAACGGATGCGTAGAGCTCACTTTACCGGCAAAGGGGCGCGCGTGACGTTGAGTTCCAAACGCAGGGCGTCTTCGTCTTTAATTTGGACGACGATAAGAATTTGTGATCGTCAGACGGGCTGATTTCGACATTTACTATGATAACAACGTGAGTGCAACCACGGCCACTCGCCGCGGCGAAGTCGTCCGGGGGAAACGCGCGGCACGGAGGTTTTGGTTCCGGGTTCCAGGCTTGTCACCAACGCGAAACAACGTGGGGCATTAGCTTGACTTGGAGCTTTCGTGGCCGCATGGAGTCATATTCTTTGGGTGTTTTCGGTAAAGCCACGTAGATAGAGAAAAATTAGAAAAATAGTTGGATATTTTTTTTTTACCTGATGACTAATTGCTTCTGTTGCGATCGAAACGTCGTGATTTTTTTGGATTTTTTTTTATATTACCAGAGCATGTTTGTTTGCAAGTTTTTGCCACATGTACGTGTGGTTAATGCAGATTTGACGCTTTGGCAAATGCATTTATCTGGTGTTTCCACATCTTAACACCTGTTTTTTTGCCAAAAAAAGAGGAAAAAGACAATTCTTATTAGGCATCATTTTGGATACTGGCAAAAAGGTGCCATAGGATTACTGTACAACACACTGCAGCAGCAATCGCCGCCGACGATGAAAACTTGGCAGGACCCTCCTGAAACAGTCACGAGTCTCAGTGAGGCTTTCCTGGCTTAAGGATAACAATACTGTAATGAATCTTGACTTAAAGCTTTCGTGACTACATGAATTCATATTCTTTAGGTATTTCGGTTAAGGCATGTAGATAGAAAAATAATAAAATTATAAACAAGAAAAAAGATAGAAAAATAATAAAATTTAAAATATATATTATTTTTCTATCTACGTGACTTTACCAAAAGGCCCAAATAACAATAATGTAATGATCTTCTGAAATACCACAACCATGCCGGTCAGTGTGGGTTGATGAAGGTAGCCAGCGATTACTAATATTGAATACTAATAATGGTGTTTCGCCGTGAAAATTATCAACAATTAAGTTAAAACGTTACAATATTTCCGCCCAAATTATCCAGAGCAGTGCGGACCCGTCGTAGGCTACACAGAATGGCCCACAGAAGCAGATGAGACAGAGCTACCTCTGAGAACCACCCCCGTGACCTCTGCTCCACGCACAGTAGAGGGCAGCACTTGCGCGATCACTTTGCTACCAAGCGTAATGCATCTATGGCAGGGGTCGAAAACCTTTTGACTGAGAGAGCCATAAAAGCCAAATATTTCTAAATATATTTCATTGAGAGCCATATAGTATTTTTAACATATACTGTAGTCCCATGGGATGTTGGCTACCAACAACAAGGCAACTCCTATGACTAATTGGGAATGGGACGCAAGCGTAGGATTGATCACCCTGTCGCTGGCCGCCTTTGGGGAGGGTGTATAGTGTGAAAGGCCGAAACACCCTAGGAACCAAAGGGTCACTACTGACGATGCGCTCCCCAAATTTCACCAGGCTCACTGTTCATGAACTCTTGGAAGTGCTTGCACAAAGGATAGTAACATCTCATCCTGTGTTCTTTGGAATCTGAATAATACATTAAATATGTCTTACTTTTAATGCGACTTCTGGTGCTGCATGGTTTTGCTGATGGCCTTGTTGTCTCGTACATACGTGGTGAGGTTGAGCTTCGTGCAGGCGTTGAGGCCCCGTGACCCGTGAAATTTATCTTCAAAACTAATTTCTGTTTACTTTAAAATGACACAGTATTATTCAGCAATATCACAAGTATTTTAAAATCCATTCCAAACTGATTTTTATTTATTTTTTCAACTCAAAATTGTCTGGGAGCCATATGCCGTCACTGGAAGAGCCATATATGGCTCGCGAGCCATAGGTTCCCGACCGCTGATCTATGGGGTAGAACTTATTTCGCATCGTACGTAGTCAATCGTGCTAATCGCAGGCGCGGGGGAATGACAAACTAAACACAAATATCAATTTAATTCTACGTGACTTTACCGAAAGAACCAAGAAGACAAATATCAGTTTAATTCTACGTGACTTTACCGAAAGAACCAAGAAGACAAATATCAGTTTAATTCTACGTGACTTTACCGAAAGAACCAAGAAGACAAATATCAGTTTAATTCGACGTGACTTTACCGAAAGAACCAAGAAGACAAATACCAGTTTAATTCGACGTGACTTTACCGAAAGAACCAAGAAGACAAATATCAGTTTAATTGGACCTCCTTTGCCAGGACCAAAATATGAGAATAGGTTTTTTCCCCTTTTTTCTGGCAACAAAACAGCTGTGTTAAGTTGTTAAAACACCAAACTGAAACCTTTTTAAAGGAATCATGTGTGCATTAACCACAATACTTGCAAACAAAAAACACTGATAAATATGCATTGTCTTTGAAACTGATTGGTCCACACCAGAGACGGCTTTCTTTTGAGCCTCGTCTCAAACGATCTTAGACCTCTGCTGGGGTTTGTGTGTTCCAATGACCCTCAGAGCGATGTCGCTTGGAGTCTTGCACTTCTGGTCGGGTCTCCATTGGCGAACAGGTCTGGGGGGGGGGGAGCTTCCAGACAAATAACGGTCCAAGAAAAAGCCACTCACGGATGGTTAAAAAAGAAAAAAATCATAGAACCTCGACCGAACAAGGTATAGTGGGACACCCCCCCCCCACCCCCTGGAGCCAGGCCTGGGGCTTGGTGTTCGCCACCAAGCGCCTGGTGGCCGGGTGACCCTGGGTGACCCCGGGTGACCCCCGGTGACCCCCCACCTCCACGTAGCCCGGTCGGGCCCGCTCCGTGACGCCGTCCTGTGGGCCCCACCATCCGAAAGGACGAAGGGTGAAGGGGCCGGTGCGATTTCACTGGCAGGCAGAGGGATGTGTGGACCGCCACGACTCAACAACACGCTGCAGACTGAGACCGGTGCAGCATACATTGAGAGGAAATGCATTTTTTTTATTAAATAACCAAAGCACGATTTATTTTGAACATATTCTCATTTATAAAATATAATCGAGCAATAGTCTCGTATCACTAGTATAAAATTTCCTTTTACTCATGCACTTGAGCAATCTTTAAAAAAAAAAGTTATCAGCGTGCCGCCCACAACACCGGACGGACGTACATAATTCGAAGTCTGTTAATTCCTCTTCATCATTGGCGACAAAATCAAAGGGCGCGCGCGTAGCGTCTTAACGGCCGCTAAAAAAAAACATTTGACTCCCAACAGCAACTCAAAATTAATTCTACATTAAAACTAATTTTCGAAAGGTCCGCCCCCGGTTGAGTCATTGCTGTTGGTGACAAGAGCTGGTGGTATGTTAGCGAGTAAAGACCCAAGGGCAGGTAACACACACACACATACAAGTGCAATGTCATATCGTGCCAAACACCATCGGCATCACCGACCATCACTGCTGAATAATGGCTTCCTCAAACGGTCGACATTTCCCACGGGTTTTTGCAATTTCAAACGCATCCACCCCGCTCCGACAACACGATTCGATTTCATTACTTCCATTGCCAAAGTAAACGTCCTCCCTCCCTCCCAGGTGAGCGAGCTCACTCCTTTGGCTGTGGTTCCGTCGTTAGTCTCGACCACCGGTGTCCATCATCTCCACCCCCCCCCTACCCAACTCCCCCCACTTCCAGCGAGCCCGCGTTACTGCCCGAACCCACTGAATTCTTCTTAATTCGTAAATGTTGCAAAATTGCGTCTGCTCTCTAATCCCACGTGTGCTCGTCTTCGTGTATCTCTGTGTAATTCCAAGCAGGGGCTCTCTCTCTCTCTCTCCATGCCTCTTTGATGAGAAGGAAGGCGCTTGCTTGGAATTACACGGGAGCTCGAGGGGACACGTGCAATCCACTCATTTGCAACAAAACGCAACCCAGGGATTTAATAAAGAGACGTGCTCAAATTTGAATAATGGAGATGACCCAGGTGCGTGTTGGGAGGCCCAAGGCAAGAGATATCCTTAGAATGATTTTACAACTTTTATAGGCTTCTTCTAAAATAAAACAATCCCTGGATCCACTCACATTCCAGTTATTCCAGTCAGGAACATAAAAAAAAACAATGACATACAAATAATAATTGAGGCGTGTGACATTACAATGAAATATGTTAACTGATTGGGCATTTTACACACAAGCGGGCGTAATGGCAGTTGCTGTAACATCTTTGCACAGGCAAACATGTGTTGTACTGTACTTATATGCTCCCCCGTCTTCACCAACCCACGCTTGACCGGACAGTTTTTCAATCCACTGCTGGATGAGCGCCTCCCTACGCCGTGCGGGGCCGTGGTTATTTGCCTCGCCTCGCTTCTCCACGCTGATCACAGCGCGTGTTGTAGGCAGAGAGGCACGCACCTAAGTATATAGTACATGCGATTTAGTTGCGACCGTCCGAGCAAAGCCCCACAGCCTCCCGTGACAACTTGGTGTGTACGTTTGGACCCTCATCCAAGCAATGTCCAGGCTCAACCCCGCTTAGCTTCCGAGATCCGGTGCAAGCCGGGTGGGGGGAGGAGGGAGGGTTGATTTTATCAATGGCAACTCGTTATTGAACCGAGGGGAGGAACAAAAAATGAACCCGTAAAAACAAAGTTTTTCACTATAAATACTTTATATGCGTGGCGGCTACAGTCCTCTCGTCCTCTGGCTTGAGATGGCTGCCACCTATGGGTCAGATGATTGCCTGCCACCATTAAGCAATTGGTAATTAAATATATTTATTGTTTCCTAAAAAGTGTAACATTTTGGGAATTTTTTTTCACGAACATTAATTGCCACGCACAACGAGTCTGTGTGCAAAATGTCAGCTCGATTGGATCACGGGAAGTGGGTTAAAAAACGACCGAAAGATTTGCACGGTCGTAAGCAAGCGCGCAAGCAAGTGAACTTAATATAAAGGATTTAAAAATTATCGTCGGTCGGCGAGGTCGTGCCGGGCAGCTCTGGGGTCAGCTTCGGGGTCAAATCCAAACACGAGCGGCGGCGTAGCACCGAGACCCACGGGACGTGGGGGACCGACCACGTGCTCTTAACTGCGATGCTGGGAAGGATTGGGGGCGAATTCCTCGCACTGGGGCCCACGCCAGCCACGCTTTTATTTCTTGTCGCACGGCCGCTGATGTAGTTGCAGAGCAGCAACAACAACAACACTCAGGTGGTCAACACGGACAAAGGGCGTCAGGCGTAGCGGAGTGCATCGCTGCGATGTCTCCCTTTCGTATTTGTGCATCGGGCATTGCGTCGTCGTATCTTGTATGGTCTGTTCGGGATGAGCACAGTCGCGCACTGGAGAGTTTTTAAATCCTTTATATTAAGTTCACTTGCTTGCTTGCTTACGACCGTGCAAACCTTTCGGTCGTTTTTTAACCCACTTCCCGTGATCCAATCGAGCTGACATTTTGCACACAGACTCGTTGTGCGAGACAATTAATGTTCGTGAAAAAAAATATTCAAAAATTTTACACTGTTTAGGGAAAACAAATTAAACATTTAATTACCAATTGTTTAATACTGCAATCATCTGACCCATAGGTGGCAGCCATCTCAAGCCAGAGGACGAGAGGACTCTAGCCGCCACGCATATAAAGGATTTAGAGTGAAAAACTTTGTTTTTACGGGTTATACTTATTAATTTCCCATTTGTGCGTCGGGTATCCGCATCTGCCATGGTTTTCGCAGTTGATGCGGCTTCGGGTGGGACCGTGAGCCTCGTGGAAGATCAAACCCAGGGATATTTTGTTTGCGTTGAGTCTTTCACAACAAGGTGTTTTGCTTGCGAGTTATTTTGAACTGCATTCCGCTGTAACGCCGATGGACACGTCGCCGTACGTGTGCAACTCCGACACGGCACAAGAGTTCTCACCTCGTGAAACAAATAACCTCTACTTGGCCTCCTCGGGCAAAGGATGTTTAACAATGGATCGGGCGATTTAATTAATTTGCCCCAGGGCCTATGCCACTAGGATCACATACTCATATTGAACCGATATATATCGAGAGCGTTAGCATAGGGAACCATCGGCCAACGTGAATGGGCCCGTGGCGTGGCTATCAAGTGTGCGGGCGGTGCAACTGCTGCACTAGGGCTCACGGGCACTTTGAAAGTGTGGGAGGTGGAGATTGGATAGAGGGCATTTCATTCGTTGCAACAGGGGCCCCAAGCCAACCTCAGCTACGACACCACTGCGGCTATACGTCACGTGATAACCATAATCTGCAAACAGGTGGTTGGGGGAGGGGCATTGAATGCGCTTGCGATAATTACATTAAATGCTCGAATTATTTGTAACGTCGACATCACTGAAGGGTAGATAAGGCAGAGAATTAATCGAATATTTTTCTGAACATTCACGGGATTTTTGTTGTTGTTGAAAAAAGCTACCACACGCTCGCTCTCTCTCCCCCCTTGTTGAATAAACTCAAGGCAATACGCTGCATTTGGATCGAGCGGGGAATGGGGGATTTGAAATACCTTGAGCACAGGACGCACATTCGTTCTATTTCATGTCCACAAAAACCGACCTAAATCAACAATGACCATTCGCGGTGGGCAAAGGACCAAGCGCGCGCACAGCATCGGTAATGAAAACCACCGTCATCTATGCTCGGCTCCTCGAGCAGACGACACCGGAGCAGATGGGCGAGCGGGCATCGTCCGCTCGCGGTTCGTGTGTTCTGGGTACGTGGCCGGGCCGCACTTTAACACGCGCGCGTGCCTACGGCGATCATCTCCATCCGGTTTCTGCAAGACATCCTGAGAATCAATTGTTGCCAAGGTCATCGAAACATTCTCCCCTCTAGCATCCAATTAGTGCACCTCTAGGACGCATGCTCTTCTACTCCTCCTCTCTTCCTGTCCGCCCGCTTTACCGACACCGCTGGCATCGCGAACGCCTGGCAGCAGCAGCAGGAGCAGCAGGAGCAGCAGCAGCAGGAGCAGCAGCAGCAGGAGCAGCAGCAGCAGGAGCAGCAGCAGCAGGAGCAGCAGCAGCAGGAGCAGCAGCAGCAGGAGCAGCAGCGCTCCTCTGCTGTTGGCGATCGTCGTCACGCCCCATCCGTTTCCCGATTTCTAAATGACTTTTACCCTCCGTTCTAGTTAGTGCTGCCACCTGCTCCACCAGGCAAGTCCATATTTTTGAAGACCCTCCTCCCTACACCCGCTGGGTCATTTCCAAGCGGGAGGCCTCGTGTTGCCCTGGCCGTTTGAAATTAAGTATCGGGACCCATCCGACCCATGGGCCATGTGTTCCCCTACCCCTGGAAAAAAAGGCATAAGCGTGTGTTCGTGTGTGTGTGCACCCGTGTGTACTCGTGTGTATACATGTGTGGTCTACTCAGAAGCTATGTGCATCATAACAAAACGGTACCAAACGTAACTTGACATCAGAGGTCATGCTTTAGCGAATGCGCCAAGTTCTTTTAAGCGAAAAAACAATATATACTGAAATTATCATTTTCTTTGAAAACCCACAAGAAATAATTTTAATTCAACTCAAGCGAAACAAAAAAGACAGTAGAAATGTAATGATTCATCGACTGAAATCGATTGTAAGCACGATGCGTGCGATGGGCTATTCGCGCAAGAATCTTTTGGGCAGCTCCACAATTTTTAGACGCAACTTTCAGATTTGTGGCCAATCGTTCACATAATCACGGGGCGGCTTTCTATTTGGAAAAAGGACGTGAACCAATTAGGGCTGTAATCCATATAGAAATCATTTATCCACCTTTCTTGCTAAAGGTAAAGACGTTCATGAATTTACGCGGCGTCCGACGTACTTGCACAAATTGACTTTTTCGTTCACCATGGTAGTTGTCAAACCGTCGACTTATTCCACGGGTCATGTTTTCTACAGGCACAATTACCCCGAGGACGATTTAGTCATTTGGACCACGAGGCTGCCGAATTTGTGGGACTGCCCAATTATTTACGACCCCGTCCGAGCCAGAACTCCTCTTTTCCTTTTTGCCCACCGCAGCGAACGTGTCCCCCGGCAGCAGAGGTCGCAACCGGGTACCCGATACCCGTACCCTACCCGATACCCGGCTACCCGTACCCAGCTGGGTACGGGTACCCGTTTGCGACCCTGGTGCGGCCGGGTACGGGTAGGCCGTGAGTCACTGGTGAGTCACCGTTTGTGACTCATTTCGGGTAGGGTACGGGTAGGGAACAGGTACCCGTACCCGGCCGGGTACGGTTACCCATTTGCGACCCTGGTGCGGCCGGGTACGGGTAAGGAATCAAAACCCGTTTGCGACCTCTGCCCGGCAGCCGCCGAACCACAACGGTGCACACGTTTGAAACCTGCAACACGCGTCGGAAACAGCCGAGTGGCGCGCACGCATTGCGCCGTGATCGTATAAACGAATCGATTTCAAATCGGCAAATCGACACGCCGTGCCGCTGCCCACAACGACGCTCTCACCACACCCCACCCACCGCCACCCCACCACCACTATCTTCCGATGATTAAAGGGCAAGCCGAAACTCGCTGGCTCACATGCTCACTCTCCAACTCACTCGAGATCCCAAACCAACAAGAGACATCACACCCCCCTCCCGCATTGCTGTGTCCTCGAAATAACTCTGGTGGATAAACCGTGGTGTCTCGCATATAACAGCGTTGATCGGGAAGGAACTCTAAAAATGGGAAAAAGTTTTTTTTATTAATTCGAATTTTGTACTCCCAAAGAGCTCGGTAGTGCGACCAAGTCAGTCTTGTCATCTAGCCGTGTCCCCACGCGGCGCTGAAACGTCACGCGCCAGAGCTGTGCCCACTTCCGTGACTGTCCTGCGCAATATCTGCCATCGTGTTGAATTCTGTGTTCCAGAAGTGGTGGTTGTCAATGGTGGGTTTGTTTGTTTTTAATTTCATTCATAAAGCTAACAGTATTCTTACTTTTATAATAGCAAAAAGGCCACGCAAATAACATCGCACGCTGTAAACTGCCTAAATTTGGCCTTTGTGAGCGTAACGTGGGTTTTCGTAAAGGAGGTGGCGGCGGCGCACACACCCGCCCGCCGCTATTTCGAGGACACGTGACACCCCAATCGTCACTGCGCGCAGCCCGAAACGAGTGCAAGCGATCGGCGAGCATCCACGAGATTTTGTTCCCCCGCCCCCCCCCCCCACCACCACTCCCTCCCATCCTCCATGACCCATGACCCGGATTCGCCTCCTGCTCCTCCTCCCATCACCGCTTTCGCTGTCGTCATTATCGTCATCATCATCTTCGTCGCCACCATCGTCGCTGACTCAGAGCTTGCGATGCACTGGCTGCTTGAGGCAGAGCTCCGAGCCGGCCGAGATGATGGGCAGCTGGTTGTCGCGGTGGAAGCTGATGAGATGATTGACGCTGTCGAACTTGCGGTCCTTGGTGCGCACCTGCGGATAGCGGGAGAAGGGGTTAGAGGTTAGAGCGGGTTCAGGTTGGGGTTTGGTTGACTTAGTTAGTAGCTTGGGGTTAAGGTTAGAGTTTTGGTTTGATGTTAGAGTGGGTTAAGGTTGGGTTTTGGTTGACTTAGTTGTTAGTAGCTTGGGGTTAGGGTTTGAGTTTTGGTTTGATGTTAGAGTGGGTTAAGGTTGGAGTTTTGGTTGACTTAGTTGTTAGTAGCTTGGGGTTAGGCTTAGAGTTTTGGTTTGATGTTAGAGTGGGTTAAGGTTGGAGTTTTGGTTGACTTAGTTGTTAGTAGCTTGGGGTTAGGCTTAGAGTTTTGGTTTGATGTTAGAGTGGGTTAAGGTTGGAGTTTTGGTTGACTTAGTTGTTAGTAGCTTGGGGTTAGGGTTAGAGTTTTGGTTTGATGTTAGAGTGGGTTAAGGTTGGAGTTTTGGTTGACTTAGTTAGTAGCTTGGGGTTAGGGTTAGACTTTTGGTTTGATGTTAGAGTGGGTTAAGGTTTGGGTTATGCTTGCGTTTTTGCTTTGAGTTAAGGTTGTGGTTTGTGATTGGATTAGCATTTGGGTTAGAGTTAGGGTTTACGTCCAGGGTCAGGTTTAGCGTTCGCGGTGAGTTAGGTACTAGGGGTTTTAGTAGTTTAAGGTAGGAGTTAGGGTTAGTGTGTGTGGCGACTGCACACTATGCCACCGCTGAACACCGTACCGGTCACCACTCAGTCTGTAGCTATGACAAAGTGCAGCGGTTGTGGCATGGTGTAAAGTTACCACGGGCAGAACGCACAGCCGTGGAAAAGTACAGGGCGGCCGTGGCGGAATGTGTAGCACACAGCACGGCGTGTAGCCTTGGCACGCTGCATCGCCGTGTCGCAGAGTGCGGCCGTCCGTAGCGCAACGCAAGCTTGTGGCACACACGAGCCACGGCACAATGCGTAGCGGCGGCAGTGTGCGCGGCTCTGGCACGATCGCCCAAACGGTGACATGACACCGCGTGGCGCAAGGCACGGTGCGTGTTTGCGGCACACCATTGCGTCTCTGCGACACAATGCGTAGCACTTTGCCACACCGTGCGGCACGGACGGAAGACACCGGCTCCGGTACAATCGTCCCACAGTGTCACAGAGACAACGATTGTGCTTCGTACGGTGCTAAAGAAGTTCAACATATAGTTGCTGCTCTTCTATGACGCCACGTGTTTTCATCACGCGAATTGGACATAACGCGATGAACGTATTAGGGAACACATTTTTCACAACGCGGATGCGATTTGGACATAACGCGATGCTGCTGGGTGCTTCTAAATGCTGCCCACGTGCCCTCACAGTCTTTGTCCGGCCTGCATATGCATCTCATATCGCGGACTGTGCTTTACCCAACATTACACGTTACTTATAATAACGCGGCGTTCTTCAGGAACGCAACTACCGCATCATGGGAGAAGCGACTGTGCACACGTGCACGTGACCTTGCCACAGACTGCACACGCGCCACGCCGCACCGCTCACCACGCCCTCGGGGTCGACGAGCAGCAGGTGCTTGGGCCGACCGCCCTGCATGCCGGTCAGGACGTACTGGCCCGGAGTGGAACCGCTCTCCCGCACCAGGAAGTCGCCATCGCGGCTCAGCAGCTTCTCGGCATCGCCGCGGCTCACGCGGCCGTGGAACCATGGCTCTCCCCGCAGCCGCTCCGAGGACAGCCCCCCTGGGCCGGGGGTAGGGGTGGACAGGGCGGAGTGAGACGATGGTGGGGGGTGCGACGACGACGACGTCATGCGCGTTACGAAGCGCTTCTTCGCCGCCATTGTTGTTTGTACATAGGGGTTGAACGTACGGCAAGTCATTCACTCCATTGGAACCTCATTTGCCAGTAAAAAATATGATAATTGGTTTTTTACCCTTGTATCCGGCAACAAAACCGACGCCTTTTTTTTTACAAGTCTTTTGGCGTCATCTGGTCCAACACCATGTGAGACTAGGCTCTAAGGAAAGCTGTCTCGGGTGTGGACCAATCAACTTCAAGGACAGTGCATACATTATCAGTTATGTTTTTTGTTTGCATTATGACTGCAGGTATTGTGGTCTATGCAAACATGACTCCTTGTAATAAAAGGTGTCAGTTTTGTTGCCAGATAGAAGGGTAAAACAACAATTATCGTACGACAAGTCCTCGCTTGACGCGCGGCGTACGCACTATTAATGCGTTCTCGCTACGACGCGGTTCTTCCAAGACGGAATACTTTTCTTAAATTGCGGAACGCGCCCCCCGTTATAACGAGGAACTCGCGCCCCCCATCATAACGCGGTTTCTGAGTGGTCGACGACTAACTAACTTTCTTGGGCTGCTCGGCTTGAGCGGAATGATACGGTACGCAGAAGGATACAGCACGGGGCGACTTTCTCTCATCTCAATTCTCTGTTCCGCCACGGGATGACTGCAGGCTGATGTTCTAGTGCAAATGCGATTCAAAAGTAGCGTTGTTTGTATTTCTTTACGCCCCGTAATGTGCATTCGTCAAGGGGTACTTCGCTTAAAGTGGCACTCATCAGGAACTTATCGGCCGCGTTCAACAACGAATCCCCATTACCTCCGTCCATGTCGCTCGTGTTGACGTAGCTCGGGTCCTCTGTGGCCTCCACGCGGGCCCCAGGCCGCATTCCTCCACTGCCGTCTGAAGGAAACAAGAAAACAAAAATGCATTGTAAGGAAGGACGTTATTAAGCAGGTAAAGTCTTCCCCCTCCTACCTGCCTATGTCAGCTGTTATTTCCGACTCTCTGTGTCTCTCTCTCTCTCTATGCCTCTCTCTTAGATCTCTCATGCTCACATGTCCTTTGCATTGCACTCTCTCATGCCTTTGGATTGCGGTCCCATGCTCACAGGTCCTTTGGATTGCACCCATTGGGTTGCACTCCCTCGTCTAGGCCGCTCTCCTAGCGTACAGTCACATGCTAATCCCTCACATTAACGTCATGCTAATCCCTCACATGAACATCATGCTAATTGCTTACATTAACATCATGCTAATCTCTCACATTCACATCATGCTAATCCCTCACATTAACAACATGCTAATCTCTCACATTAACAACATGCCAATCCATCACATTAACATCATGCTAATCCCTCACATTAACATCATGCTAATTGCTTACATTAACATCATGCTAATCTCTCACATTCACATCATGCTAATCCCTCACATTAACAACATGCTAATCTCTCACATTAACAACATGCCAATCCATCACATTAACATCATGCTAATCCCTCACATTAACATCGTGCTAATCCCTCACATTCACATCATGCTAATCCCTCACATTAACATCATGCTAATCTCTCACATTAACATCATGCTCATCTCTCACATTAACATCATGCTAATCTCTCACATTCACATCATGCTAATCCCTCACATTAACATCATGCTCATCTCTCACATTCACATCATGATAATCTCTCACATTAACATCATGCTAATCTCTCACATTAACATCATGCTCATCTCTCACATTCACATCATGCTAATCCCTCACATTAACATCATGCTAATCTCTCACATTAACATCATGCTAATCTCTCACATTAACATCATGCTAATCTCTCACATTAACATCATGCTAATATCTCACATTAACATCATGCTAATCTCTCACATTAACATCATGCTAATCTCTCACATTAACATTATGCTAATCCCTCCCATTAACATCACGCTAATCCCTCACATTAACATCATGCTAATCTCTCACATTAACATAGCCACTTCCGTACCCAGTTACATGCTAATTTCTCACATTAACATCACCAGCCCTGGCCACTTCTTTATGACCCTTGGGCTACACCCATTTCAAACCTTTTACAATAGTCTGCCTCAGCAGCAGACCATGCGCTTTTCCACCTGATGACAGACGCTTGTGTTGCGCCCGAAACGTCGTGATTTATTTTATTTTATACCTACGTGACTTTACCGAAAGAACCAGAGAGTATGGATTCTTGCAGTCACGAAAGCTTTAAATCAAGATCAAATCCAACTAAATATCTGGTTATCTTTTTACAATGGTGCTACATAAAAAAAATAAAGTTTTGCTGACTGGCTGGTTGGAGAAACAGACGGACGGTCACGTCTATAGAACGTCCGGGTTGCCAGCAATTTTGTTTGAAACGAAGTTAAAATCGTACGCCCTGAAGTTTGCATTTAACAACACGCGCTCTTTATTTTCGTATTGTAAACATTCGGAAACGTTCAACATCGTTGTTTTAAATTACTTAATAATCAGAATATGGGAACCAGAGAGTATGCATTGTAAGGGTTAACATCGAGTTCACATCCAATCGGTTGCTCCTGCGAGGTCACGACTGGTTACACGGTTATTTTCGTTGGTCTCGGTCGCCATCTGTTTGAGCCGTGACGCGTGCCCTCCCCAAGCCCATTTACGTCACCACTTAACAATCAGAGACTTAAAAAACTAAACTGCTTTTGTTTTACCAGGCAAAGCCAACCGAGTTATACAGCTCTTTGTCAGAAGCGACCTGGCCACAAATGATAGCTCAACAAAGTGGCTTATCGTCACCTGGAAATCTATGGCAGCCAAATAATCTGATGTGACGTTGATTCTAAACGTGGAGGGAAAAACCGGAGGACACGGAGAAAAATCCACGCGACCACGACGACAACATGAAAACTCCAAATATACAAACATCGTCAGGGTCAGGATCGAACCCACACACTCCTGTATACCAGGCGAGGTATTTAACCTCTCGCCACCGTAGCGACGATGTCTCTAACGCGTGCGTTCCCTAATCCACGTGCTCCTCTTCCTCACAGTAGCCGCTATAGATGCCGCGATGTCACTCAAAGAGGAGGCAGGCAATATTGCGTGCCCGTGGCGTTCACGGTCAAATTGTGCCAAATCTGAAAAATTACACCGCAAAAAACGCATCGCAATCGTCACCCCCCCTCCGCCCTCCTCCCCCTCCCAACTGCGAAGGCTTGGCAAGACCCTCCTACAAAGGAGTCTTGAGACTCGGGTGAGGCTTTGCTGGGCAAGCAAGCGTAGTGATGACAACACGATGGCCATGAGCCTTATGCAGAGTGCTCGCTGTGTGCACTACCGGCTGCACTCGATGACTGCCTCTGGTAGCTCGCGTTGCTGTCGTACACAGACTTCCCCGCCGCCGTCCCGTTCTCGCCTCTTGTTGCCTGCAAGCACAAACACACGCACGCGCGCACACAAACACACGCACACAAACACACACAAACACACACACGCGCACACAAACACACAAACACACACAAACGCACACAAACACACACACAAACACACACAAACACACACACGCGCACACAAACACACACATGCGCACACAAACACACACACACGGGCGCGCACACAAACACACACATGGGCACACAAACACACACAAACACACACATGCGCACACAAACACACGCGCACACAAACACACACAAACACACACACGTGCACACAAACGTGCACACAAACACACACATGCGCGCACACACAAACACACACACGCGCACACAAACACACACAAACACACACAAACACAGCGAAGGATCAGCGCAATCCGCCACAGCGCAAAATGATTAATCGATTAAAATATTCTTAGGCTCACAATGCGTACACACACACACACCACGCCCAGCCGCCTTGGTCTCCCTAGTGGAAATATTTGCACACTGCACCATTTACTCATTTTAGGCTGAGTCGACCTAGGGGAGGCCCAGGACCGGTTCAGATAATCGTTACTGGTTTTGGTCGTGAGCAGGAATCCAACTCGGTCGCGTTAACAGAGGAGCGTTAACAGGTGTACTACCGCTACACACACACCACACACCGCACACGCACACCGCATACACCACATGCACACCGCACACACACACACCGCACAGCCGCTGACCATGGACGATTGCGGAGGCCGCTGTGGTCGCGCCCCGGCCCACGCAGTGCCCCCCGCTCCTGCCCCGCCCCCTCCGGCCCCCTCCAGCGTGCGTGCGTCCACCAGCCCCCCAGGGGGGGGCTCCTTGGCGGGGAGGTCATTGTAGTACTCGTGGTCACGCCCCGTGGCTCTGGACACCTCCTCCTCGTCCTCCTCTCTCTCCGTCGCACCATCGCCGCCCTCCGGCCTGACGAGAGGCAACAAAAGGCAAAGATCCCCCCCCCGTGTAGCCTTAGCAGACTGTTGGGGCAAGTGCTGTTATAGCGTGTAGTGTCTATGAAGGCCGACACAGCACACGAAGGGGTGGGTGGCCAGCACCACGCCCGGCTGCCTTTGTCTCCCCAGTGGCGATCTTTACACATCGCACCAGGTACTTATTTGAGGCCTAGTCTACTTAGAAGATGCCAAAAAATCTTTGTTTTGGACAAGACATCAAAACAAAAAACAACAACCAGAATCCAAAACCAAGGTTGCAGGCAGGCTTGGCTGCGCGTGGGAGTGGCTGCGCGTGGGAGGCTGCACATCGCGGTTGAGGTATGCATCGAAGTACAACGAACTTCTTTCACAATGTACCGTGCTAACCGGAGGTGCCGAGGTCTGGTTAGGAAGGGGCTGAGGTGTGGGTTACCTGGAGTGTGGGATGGCGGCGGCGGCGGCGGCGTTGGTGGTGGCAGCAACGGCCGCGGGTCGTGCTGGACTCTTGAGGTACTGCTTGAACCTCTGCTCAAAGGCCTGCCCGATGGTACAAATCACGTCCTGCGCCAGCCCTTCCAGACACTCGAGCACATGGCACGCTGCCCCGGAGAGAGAGAGAGAGAGTGAGCGAGAGAGTGAGAGAGTGAGCGAGAGGTGGGGGTTTTACATAAAGCTAAGTTTAAAAATGTAAAACAATTTTTTTTACGAAATGATGAACGAAGCAAAGTGCCGAATATACCGAGCATCTTCTTGTTTCCACTGATCGTAAAAAAAAAGAAGAGAGAGAGAGCGTGTGTTGTGGGCGACAGCGACATGCCGATGCCAGACAGGCGCAAGTAGGTCTTCACGGATAACATGTTACGAATGCACCATTGGAACCTCATTTGCCAGTAAAAAATATGATAATTTTTTTTTACCCTTTTATCTGGCAACAAAACTGACACCTTTTTTACAAGGAGTCATGTTTGCATAGACCACAATACCTGCAGTCATAATGCAAACATACTCTACTGGTGCATTGTCTTTGAGTTGTGCGCCTTTTGGCGTCATCTGGTCCAACACCATGTGAGACTAGGCTCTAAGGAAAGCTGTCTCGGGTGTGGACCAATCAACTTCAAGGACAGTGCATACATTATCAGAGTTATGTTTTTTGTTTGCATTATGACTGCAGGTATTGTGGTCTATGCAAACATGACTCCTTGTAAAAAAGGTGTCAGTTTTGTTGCCAGATAAAAGGGTAAAAAAACAATTATCATGTTACGTACGACTCGTTAATTTGATTTGAGTCGAGACATTGGCGCTCATCTTCTATTTACAGCCGAGCCACTGGTGTAAATGCCACATTCCTAAGGTTAGGGGCGAGTCTCTCTATCGGATGTTGTCTGCTGGCTGAGTCGCCCTTGAAAAAAAACTTCTTATCTCAATGAACTCGGGAAATATGATTCTGACTTCCTAGCTTCGTACTGTCCTCTTGGTTCTTTCGGTAAAGTCACGTGAAAAAGAAATAATAAAATAATAAAAATACAACATAATAAGATACAATTCTCACGACGTTTCGGCTACAATGCAAGCAGCCGTCCTCAGGTGAAGAACAGGTCTGTTGGAAAGACAGCGTCTGAATGAACACCACCAGGCTTGGCAGCGTATATTTAAGCTGGGTTAGGGGAGCAAGGGCGTTTCATTTTTATCATTTTATTATTTCCCTTCTACGTGACTTTACCGAAACAACCAAGAAGATGAATCCCTGCAGTCACGAAAGCTTTAAATCGAAATTTCGTATCGTCCATTTCACAAATGTTGAGATTCCGTGAAATTCGTTTGCCAATTTAAAACTTTCGCAATTTTATTTCCGGACAAAAAATTCGTTATGAAAGAACAAACACAAGCTGTAAATAACATGCAATTTGTGTAGTTTACCGCTATAAGTACTGCACACTCCGTTTTACAGGTAACGGATGCACGAGTGAGCGAATGGTGAATGGGTGAAGAAAAGTGAATGGATGCGTGGCAAGTGAATAGCCGAGTGAAACATTAACTGCGTTGGCTCACCTCTCTGATTCACAGGATCTTTGGCCACATATGCAACGTAATCGGTCGTTTCCTATGTTGCAAAAAAACACAAACATATCAAACAAGACGGAATTATATATCTGCCCATGCTGCTACGTTGGCAGCATTGCACAAGCAGAGTTAACACTAAAACTCGGCGTACATGGCCTTGAAAGGAAAAAATATACATATATTCGTAATAGGCAAAGTACTGGGCAATGAACCTTCTTCATAGCAAACAACATTCAAAGCAAATATTTGGAAAAGTATCAAATAGGCAGTGTATTCAGGCAGTGTTATTGATGAATGCATTGAGTTTGTTTGTTAAAACAATGCAGGTATGTTCACAATAAAACATATTTTGCACAAGTCAAAAATCAAAGTCATTTCCATTTCTAAAGAGCCCCGAGGCATTGGTGTTCATCTTCTGTTTACAGCCCCCGTAGAGCCAGCGGTGGACATTCCACATTCGTATGGCAGGGGCGAGTTCATCCAAAGGAGAACCGCTTTTAAGTTCCCCACAAAGTAGTGCTCATTTTAGCCACCGTGATGGTAACATGGCGGCTGAGAGAGTGCACAACAATAATTCTAGATTTGAAGCTTTCGTTAAAGTCACGTAGGTAAAAAACAGTTACATGCTAATTTCTCACATTAACATCAATAGACCCAGCCACTCCTTTATAACCCTTGGGCTACAATCAATTAAAACCTTTAAAACAGTCTGCATCAGCAGTAGGCCATGCTTTCCCACCTGATGACGGACGCTTGTGTTGCGCCCGAAACGTCGTGATTTAATTTATTTGTTTTCATTTATTTTATTTTATTTTTTACCTACGTGACTTCACCGAAAAAAACAAAGAGTATGCACAACAATAAGTTCACGGAGAGACGACAGACAAATGCCATACCTGGTCTCCGCCTGAAGCGAAGGATATGGACTGCATGTGGTGGTTGGCAATGATCTGTGGGACGGGCAAAAAGGACATCTGTGAAAAAGAGCTCGACAGCTTATTGGATTCCTCCAGTCTAAATAAAGATTCTAATTCTAGAAGACACGATGATCACCATCATCCCCAATATCTGTGCAGTGAAACTCAAAAAATCCGCATTACAAAACTCCACGAATCTTGAAATCCGCGTCCCCACGTACAAAAACAAAGATCCCCCGTCTAGCCTTATCAGACTGTTGCGGCAAGAGCTGATAGCGAGTAGACACGTGCACAAAGACAAAGATGCCCCTACAGTCTGTTAAGGCTGTTAGCGAGCACCTATAAAGGCCGGCACGGTACACGAGGGGGTGGGTGGCCAACACCACGCCCGGCCGCCTTTGTCTCCCCAGTGGCGATGTTTACACATCGCACCAGGTACTCACTTGAGGCTGAGTCGACCTAGGGGAGGCCTAGTAACGGTTCAGATAATCGTCACCGATGTTGGCCGTGAGCGGGAATAGAACCCGGGTCGCCAGGTTTGTAGCGCAGCGCGCTAACCGCTACACTACCGCTCCCCACACGTACACAACAGCAACCGCCATTCGCCACTAAGTGGCGGTGACGTCACCACGACGCTTATGCCAGGCCATGTGCACCTTGAGGCCACGTACACACACACACGTACGCAGACGTACGCAGACAAAGGATCCCCCATACAGCCTGAACAGACTGTTGGGGCAATTCACTAGCCACACAAATGCACACGTACGTACGCACGCACACACAAACACACAGATGCGTAGTATAAGAACGCACACGAACGCACCTGTTTGGTCTCGGGCGTCATGAGGTTGAGGCTGGAGATGGATATGGTGAGGATGATGTCGAGACCGGCGAACTGCAGGTTGCTCTTGCCCAGGACGTCGCCCAGCGTCTGGCTCGGGCCCTGGCCGGTGCCGGAGAACACGCGCAGTGGGGATCACTTCCGCTCAGCAAAAGGCACGATCCAAAAATTACGAGGGAGAGCCATTCGTCTAAAATAATACGACCTTTTATTTTAACATCAGAGTTGTATTTATGCTCGATAACCCAGGAGAGCCTCGATGAGTCTTGTGACTCTGTTTCAGGACGGGTCCTGCCAAGTTTTCACCGTCGGGGGTGATGTTGCGGTGTCTGATCCCAATTGAGTAATTTCCATGTAATTCTTCAGCACTGAGAGATGTGGCCAACAGTAGTTACGTAAAATTTTTATTTAAAGCTTTCGTGACTGCAGGGATTCATATTCTTGGTTCTTTCGGTAAAGTCAGGTAGAAGGGAAAGAATAAAATAATAAAAAAATAAAACAATAAAAATTCTCACGACGTTTCGACTGCAACACAAGCAATCATCATCAGGTGTGACTTTACCGAAAGAATCAAGAATAAGTAGTTACATTGTTAAAATAAAAAAAATCGTCATTATTATTAATACCGTATTCTCCAGATTGTAAGATTCCCTTTGTTCCCCCATGCATTTAAAACAAAACAGTTGGGGGACAGGTGAGTTATTTTCCAGAGGGACTTATATTTCACACAACACGGTGTTACAATCTACTGAAGCAGACAAATGGGGGAACAGGAATCAACAAATAACAGCGCGCATCTCACGAAGACGGTGGTGGCAGCACGGTTGAGAGATCGGGTTTACCTTTCGTCGTCGGAAAGATCCATTTGAGCCCGGCACAGCCTCGCACACCCTGCCAATCGCCTCCCTGCGGGAATCGATGCCGACACAAACGTTCACTCACCTGCTCACTGGCTCGCTGCTCACTCTCTCACCCAACTATTCATTCAACCAACCAACCACCCATTCATCCACCCATTCATTCATCCATCCCTCCATCCATGTGATCATTGATCCATCCATCACTCGATCAATTAATCTATACGTCCAACCATCTGTTCATCCATTCATCTATTAATTCAACCACCAATCCATTCATTTATTCATCCATTCGTCCATCTATCTATTAATTTATCCATCCATCTGTCCATCCATATATATGAATTCATTCATCCGTGTATATATGTATTAATTTGTCCATCCATTCATCCGTTCATTCAATTATTCGAGGACCGCAGCCTTCGTCCGGTTCGAACGCACGCCCCTGCTGACTCACCCGCCCGTTCGTCTACCCATTAGTCCAAGGAATCACCCGCTAATTTATTCATTAATTCATCCGGTCATAAACAAATAAATAATGGGCAGGCCCACGGCTTCGGCCAAGTTGCAAACCCCGGCGTCTCTCGCCTTGCATCCGCTTGCCTCGGCAAAAAAATCAATAATGCATTTACAAGCGGTAAAGCCATCCGGCCGTCTGCTGCTCGCCCCGTTAAATTATTCATGATACGCCACCGCCTCCGCCTTCACTACCGCCACCACCACGACCGCTACCACCGCCTCCACCTTCACGACTGCCACAGCTGCTACCACTACCACACCACCTCTGCCTCCATCTCCACTACAACCACAGCCGCCACCGCTACCACCACCGCTTACACCGCCGCCTCCACTACCACCATCGCCTCCACTACCACCACAGCCGTTACCACCACCACGACCGCTACCACCGCCTCCACCTTCACGACTGCCACAGCTGCTACCACTACCACACCACCTCTGCCTCTGCCTCCACCTCCACTACAACCACAGCCGCCACCGCTACCACCACCGCTTACACCGCCGCCTCCACTACCACCATCGCCTCCACTACCACCACAGCCGTTACCACCACCACGACCGCTACCACAGCCTCCACCGTCACGACTGCCACAGCTGCTACCACTACCACACCACCTCTGCCTCCATCTCCACTACAACCACAGCCGCCACTGCTACCACCACCGCTTCCACCGCCACCTCCACTACCACCATCGCCTCCACTATCACCACAGCCACTACCACCACCACTACCACCTCCATCTCCACGACCGCCAGAGCCGCATCAGCTACCACCACTGCCAACTAACAATTCCACCGCCACCTCCACTACCACCACCGCCTCCGCTACCAACCACCGCTGCGCCTCTTGCGACAGAGGTTTTGCTGGCCCACCGCGTGTACGCACGCACAGGCCTACGCAACGCCAGAAACCGGACAGGAAGGCGATTGCCACTGTCAAAAGTCGTCTTGTCAAAGCGTCTCCCCGCAGAAATTCTATGAAGACGTGAAGTCTTATGCCTGGCCGGCCTCCACATGCCTCTAGGATAGCGGTGGCGAACTGGCATCTCCTGAGCCTCGCTCGGCTCTTTAATCCACCACATGTGACTATCGAAGGGGGCGTAGCGCAGGACACACTATCACAGTAGCAAAGAATAATGAATGTCTCCCATGCTGTGTCGAAAACTGTCAATATATATACACACACACATATATATACAGGTAGTCCCCGACTTACGATGGTCCGACTAACGATATTTCGATCTTACGATGGCGATACGACTAAATTGTTAAATATTTTACATTTCGCGCGGCAGGCAAACGCAGCAGCGTACGAGATACGATACTGTACGTTGGGACGCTGCCGGGATGTACTGTACGCATCTCCCGCCTTGTGTGGTGATGCCTCTCACTCTCATCAGCGGTCGACGGAGTTAAGTTGTCTCGGTGTTCAATGAATGTTAAAAGTTTTTATAGCAGATAGGAATGTTTCCTGAAAAAACTTTCAATGAAATTGCAGTTCATATAGGTAGGCTAAGAATTTACCTTGTTTTTTTACTTAAAATGTTACTGTGCAATACACTATTGTAATTAATAAACACATACAGTATATAGTTTATACAGTACGGTCCTGTAAATTGCTCTTGTTTTGCTAAATTATCACCATCCTTTAAGACTCCTGGGTAGGCTAGGCCATCTTCAACTTACGATATTTTCGACTTACGATGGGGTCGTCGTAACGCATCTCCATCGTAAGTCGGGGACTACCTGTATATGCATTTGGCTCTTTTCAGAAATCATGGCTACTTTTTGGCTCTCGGTCTGTTACAGGCTGGCCGCCCCTGCTCTAGAAATCAGCACGTCCAGTGGCTGCGGGAGTCACGTGACACCACGACGCCAAGCTGGAGGGGGGGCGGCGCAGTCGTTAGCTCATTTCTGGCCACGGCGAACATCGGTGGCTGAAAAAGCGAGTGGCCAAGGTTTGACCATCCCAACTCCACACCACCCCTTTGTCACTCCACTGCTGGATGAAGCCCTTCTGAAGCAGGGTTCATCGTGGGGGGGGGGGGGGGGGGTCGGTGATTGACCATACTTCATCATACTACTGGACAGTGCAGGTTGGTGATTGGGGAGAGATTAGCACGGTTGGCTACATATGGTGCGAAAGAAGTTCAACATATCATGGGACCTCCTTTGCCAGTACCAAAATATACTAATAGGGGTTTTTCCCCTTTTTCTGGCAACAAAACTGACACCTTTTGCAAGGAATCATGTTTACATTAACCACAATACTTGCAGTCAAATGCAAACAAAAAACAATACTCTGATAATTTATGCATTGTCTTTGAAACTGATTGGTCCACAGCATAAATTATCAGAATATTGTATTTTGTTTGCATTTGACTGCAAGTATTGTGGTTAATGTAAGCATGATTCCTTGCAAAACGTGTCAGTTTTGTTGCCAGAAAAAAGGGGAAAAACCCTATTAGTAAGTTCAACGTACATACACAGAGCGGGGGGGGGGGGGTTGGAGGAGCGGTCCTTAGGACCGGTTCAGATATCGCTCGACACCGATATTTCCCGTGGCCGGAAATCAGTCGCAGGGTTCACAGCGCAAGCAGGAAGCAGCATCTAGGCTCGTTAATTATGGTCGACTTCCTGCACGGCGATGGTCTATTGTTCCAACGGCTAATGAGGCACCGCGCCCTGCTCAATCGACGCACGACAGATTTGGACCATCATCGATTCTTCGATTAAAAGGGGGATGAGATTCTACCAGTGGATTCTTACCTGGTCACAAGAGTCCGAGTGTTGAAATCCAGAGACCGCATCGATTTGAGAACCTCAACGCAGCCCATGTACTGGAAGACCAAAACAACAAATATCACCGCATTAAATTTGGTTCTGCAATTTATTTGTCAATATTCCAGCTCTGAGAATATTAAATATCGGTTTGACTGTCATACCAAGACAAACATCTCTCTTATTCTTGGTTCTTTTGGTAAAGTCACGTATTTCCCTTCTACGTGACTTTACCGAAAGAACCAATGAGATGAATCCCTGCAGTCACGAAAGCTTTAAATCGAGTAGCACCTATACAGGCCGGTACAGTACACGAGGGGGTGGGTGGCCAGCACCACGCCCCGGCCGCCAGTAGAGAGACGAACTTAGGGGGGGTACAGGAAGATGACTTCTTGACCGATCAAGAGAAGCGGATAGCTGCTGCACCGTGTTAGCTTCGATTGCAAACAGACAAGTAGCCTCAATGGGTCCTCGAGCGATTTGAACAACGCCGATGAACAAAATAAAAAGCAGGCGGGCGAAAATCGTCCAAACGCCGCACGGATCCGACAACGCAGTTCCAAAACGCATCTGTCCTCAGGTGCAATTAACTGGGGATGATGACGTAGGTTAACAATCAGAAGTTTGTTTCCCACCGAGTAAAGCCCATCGAGCTAAGAAGCTCTGTTTCCCAAGGGTGACTCGGCTGGCAGACAACATAAAATCAGTCTCGATTTAAAGCTTTCGTGACTGCAGGGATTCATCTTCTTGGTTCTTTCGGTAAAGTCGGTGACTTTACCGAAAGAACCAAGAAGATAAAATCAGTCCACAAATAAAAGATGCAAAAAAAACCCGTAATATAAATGGCAAATACGTTGTAAAATTACATTCACACAGAGTCAGTTAACATGAGGACAAAGATGGCAGAATGCAAAGTGGCCAAGAGACAAAACTTCGAGGTGGTCCCAAAAATTTGGCGCAGGTTCCGAGCCCGTACGAGATGACGTCAATCGGAGCAAGATGCGTGGCGTCACCGTGCGTGTCTCGCCCGCACGCTGCGTGTGTGCATACGTACGTAGAGCCAACACCAGTGACAATTATCTGAAACGGGTCCTGGGCCACCCCTAGGTCAGCTAAGTCTCAAATGAGTACCTGGGGTACGATGTAGGGGCATCGCTGCTGGGGAAACAAAGGCGGTCGGGCGTGGTGTTGGCCACCCACCCCCTCGTGTGCCGTGCCGGCCTTTATAGGTGCTCGCTAACAGCACTTGCCCCTACAGTCTGTTAAGGCTATACGGGGGGTCTTTGTCTTTGTGTACGGTGTGTACTCGCTAACAGCACTTGCCCCAACAGTCTGATAAGGCTAGATGGGGTATCTTTGTTTTTGTACGTGGGGACGCGGATTTCAAGATTCGTGGAGTTTTGTAATGCGGATTTTTTGGTGGTGGATATTTTGAGTTTCGCTGCACAGATATTGGGGATGATGGTGATCATCGCGTCTTCTAGAATTAGAATCTTTATTTAGACTGGAGGAATCCAACGTGCCGTACCGGCCTTCATAGGTGCTACTCGATAACAGCACTTGACCCAACAGTCCGTTGAGGCCAAACGGGGGATCTTTGTCTTTTGTGGGTGCGTGTCTCACCCGCACAGTATAGGCCACGCCAGAGCCCATGATCTGATCGTCACCATGGATCCATCCGCGTGTCGGCTTGCTGATGAAGTTGCCGTTGCTTCTCCACTCGTCGCCGGGGTCGCCCCTCCCCGCTCGCCCGCTCGTGTAGCGACTCGAGTCCTGCGGTGGTGGCGACACACATTTTTGCGAAATTCTAAGATTTGCTCAACTCGGAAAAACTAACAATTCCGTTGCTGTTGGTTTTAAACCAATAGCCCATTTACTGGAAGACCACGCAAAAAAAAATATCACGTTAAATTTGGTTCGGCACCACATCATTTGGCAATACTCCAGCGCTAAGAATTTAACATTTCTGGTTGACTATCACACCAAGGCAAACTTCTCTCTGTAGCAGTGCAAAGCAAAAGTGCTGCTGTTGCTATTGGTTTTCACCACCTATTGGTTTTCACCAATAAGCAACATCGCCCCCTACTGACAGCCTCATGCCCGCTTGCAGGCCGGTGCTGGGTACCATTTAATGCCACTCAGGGAACAGATGACACCAGGGTGTACCTGATGTTTGACCATACTTCACCATGCGTTTTAGCTCGGGATGGTGAAGGGCGGTATGGGTGGGGGGGGGGGGCACCGGGACCTGGTTCTGATATCGCTCGCTGCTGATGACAACGACGACGATGATGTCTCGCCGCTAATGACAACGACGACGATGATGATGTCTCGCAAGAGGCAGTGACGACAGCACCAATGTACGCACGTGTGTGCCGTACCTGCCGTAATAGGTGCCCGGTCTGTGAAAGGCTACACTGGGGGACATCTTTATCTTTGGACTTGATCAGAAAACCCAACCAGCTGGATGTTGTCAACATCGTCATCATCATGGACACTATAATTGTCGCATTCTAAACGGCTAACGGTTCAACTAAGGGCAAAACATTGAAGCACATAACTACGACCACCTGTCCTCATAGGGACATTGGATTTTTTTTAACACAAGTTCACTCCAGGACAAGCCAAGTCTCACCATAAAAAAAGTAAAAAAAATGTAAACCCCAATTACTTCTGCCAAGATCCTGGCACTGTGGACTGCTGATGCAGTGGAGAGGGGGGGGGGGGTCCCCCAAGGCCTCGTGTTTTTTTTTTATATAATCACGTTCGCAGAGCAGAGGTCAAAGACGCCGAGCGACCAGCAACAGACGGCACGACCAAACGTACAAGAGAGACAAAGAGTTGACTGCGTGTCTGGAATCGAGCAGTTATGAGGAAGCTGGCAACGAGATTACGGGGTGGGGAAGAAGTGGAGCAGTGCGGCACGGTGTTTGATTGCGGTGTGGGTGAGACTAAAGTGTGTGTGTGCGTGCGTGCACGATGACCACGGCAGTAGCGATAGAAGAGCGATAGGGAGGCGACTGACCCGAGTTGAACGAGTCCCTCTACGCAAGGCCAGCACCGTAAGGGCATCAACTCAGACTCACACTCTCCCGACGCTATCAACTCCAGCAGTGGGAATCTGTCATAAGAGTATCTCACGCTAATCAAGTCTCCTTTGCGTTATGAAGCAACGCAAAATATTCATAGAAAAAAAGACATCTCAACCGTGGGTCTCTGCGCGAGTCCGTGTCTCTGCGCAATTCCGTGGGTTTCCAGGCGAATCTGCCGGTCTCTACGCGAGTCCATGGGCCTCTACGTGAGTTCGTGGGTCTCTACGAGAGTATGTGAGCCTCTCGGCGAGTCCGTGGGCCTCTAGGCGTGATTCCGTGGGTCTCTACGCAAGTGTACCTGTCTCAGCCGTAGAGCGTGTTTGGCATGGGGCCCTCTGGTCAGTGGGCGCTTTTGCAGCTACACCGCTTGCACACTCAATAGCCACGCCACCGAGCGACCGCAAATCTCAAATGAAACACTGCAGTAGCAGCAGCAGCAAAAACCTGCCAGCGTCGGTAGTTTCGTCGACAATGGCTTGAAAACATTTTGCAATCACTTTCAGATTTCCGATGCGAGTTCAGAGGAAGGCGCCCTGCAGACGTGGGAAGCAGTGGGGGACGTGGGGTGGGTCGCTTCCTCAAAAGAGCACGATGACAATTCATCGTAGAGGTTTTCTCGGCCGTTTGTCAATCGCAGTGCGGCGAGCATGGCCGGGTTCCGCCCAGAGGTCGCAACCGGGTACCTGATACCCGTACCCTACCCGGGTACCCGTTTGCGACCCTGGTGCGGCCGGGTACGGGTACGGGTAGACCACGAGTCACTGGTGAGTAACTGTTTGTCACTCATTTCCCAACGTCTTGTCTCTTCTCACAATTCAAGTTCCTAGAATCAACCCACCCGCGCCTGCAACATGGCTTCATCCCAGAGGTCGCAATCAGGTACCCGATACCCGTACCCTACACGTACCCGGCCAGGTACGGATAGGGTATGGGTACGGCCGGGTACGGGTACGGGTACCCGTTTGCGACCCTGGTGCGGCCGGGTACGGGTAAGGAATCAAAACCCGTTTGCGACCTCTGGTTCTGCCACACACTTCTTCCCTCCGTCTTTCGCCACGCACTACCGCTGGCCGTCTTCAAGAGCCGACGGCGGCAACCCACACAGCCGCAAAAAGGGGGTGGTGGAGACCTGTGCCGCTTTAATGCAAGGGGCAACACTGTTTTTAAATGTTGGCTCATGCTTTACCAGGTCAAAGGGTGAAGCACTGCACAAGAATGTTTCACACCACTCTATTAGGTTGGAATGTTGGGTAATTACCTGTGTATTTCATTTGGTTTCTAGTAAAAAAAAATGTATCATCATCATCAGCTATGATCAATCACTCTCAACGATGCTGCCGTGTAATAATAACAAAAGCCCCCATTCGCCACAAAGTGGCCGTGATGTCAACATGGCTTGTGCCAGGCTAGGTGCACTTTGTGCGCCATCACGTGAAGTGTGGAAGGCTTGCTGCTGGCAGGAAGTCACATGACACTCAGGGGTTATGGGTCAACTGACCGAGATGACAGACAGATGACAGATGTAATAATCAATGTAATAATCCACCTAGCACGGGCACACAAACAAATCTCACCACTCCATGAACATTAAAATGGCTCTAGTCACTTCCTGTCAATTTTGTATAAGGTCGGTGCACACTGATTGTGTTTTCACAATGAAGGACTCTTTCTCGAGGCGATAGAATATCACAAATGTTCCTTATACAATATAAGCAGCCTAAGTAAAATTCGGAATTGACGCTGCACAAACCCAGTCACGGTGTAAAAAATCCGCTGCTATTTTCGCCGAGGTGAAGAGTTTGGAGTTGAGGAATCCCATGTCAGACTCCCGCCGATACCCGCAGCAGCAGCGTTGCAAATGCTTAAGAGAATAAACACGCAACGCACCGGCTAACCATTAAGACGGTCAAAATTGTACAATAGCAAAGAACTTCAACAACTTTCTCGCGTAGGAGTAATGCACGAGTGTGACCCCTTGCACCCTTCTCTGCGAACTCTTCCGACCTCATGGGTTTGCCCTCGCATAACCTTTCGATGGACATGCTTGGCAAGATGTCTCTGGTGCGAGACCCCGAGTGGAGATTTGGTCCCAAAGGCCTCTCGTTTGGAACCGAGCAGGCAGAGCATGCTGGAGACAAGAAAGGGGCTTTGGGCCAAATCCTCCCCTTAATGGTTGCGACCAGGGACCTCTTTGTCAAGCCTGTCCGTCAAAACATCACGCACCTCCGATTAGCACGGGTCGCTACGTACGGTGCGAAAGCAGTTCAATATACATGCAAACTACTACACACTACACTACTATACAATACACCATACACGACGCTAGAACATACACTACTACGCACTACACTGTCCACTACTATACACTATACTACATTGAGAACTCATTTCTGTAGAACTGCTCTTTGTGCTTAGTTTGTTGTCCTTCCCCCGCACCTCCGATTAGCACGGTTGGCTACGTACGGTGCGAAAGAAGTTCAACATACATAGAAGTTTGGAGAGCTCACAACGAAGGGTGAGTGGGGCCACAAGACGACCATGGCATCCCACAACGGCCAAAACACGCCGATTGTCTTGCCGTGGTCTGGGACTGTTGTTGTTGTTGTTTTGCTGCCTTGCCACCAGGCCTTGCATTTAGTGTAGAACAATCAGCAGCAATGTATGTACTTAAGCAATTTGTATTTACATTATTTGTTGTCATTTACTTATTTAGAGCGAATTGCTTACCTTTCTCTCTACTTTGCACTCCTATTGTTGTGTAGTATTGTTTGCAACTTGCTACAGGATATCTGTGCAAAAAGAGCTTCCCCATAGCCTCATCAGACTCCTCCTCCTCCTACTCCAGTCTAAATAAACATTCCGATTCCGATTTTCAAAAAGCGGTTGCAAAGCGCCCGGAACGTTACTAGACGTCTCCCGGCGCAGTGCGTGACTCTCATTGCCAAGGGGGGGTCACCTTGCTGGCGCTTCCACCGCCACCGCCGCCGGCGCCGGCGCCGCCTCCGCCGCCCGAGGAGGGGGCCGGAGGCACGGGCGCGCGCGACGGCGACGCACAGCCGTCCCTCGCGGGGCCCTCACAGCTCATCCGGGAGATGGTGGCCAACTCCCGCACCAGCGAGCGCAGGCCCAGGCGGCCGCGGCTAAGCCCTCGCATCCGCGGCAGGAACGCGCAGAGCGTCGTGGTCTCCTCCTCTTCCTCCTGCCCCCTCTCGGCATCGCGGTCCTCCTCCCCCTCTGGGTCGTTGTCCTCGCTGACATCGTCATCCTCCTCCCCCTCTTCGTCCTCTCCGTCGCCAAATCCGCCGCCGCCGACGGCGCCGGGTGGCGCGTCGCCCGGCGCGGTGGGAGCGAACGCGAGCCGGGAGTCGGAGTCCGAGAGATGGCGCCGACGTTGCCGCCTCCACAATCGCGGGGTCCCGTCCGAGTCGCTCCTGCTCGGCGCCGGCAGCTCCGCCGGCGAGGGCAGCGGCAGCAACCGGTCGCACGATCGCGCCGACCACCTGTCCGCGTCGTCCGGCGGCGGGCTGCCAGCGGTGGCGCGTGCCGGATGTTCCGGCGCGGGTTCTGGCGAGACGTCACCGGAGTCCGACTCGCGTATGCGCATGTACTTGGGTCGGGAGATCATGCCGACCGGCGGGTCGCCTTGCGAGCGTTGACCGAGGGTTTTACCGCCGCTACCGTCGCTACCGGCACCGTCACCGCCGCCTCCGCTATTGCTGTGACGGTCGCCCTCATGTCCTGAAGGCCCCTGAACTCAGAACGGATCCAGCGCGGGGCGTGCCGGCGAAACGGGACGGTGGTCGGGAGGTCGCCATTTCCTCGCCAGTGTCCCGTGCCAGGACGGTCTGTTTGGCTTCGGATGTTCGCTGCTGGCGTTTTCCCCACCGTTCTACTCGAGAGAAAACCACAAACACCTTATTTGTCCCTAGGGTCTGAGACGTCCCGAGTCCCAGGTCTACAGCTTCGTACACCCGCTTGGAAGAGCAACGAGAGGTTTGCTGGATTTTTCTGAACTTGATGGAATTAGAAGAGCTTCAACGTTCCACCAACGTTACGGGTTTTTACGAGCATTCTTGGCGGAACGAAACTAATTCGTACTTTTATTTTGTTTACCGGCATGAGTCTGCGTTGCGCATTAAGCTGGGCGGGACAGCCAAAGTCAACACTTCTCTCCTAACAATTGGCATTGCGCTTCATTAGTGTTCCCGTTTCGTTTTTCTCTCTCCTAAGGCCGACTAACGGCCTTCAATCGAAAAGCGCCGAACGCAGCCGATTAATTTTTTTAACGAGCGTCCTGTTTAAAGGAGCGACTTTTACCAAGTCCTTAGAAGACGGCAAAACAGAGTTTCTATTGTGTTCCCCCCCCCGCTGTTGCACGATTAGTCAGATTTACCAACCGCCTGATACCTGCAAATTTCCGCGTAGAAGCTCGATTCAACTCCCGCGCGATCACTCAGCGTTTTCGTGGTCGGCGGCGTGTTGACGCGGGCTTGACGGACGACGATGACAAATTATTTCGCCTGTCTCTCTCTCTCTCTCTCGTTGCAGCCGTCGTCCCAATAACACCCCATGTGTTTTCGAGCTCCACACAGCCGGTGGGTGCAGAGAAGTCGAGCGCAAAAAAAATATAAAGGCCAGAGCGACGGATGCGTTTTTTTTAAAGGAGCGCGGTACCACGAAACAGTTCCCGAGAGGTCTTAATGGAAGGAGTAAATTGCTTCCGTTCTCTCTGCTGCTTTCCACTTACTCTCTCTCTCGGTTTCTCTCTCCCTCAGTCTCCCTCCCTCCTCCCTCTCCTCTCTCTCTCCTTCCCCCTGTAGCTTTTCTCTTCTTTGCACTCTTGCCCAGCGCTCCCTCCCCCCACCCACCCACCCTCGAGCTCCGTTTGCCGCTCCTCCTCTGGCCCTTGTTCTTGTCTCTGCTCTCCCTTTCGCTCCGTCTATCTCACACGCTCGCCCGGCCGCTCGCTCGCGCTCCGTCACTCGCTCACTCTCCCCCTTGGCCCACGCATGCCCACGCTCGCCGAGAGAAAGACTCGCACAATATTCACCCCCCACCTCCCTCTCCTGTCCTCTCGCACTCCACTTCGACAAAAAAACCCAACTCGAGCCCTGGGTCTCCTCCTCTTCTCCCCCCCCTCCACCAATCCCCCCACCCAACCCCCACACCCTATCCTAGCCGGCAACCACCTCACCCACCCACCCACCCTGGCCACAACTCCTTGCACCAGCCCACGCTCAGTCTCCCCTCTCTCCGCCAACCACCTTCGTTGCTCACTCTCAGTTGCCACCTCTCTCTCCTGGGTAGGCACCAGGATCAGACCCCATTCTCCACTCCTGCCCTCCGTGTCCACCACAATGGGATCATTCAGGAGTAGCTTCCTCCCCCACCACCGCCACGGCTCGAGTAAGTAAAACCCGAGTTCACGGACGGCCAGGATGTCTCCGCGCCTCCCCGTCATCCTGCCCTCCCAGCGGCGCAGCAACGTACAACACGATGGGAAGCTGCCACCCCAACCTGCACCCCGCCCCCCCACACAACCACCCCCCTCACACCTCCCTCTCTGCACGCCCAGCCCCCCAGCTTTCCCGGTCACCACTGCCACCACCGCCGCCCCCCCCCTCCACCCACCCACCGGCCATCATTCCACCCGGGCCAGCACCGCACGCACAAACCCCGCTGCCGCCTTCTTCACAAAATCTTTACATCCGCCGCATCGTTCTCTCGCCATGGCCGACACAAAGGCACTGTGTGTTTCTGCCGGTTGTTTTTTCCCCCCCCTTTGCTGTGGGATTGAAGGGGCTGGGGGTGGATTTGTGATATTTTTTTTTCTTCGGTTTTTGCTTTTCAGCACAGATGTCCCTTGATTTTTATTATTATTTAGGAACAACGCAGCTTTCTGTTTTTCTGTTTTTGTCTTCATCTGCCCCCTCCCCACCACGACCCCCAACCGCTGCATTTGCATCGCACCGTTACAACCAACAAGGATGTAAAGGCGCATCGGCTCGCAAAAGGTAAAGGTGCAGCCCTGAAAGTGCCTGCTCACGCCACTGCTGGCACAAGGGCCTCCACCAGATGGGAGCTCTGGAGCACCCCTCGAGAGAGAGAGGGCATTTTGACCTCCTCTTTCACGCAGGCCAGACTTTTCGGAAGAGGTGGGAGTAACCACACTCTACCCCACCACATGCAAACCTCCTGATCGACTTCCCGTGCATCAACACATTGATACCGCTGCGTGGACAGAGGCGGTGATTTAAGAAACTTGCACCCGTTGCTTCAGCTGCAATGCAGGGAGATCTCTAACCAGCGACCTCTGGATTGAAAAATACAGTGTGATAACCGTTACCACCACGGCAGCTTCCCATCGTAGATTACCATCGATAATTCTTAAACAAGGGATACATGCATGCAATGCCGTGTGTTGGAATCGATGTTTTTTTATCACACGTATTTGTGTGGCTGCAGCAGTGCCTTAATGGTGTACGCACCACGCTACAAATCCGGATAATTTAGTTGTATTACCCAGCCGGGACTAACATCAATAACAAGTGGAAATGACAAAGCAAGCATCGCATTTTTTTCTATTAATAATAAGGCACGGAGCGGTGGCGCAGTGGTTAGGTCGCGTCTTCACCGACACGTACTGGCAAGTGTAGTGAAGTATGGTCAAACAAACCCCAGGGGAGGCCGTCACCCAGCACTGGATCAAAGACATCGCAGTACAGAACATCAAATTATTTTCACATGTACATTCATCCGTCATTAACGATTAACTTTTTTTATTACGCAATTCCAAAAATCTGCTCACGGTTGAGTGACTGCCAGTGTTACACGATTGCATGCACACACAGACACAAAGACAAAGATCCCCCGGATAGCTTTAACAGACTTTTGGGGCAAGTGCCGTTAGCGAGCACCTAATTAAGGCCGACACGGCACACGAAGGCAGTGGGTGGACAGTACGACACCCGCCCACCTTTGTCTCCCCAGTGCTGATGTTTACACACTGTACCATGCACCCAGTTAAGGCTGAGTCGATCTAGCAGAGGCCCAGGACCGGTTGAAATATCCACCAACCGTTATTGGTTGTAAGCGAGAATCGAACTCAAGTCACCGGGTTTTGCGGTGCAGCATGCCAACCACTGCACTACCTTCTTGGTTCTTTCGGTAAAGTCACGTAGAAGGGACATAATAAAATAATAAAAAACATAATAAAGTACAATTCTCACTGCACTACCGTTCAACTGCTACACACGCACGTACACACTAATCGGCTCCCTCGTTTGTTGCATGCTAAACCCACCAGGGCCTGCCAAACGCTCGCTTGTGCGCCTGTGACATTCGCCACGGCGTTTCACAGCGGCACAGTGAATAGCAAGTGGCTGCCACGTTGACCGACTGTCCTCTCTCTCTCTCGCTCGCTCTCCCTTTCTCTCGCTCTCTCCCCCCCCCCCGCTCTCTTCCAGGGGGGGGGGGGGGGCATATTTACACTCTGCTCATGCTTCCTTCCGGCAGCTAGGGTTTCTTACAGCGCTGGGGCAACTGCAGAGCAAATACAAAACACGACCTAGCAGCCGCCTCGTATCGGTCCCAGCAGCCCTCCCTCTGCTCGCTTAAACGACGAGCGGAGCTTGCGCCATCATTGCATTATCCAAATGGTTTGGTCAATAGGCTGACCGCTCTGCTGATGAGACTGAAGATGTTTAGAACCGGTTCGGAGTTTGCTCGCGAAAGTAAATGCTGCTGAATAATGCTGATCTGGAAAGCACGGACCTTAAAAAGATCGTTGTATTTTTTTTTCTAGATTTGATTTTGTATTTTTGTATTTTACTTTTGCTCATAATGCTCCACGGCAAAGCGCAACACGAGTTCGCGTACACGGCATTGATTTTTGGGTTGAAGGCGGGTACCGTAGTTTACATGGAGTGCTCTCGCCAATAATATCCGGAAATCCAGGGCCACTTGCTTAACGATCCCGACTGGTGATGAGACCCACAAGGTCGAAACAGGTCGAGAGTTTGCTTGATTGATAGCAATGTCCTGGAGAGCCGATAGACTGACGGACTAAAACATATTTGTACGTGCAGTATATGCGGCGGCAGAGAACGGAGTTCTACTTATACTGCACTTGCTTTCAACCAAAATGATTAATTAAAATGACAGTCTCGCCGTTAAAAATAAAACATAATAAAATACAATTCTCACGACGTTTCGGCCACGACGCAAGCAGCCGTCCTCAGGTGAAGAACAGGTCTGTATTTTATTATGTTTTATTTTTATTATTTCATTATTTCCCTTCTACGTGACTTTAGTCTCACCGTTGTTATCATCATCATCATCACCCAGGGGTCTATCCACATCACACATTGCGTGTTATCATCTCGTACCGCTAGAATCGCCAACGAAACACTCCCAAGGGGACAAAAACGCTCACTGGGAAAGCGTCAGAATCCATGAGTATGCATAATTTTGTTTCTCTTCATTGAGAATTCACTCGTCAACGTGAAATATTTCTGCGTCCCTAAATGGCTTTCAGGCCGGACCCTCCACCTCAGCATTATAAGTAATTTTACGCCACCCTCTCACACTCCACTAGGCTCAAACCCACGCAGACCCACACAAAACACACACGCGCGTCACATCCAACCAAAAGCCCCCTAAAACTGTTGAACACTCAAGTTACGCGACAATGGAACGCTCGATCTAATCATCTTTATGTGCGGGCAATCACATTAGTCGCTTCTGGCATTTGTTGCACAATGTGATTTGAGACTCCCCGTCTGCGTGGGGAGGGAGGGGGGGGCAAGTGGGGGGTGAAGCGGGGGGGGGGGGGAAGAGTTCCACAAAGGATGATGTCCTCGATTTAAAGCTTTCGTGACTGCAGCGATTCATCTTCTTGATTCTTTCGGTAAAGTCACGTAGAAGGGAAATAATAAAATAATAAAATATAACATAATAAAATAATTCTCACGACGTTTCGGCCACGTCGTGAGAATTATTTTATTATGTTTTATTTTTATTATTTTATTATTTCCCTTCTACGTGACTTTACCGAAAGAACCAAGAAGATGATGTCCTCCCCTTCACATCGTGTCGCACTGTCGATAACGCTGTGCTATGGCCAAGCGGGCGCGGGGAGTGGAGAAGAATTTAAAAATAGCACTGCAAATGCATTCATTAAATGCGCAATGAATAAATAGATAGGTAGTGTGTGTGTGTCTTTATACTATTGTGGCAGTAGTGGGGCGGTTGGTGCGCTGCGCTATAAACCCGGCGATCCAAATTAGAATCCCGTTCATGGCCAGCACCAGCGACAATCATCTGAACCGGTCATGAGCCTCCCCTAGGTCGACTCAGCCTCAAATGAGTACCTGTGTAAACAGGGGAGACAAAGGCGGCCCCGATGTGGCACTGGCCAGCCACCCACTTCGTGTGCCGTTCCGGCCTTCGTAAGTGCTCGCTAACAGTACTTGCCTCAACAGCCTGTTAAGGCTATATGGGGGATCTTTGTCTTTGGCGAATATATGAACTGGCCTTGGGCCTTCCCTAGGTCACCTCAGCCTTAAATGAATACCTCGTGTGATGTGTGAATATTAGGATTTTTAAATTTCGATTTAAAGCTTTCGTGACTGCAGGGATTCATCTTCTTGGTTCTTTCGGTAAAGTCCCGTAATATCAGGATTGTGGAGACAGAGGCGGCTGGGCGTGGTGGCGGTGCCAGCCACCCACCACCTGCACTGAACCTGCCGCCGAGAAAAATTCGGAGGTGTTAACCGCACCTCCGATTAGCACGGTTGGCTACGTACGGTGCGAAAGAAGTTCAACATACGTACATACAAATGAGTACCTGCTGCAACGTGTAAAACATCAGCACTGAGAGATATTGGTGGCCAGGCATGGTGTTGACCACACGACCCCATCGTACTCGGTTCTGGCCCCAATAGGTGCTTGCTAACAACACTTTCCCCAACAGTATCCACGGCGATAGCGGGGGATGTTTTGTTTTTTGTGTTTCTTTTTGTGCATGGTCACAGATCAAAGATTGAAAACACATTCCTGCGGAGGGAGCTGGTAGGAACGTTGGGTTGCTCGGCCAATGGCCAGGGTCAACGGCGGCGTGGTGTATTCCGTAAATATGCCTGTCTGTGAGGGCGGGCACAAGCCGGCGTGAGTAGGTTAAACGTTGAGTTTTATAAGGGCACCACGGGGTGACCAGCCCCTCCCCACCCAGCCCCACCCTCCCCACCCAGCCCCTCCCCACCCTCCCCTCCCCACCCAGCCCCTCCCTCCCCACCCAGCCCCTCCCTGCACGACGGACACAATAATCCCCTGTGGGCTGGTGTAACCAGGAGGTTCCTACCAGTATTACCACTACTCTAACTTTTGCATGACACACCAGCCGTCAGCAATACTAAAGTGAGCAGCTCCATTCAGTCCCTGAAGATGCCGCCAGCACGTGGAGCGAAACGTCGGGCAACGAGCCGATCGACGTGTGGTACGACCCGAAAAATACACATCGGACAAAATGTCTGCACTCGTGACAAGACCACTTTGGCAGCGGCAAGAAAGCAGCTAAAATAAAACCTTCTCTTTTTCTTGGTTCTTTCGGTAAAGTCACGTAGAAACGTCGTGAGAATTTTTTCTTATAATGTAAAATTTGAATTATTTTATTATTTCTCTTCTACGTGACTTTACCAAAAGAACCAAGAATATGAATCCATGCAGTCACGAAAGCTTTAAATCGAAATAAAACCTTCTCTCTTGACACAGAGCATACGAACGCAGGGCGTACGAACAAATGAGAACACTTACGCAGCGGGAGCCCCCCCCCCGCACTGCGCCGCCCACCTTTGAGGGTTCACGTCCGGTGTTTCAGCAACACAAGTTAATTGATTGATCAATAGCTCTCCGCCTGATGCACAGAATATAGACGATGTCTTTTGACCGGGAAAACACGGCCAAGCGGGAAAGAGCGTTTCGCCTCCCTGGCCAGGATTTGCCAAAGTGGCCGGTTCAAATCCGGCACTGGCCGCTGATAATTAAAATAAATTATAATTCGTGAGCTGTTATTAAATTATTACCGTGAACACAAGAAACCCTGCGATGTGATGTTAACTGTGTCTGCGAGTCACCGAAGCTGAAACGGCAAATGTGAAAAAAATCTGCCACAAATTGTGAAAATAAAAAAGAATCCAACAGCTGTAACTGTGATTATTACTGTAGATGCAACAAGCCATTCATATGGAATGCACCCGATCACGGAAGCGAGCTAAGTTCTCTCTGGTTCCAAGTCTGGCTTCAAGCCCACTGTCGTGTCTAATCATGCAGCGGCGCATTAGAAAAAGGGCAGCACATGCACGCGCGACCAGCTCTAAGCCAGTAACAGAAATGTCACGTAAACTTTTTGCTTCTTCCTCCCATGCCTCGCAGTCCAACCCAGCGGGCACCCCCCCCCCCAAAAAACAGCGCCCCCCCCCACCTGCCCCCCCCCCTAAAAAACCCATGGCACCGTCACCAAGCCTAAAACAATTTTGCACCGACCACCACACCTCCGATAAACACACATACGGTGCAAAAAAAGTTCAACATACATACACGAATGGCATTTCATTTTTTTTTACTTAAAGCTTACTCTAAATCGTAGAACGGCGTCTAAAAAAAGTTTCCGGCCCAATTGCCACGGCCTTGCTGAGCCACTGGTCGAGCACATGTCTGTCTAACCGTGGAAGGGCATTCACCAGTGGAGCACTGCTTCTCACACCACGGCAAACTTCCGCGAGTTGCCGGGGTTATTGGCTCAACGGCCGTGACCTCGCAGCCCTTTAACCCCCTTCGCACAGAGGCGGCATTCAAGTGGCGAGGGCGTTGAACCGTAGGGCTCCCACCGCCCCCCCCTGGCTATGCCAGAGAGACCGTAGCAGGTCTCGGCGACGTACGATGTGCGCGTGACGAGAGCAGAATCGTGAGAATTATTTGACGCAGCGTCGACAAACAAATGAGCTGCTTCCTTCCGTTTCGCCGCAGAATCTTAATAAAATGTTTTATTTTTTCCATTCCATCAACCTCTTTCGAAGCATTGTTTAGCGAGTAAAATTTGTTTAAGGAGGAAAACGGCGAGCGGGTTTTTGACTTCATGGATCTCATCAGCAGTCAGCCTTGTTAAATAATTAACGCCGATTTTCCAGATATTGTTGGCAAAAAGCACTATGAGAGAAACAAACATTGTCGATTTCCCAAATTGTATCATGATTGTGCTATCAGTGTCACGTGATGAGACCAAGAATGCAATGAAATATCTCGCAGAGCAATGCAACCCTTCATGTTAAAGAGAATAGTCCACAGACGGAGACAACACAGAACTATTTCAAACTACGACTAATGTTCATGTAATTTTGCAGCAACAAAAGTATATTTTAAATAATATAAATTAAGCAAAAATCCTAAACAAGAACCTCATGAAACTTAACGTTCAAAATCACGTTTGCTTCTCTGGATTAAGAAAATATATAATATTAATGAAAAACCATTCACTGTCAGTCTGGGTCTACTTTAATACCCAATGTCATACTTATGTCTGCCTTTCTAAGTGCAGTTATTGACAAAGCATTAAGCACTATAAATATAATGATTCATAACTGCAGCCTCGCCTGCCCATCCACAGCCAGCAATTCAACTGAGGTTCTTTGATATCTGCTTCTGTATGGCAGCCATTCTCAAACACACCGCAACGCACTACTCTCTGAAAGTTCCAAATACTGTCGATCAGGGGTGTTCAAACTTTTTGCAAAGAGGACCACACATTTGATAAAGTGAAGATGCCCGGGGGCCAATAGTTCCTTCTGACATTGTTTTAACCACAAAAGTTACGCGGAAATACACACTGTTATAAAAAAATTTTCATTGTCACAATTACCTTTATTTTTCAAACGACAATGTAACCAAATATAAGCCACTCAGGCAGACGGGAACAACTCTAAAAACGCAATTCTGCCCTTTCATTCAGTCAGATAACATTGAACAAACTGTATAGAATACCTTAAATTTCCATGAGTTTTATGATGTATTTATTCTGACAGAGCTGGCGAGCCATAACTAACACATTATAAGACCAAAGCTGCGGGCCGTATGAAATCTGCCCGCGGGCCGTGGTTGGCCCGCGGGCCGGGCTTTGGACATGCCTGCTGTAGATTTTTCGTGTTTCAGACTTGAGACACATTGAATGCACACAACTGCCAATCCACTGCTGGATGAGTGCCTGCCCACACCGTGCGTGGTCGTGACAGTTATTTGACCATACTTCACCACTCTGTTTCGGGACGCGTTGGTGAATGTGTGGAGCATAAACCGTCGGTGCGTACATTGTGTATCGGGCATCACGGTGCAAATTTTTGGCAAATTTGAAAAGAATTACCCGCAAATGTATCCATTCAGATTATGCATATTAAACATCGCTCAATACAGCAAACAAAAAACTTGGCAGGACCCATCTTGAAAATAAGTCATAAGGCCAAGCAACGCTCTCTTGGGCAAAAAAGCATAAAAGGACAAATTTCTGCATTAAACACACGTACTTGCGGTGAACATGCAAACAAACATGCTCTGATAACATATGCATTGTCTTTGAAACCGATTGGCCTACACCAGACAGCTTTAATTCTAGATTTGAAGCTTTCGTGACTGCAAGGATTCATACTGTTTTTTTCGGTAAAAGTCACGTAGGTAAAAAATAAAAATAAATGAAATCACGACGTTTCGAAGGCAACACAAGCTTCCGTCTTCAGGTGGAACCGTCACTACAGCGATTTTGGCTGTAACGGCTCCACCTGAAGACGGAAGCTAGAGTTGCCTCCGAAACGTCGTCATTTAATTTAGTTGTTTTCATTTCTTTTATTTTACTTTTTACCTACGTGACTTTACCAAAAAAACCAAAGAGTATAGAGACATCCTTCTTGAAGGTCTTGTCTCACCAATGTCAGACCAGAGAACGCCGAAAGGCAAATGGTACAAAGACAATACACTAACAGAGCATTTATAACTCGGGGTGAGCAGCTACAAAATGTCACCTTTCTATTTGGTGTTTGAACATCTTAGCACCAGTTTTATTTCCAGAAAGGGTACAAACCTATTCTTATTTTTTCATACTTTGAAACTGGCAAAAAGGTCCCATTTTATAACTGTAATAATTGCTGGATTCTGAATGCCTCCTTTGGGTGGCGCTATGGACCAAGGCAACCAGTTTCATACTTGGCATTGGTATCACAACAGGCGTTTGCAATACCACTCCACAACTCCATGGGCTGCAGAGGTCGCAAACGGGTTTTGATTCCTTACCCGTACCCGGCCGCACCAGGGTCGCAATCGGGTACCCGTACCTGTACCCTAGCCGATACCCAGCTACCCGTACCCGGCCGGGTATCGGGTAGGGTACGGGACCCGATTGCGACCTCTGGGATGAAGCCATGTTGCAGGCGTGGGTGGGTTGATTCTAGGCACTTGAATTGTGAGAAGAGACAAGACGTTGGGAAATGAGTGACAAACAGTTACTCATCAGTGACTTACGGCCTACCCGTACCCGGCCGCACCAGGGTCGCGTACGGGTAGCCGGGTATCGGGTAGGGTACGGGTTTCGGGTACCCGATTGCGACCTCTGATGGGCTGCTGCCAAACATGATCTATCCAATGCTGAAAGGAGGTCTCCACAAACCGTCGCGTCCGTTATAGGCCACCAATCGCGGCCGAGGAAATAGCACGCTTACCGTTCAGACGGGAATGACACGCGCAGAGTAACGATTGTAGACCGAACGCATGGAATGACGTCCATTAAACATGCATGTCAAATAGCACTGCACGTATGTTGAACTTCTTTCGCACCGTACGTAGCCAACCGTGCTAATCGGAGGTGCGGGGGGAAGCATTCGCATACAGAGAAATACTTAACAACATTCACAGAGACACTGAGAATAACACTCGGGACAGAAACACAAATACTGAACAGCAAAGACAGACTGACATGCATGCACATCAAATAACACCCGCAGAAAGACACGTAAAATTACAGTCATAGACAGACACTGGATAACACTCACAGACATATGTTGAACAACACCCAAACACTTAGGATAATACTCACCCATAGACATACACATTGAATTACACTAATGGACAGAAACACCAAATAATATTCAAAGATATATCAAAAACCGACATGGATATCTACACATCGAAATGACACTCACAGATATAGATATTGAAAAGTACTCAGACATGCATTTATTAACACTAACAGACAGAGAATAATACTAACTCATAGATATACGTATCAAATTCCACACTGACAGGCATATCTGAAATACATCATTGAAAAGACTCACCATTGTTAAATGATCCTCATTCCGTTGTAGAAATCTGGAAAATAACAAAAAAAACGTGAGTATAAATAGCATTCCTCATACAGGCGTAAGACAAAGTTTCCCCGTATAGCCTTACCCAACTGTTGGGGCAAGTGCTGTTCGTGAGCACTTATGAAGGACGAAACAGCATACGAGGGGGTGAGTGGCCAGCACCACGCCCGGCCGCCTTTGTCTCCCTAGTGGTGAAGTTTACACACCGGTACTCATTTGAGGCTGAGTCGACCGAGGGGAGGGCCAGGTCCAGTTCAGATAATCGTCACTGGTGTTGGCCGTGAGAGGGAATTGCCCAGGTAAGGCCCACTTGAACTATACGGTATAGTTAAATTTTTTTATTTTACACGCTTTTATTTAACTCACTCTGTCTGTTGTTGTTATCGTTGTCATTGTTGTTGTATCCTCAATTCTTTTAACTCAATTTTTACCCACTTCCCAATGTGGTATCGACTGCAAACTTGGTATACATATGTCATACTGAAAACAACACTATATTCTATCATTAAAAAAACATATTTTAAAACGTTACTTTTTATATGTTATGTTTCGGCTTGGCTCTAATTATCCACGGTAAAACTGACGTTGGCTGTATGTGACCACGGCCCCTTACGGTATGGCAAGCCTCGGGGCCACTTCCTGGAGTCGTGGAGTTTTGCCATTACTAGTACGGTACATTTAAATAAGCGTGTTTTTAAAAAAGTTTTTTTTTAATATTACTTATTTTAGAAGCGACCTGGCTATCACAAGTGATGACTCAACGGCGTGGGTTATCATCACGTGGAAATGTATAGCAGCCAAATACTTCAAAACGCGTGACGTTGATTCTAAATGCGGAGGGAAAATCGGAGGACCTGGACAAAATACATTCCTGCGGAGGGAGCTGGTAGGAACGTTGGGTCAACGGCGGCGTGGTGTATTCCGCAAATATGCCCGACTGTGAGGGCGGACACAAGCCGACGTGAGTAGGTTAAACGTTGAGTTTTATAAGGGCACCACGGGGTGACCAGCCCCTCCCCACCCAGCCCCACCCTGCCCAGTCCCATCCAGCCCCTCCCCACCCTGCACAACGGACGGACACAATAATCCCCAGTGGGCTGGTGTAACCAGGAGGTTCCTACCAGTAAAATATCCACTCGATCACTGGGAGAGAAAGAGACACAAGCAAACTACAAATATACAGCAGGAGGGCGTCGGGGTCGGGATCGAACTGACGACACCTCCTGGATACCAGGCGAAGTAGTTCACGTCTCACCAGCGTGGCGTCCGATGCATTAAACGCTTGCACCCTTAGGGGCCGTCCATAAATGACGTCAGGCGATTTTGGACGATTTTTGACCCCCCCCCCCCCCTTCGTCACACGGCGTCACAAAAAGTCTGACCCCCCACGCCTCAAATATGACGTCACAAAGCTCTGCCCCCCTCCCCAAAAAATAAAAAATGCTTCAAATCGCTTTAAACTATTGATATTGTAGTGCGTATTTAATGTGGCGCTGCACTCTGATGTTGTAGAAAAAAACATGTATTAAAATGTCTATTTAATTAAGTAGAACGTTTTGTCTATATTTATTCAAAGTTGCGAATTTTGATGTGACATCACATTTCTCAACCCCCCCCCCCTTCGTCACACATCGTCACAAATGTCTGACTACCCCCCCCCAGGTGCGTGACGTCATTTATGGACGGCCCCTTAGCTAAAACATTAATAAATGAATAAATAATCCGGCGTCGGCCCATGACCTTTAGAGGTTGAGATATGCGGCCATGCCACACGCAGTTGCACGCTTCCTTTCACCGGAGTACATTCTAATCGCTACACAACTTCCTGTTACGTTGTTTTTTTTGGGTGAACAAAGTAGCATAGAAAAGGCAACGTTTCTAACCTCAAACTAAGGAAGCTGTGAGCTCTGGAAAAGAGCACACCTAACCCAAGTTTATTTATACTGTACTGACCTATGTATTAACAATTATGGCAATGTGCTTAAAGGGTTGTTAAACGGTGCGTATAGCCTGCAATGGCACGGTTTTAGAAACAAGGAAAGTGAAACAAAACTCAAAACATTTAAACGCGTTTGGGATTGTAGTTGAGAGAAAGATGAACACGTGGATTAGAGAGCACGTACACAGAAAATAAAACACATCATGTTGTGACGGTTACGAAAAGTAAAGTAGGCTTTGGCAGAAGGAAACATTAACATTTAGTCGATATTTAAAAACTGCAAGGATTCATACTCTTAGGTTTTTTCGGTAAAGTCACGTAGGTAAAAAATTATAGAGATAATATATCTCTATTATTTGTATTATTTATTAAAGATAAGAATTTTTATTATTTATTATAGATAATATTATATCTCTATTATTTGTATTATTTATTATACATATTTTTTATTATTATTTATTATAGATGTTATATCTCTATTAGTTTTATAGATAATATTATTCATTATAGATCATATGATATCTCTATTATTTTTATTATTTATTATAGATAATAATTTTTAGTATTTATTATAGATACTATTATATCTCTATTATTTTTATTATTTATCTTAAATTTTTTTCCCTACGAGTATTCAAAAACACGTTTACTCTCTTTCTCTTCTGCTCCGAACATTTAGTTACATTTCCTAACCGGAAGTGCGAGGGTTTAACGTTGAAATTGCATTGGGTACACACTTTCCAGTACTGTATATGCAATTCTAGATTTGAAGCTTTCGTGACTCGTGACTGCAAGGATTCATACTCTTAGGTTTTTTCGGTAAAGTCACCTAATAAAATTAATATAAATTTGTATTTCTATTATTTTTATTATTTATTTTTACATCATCAAATACACATTTCTATTATTTTATTTCGATTATTATTTCTATTATTTCGATTATTATTTCTATTTTTACCTACGTTACTTTACAAAAAAAAACTATGAGTATATATATGCAATCTTGTTTTTTTCCTGGATGTTTCTGTTGCGTGTAATCACTTTAATGTTTTCTTGTTCCTGTTTTTGTTTGTTGCGGTTGCACCCGATTCAAGAGCCGAATGGCTCACAGGGCTATATACCTAATTCGAGTCCGACGTTTCGGCCGGCGTCCCCATCAAGGCCGTTGCGCTCCGTCCGTAAAAACGCTGCCAATCGATCCACCGATATCCGGACAGAGAATTGTGCCTCGCAGAGTATCCGCTGGCGTCTTCGATCGGACGTCAAGTTAACAACAACAATAACTTTACATCGATTAAATTGGGCATTGTTTTGCTGTGCGCGGAAACGTCGGTACGAGTTGCAAAATCGAATTTGCGTCGATACGAGGCGCGCGATCGGAACGGGTTACAACTTTTTTGTTAAAAAAAAAAAATCACTTTTAAACGTTTTGAAAGATACGCGTTCGTCAAAGTGTTCCAACAACAACACGGGCTGGGTGATGGTGGTGATGATGGTGTAAACAAAAACGAGTACGCACCGCGTTCCCGCGTGAAATCGCCACGTCGCAAATGAAAACGAGAGCGCGTCCTTTTAGCAATAACTCACTGTACGGCTTCACTGTACACCAAAAACAGCTGCGCGTACAGTGCACACTCGCGCACTGTACACCCCTCCCCCTCTCTCGCTCTCTCGCTCTCTTCCGCAGCCCCACCCGCTCACCTCTTTTTTATTGTTGTCGTCAAAAAAAAGTTTTGACGATCGCGTCTGTGAGTTGAAAGTGAACGAATGGTCAGCTACGAAGAAGTGTGTGTGTGTGTGGGGGAGAGAATGTTATTTTATTGAGGCGATATAAAGTTAAAAAAAGAATGTTAGCACCCTAACCTCTTCCTCCTGCTAATTAATTATTTAACGCGGAGTCGCCCCGCCCCCCTCCTCCCCCCGCAGGTGCGAGCGGCGACTTCCTGGTGGTGACGTCACCGCGGCCCCGTGTCGATTTCTTGGGTTTCAATGTTTTAGATTTAAATAAATAAGTTCGGTTATTTTTATGGTTTGGTTTCGATATGTTAGATGTAAATAGGTAAGTAAATAAATACTAACTTTATTAATTTAATGATCGGGTTTTGATAGTTGAAAATAAATGGCACTCTTGGATTTCGATATTGTGATTTAAATAAGTAAATTAAATAGATAAATTGAATTCTTTGGTTTCGATATTTTAGATTTAAATAAATAAAATGGATAAATAAAAATCTTGGGTTTGGATATTTTAAGTAAAATAAATCAAATGGATACATTTAACTCTTGGGTTTAGTTATTTTAGATTTAAATAAAATTATAAATAGAATTCTTGGATGTAGCGCAGCGTGCTAACCGCTGCACCACCGCTCCCCACCTTAAGATGACGGGCACTTAATCACAAACAGTACAACCATCACGAGTCGTCTTGAATATAATACCAACCGTCATCAAAATTTCACTTACTAATCGGCAGTGGTGCAGAATTAACAAATCACTGAACACATTTGTCAACAATAACATTGTGGCTTCAAAAGTAAATAACTAAAATATCCGACGTTTTAGGCAATAGCCCTTTAGGGCTACGTTGCCCCGACGGTGGTGACAATGTTCTAGGTTTACTGGGTGGAAAGGTATGCAGTTATTTATTCTGATGTGTTTTTTTTCCAGCTGTGTAGATTGCCATTTGATCATAACCATTTTGACATTATTGTATAAGTGCCTATGAGCCCATCTCTGAATTTCTAACGGCCTCGTCATAGCAACGGTCAATTAATAGCTTCACAAATAAAATTGCAAAGCTGAGCTTCAGCCCAATACAAAATACTGCTTTTCGAAACTTCAGTGTTGCAAACATTAAGAGTGTTCAGAATTTAACAGTGTAAATATCAATTTTGATTTAAAGCTTCAGTGACTGCAGGGATTCATATTCTTGGTTCTTTCGGTAAAGTCACGTAGAAGGGAAGTAATACATTTAAAAAATGTATGTATAAATGTTTTCTATTTTTTTTTTTTCCATTCTACGTGACTTTACCGAAAGAACCAAGAATATAGTGTAAATATAATATAATGCACTCCATCCCACATTATTCTGTTTCATTGGTTGAAATGTTTATTTTAATCCAGTAGAGTGCACTAAACTCACACACAAAGCTTTTGTTTTCTTAAACCGAGGGACTTAATACAGTACAGGGCAAAAAAAAATAATACCCATAACTGCCATTTCATTATAAACACGTGCAGGCAATTACATGTAAATATTTCTGTAATTTTAAGTAATGATCACTACAAATACATGCACAGACAAATAAATGTAAAGTTTCTGTAATTCTGAATGAAAATGACTACAAATCAACATTGGGTGGCAGCAAAACACAGCTGGATACACATGCGCAGAAACTGTGAAGGCAAATTCTAAAACCAAATCATACGATGACTTTTCACCGCTCGACGATTGAGCTAGATTGTGTTTGCCTAATAGGTTCGCGTAAAATACTATCGAGCCAGGCAGGAGTCGAACCTACAATCTTCTGATCCGTAGTCAGACGCGTTATCCATTGCGCCACTGGCCCATATGTTCATTTCCTGCAGAAGTGGACTTTCACACTCCTGAATATATTTTTAAGTTTTGCTGGCTGGCTGGCTGGAGGGAGGAGCGGAAAATGACGTCCACATGATGTACGCATTGCTAGTTTAAACACATTCCTGCGGAGAGAGCTGGTAGGAACGTTGGGATGCTCGGTCAATGACCAGAGTCAACGGCGGCGTGGTGTATTCCGCAAATATGCCCGACTGTGAGGGCGGGCACTAACCGGCGTGAGTAGGTTAAACGTTGAGTTTTATAAGGGCACCACGGGGTGACCAGCCCCTCCCCACCCTCCCCACCCAGTTCCTTTCTCCCCACCCAGCCCCTCCCTGCACGACGGACACAATAATCCCCTGTGGGCTGGTGGAACCAGGAGGTTCCTACCAGTACTAGAAACCAAAATGGCAATTGCAGTTATATTCCAGATGGCCTGCAGTGATCCCAGGTTAGTCGGAGAGATGGTGACGGCTTGGGGAGACTTTCATCCAGCAGTGGACTTTTCGTAGCTGATGTTGACCATTATGATTGATCTTCTTGGTTCTTTCGGTAAAGTCACGTAGAAGGGAAATAATAAATAATAAAACATAATAAAATAATTCTCACGACGTTTCGGCCACAACGCAAGCAGCCGTCCTCAGGTGAAGAACAGGTCTGTCGGAAAGACGAAAGCTTTAAATCGAAATTCATTATAATTGAGCCACCAATTCAAATATATTTTAAATCAACGTAAGATTAAATTTAACTTGGTAATCGTTGTGTATGGCCGTATATCATAAATATTATTTTGTGTTACAAATGAGAAGTAAACAAACGGTAGAAGCAAAGCTGGGTATAACCATATTTTGCCAGGATATAGTAACCACAACTTCACACACGGTGGCAACACAGGACAGCTTAATACACGCACATAAACCATGATAAGGTAAGCACATCCATCTATTATAAAAGTCCGGCGTTCCGTTTATCCGTCAACTTAATTATGAGGTTTAACACGTACACTTTCGCGACCAATATCATTCATTACAAGAGCCTTTCAGAAGGCCTGAATCAACAAGTTATAGAAAGTGGACCCCCTCCCCCCCTCCAGATGGGGGGGTAAAAAGTTGATCCAACATGTTGACAACAATTGTCACCCCCCCCCCCCCTCCAAAATTAATTATATGCCTTCACAAAATACATACAATAGATCTTCTTGGTTCTTTCGGTAAAGTCACGTAGAAGGGAATTAATAAAATAATAAAAATAAAACATAATAAAATAATTCTCACGACGAAACGTCGTGAAAATTATTTTACGACGAAACGTCGTGAGAATTATATTTTATAAAGTTTTATTTTTATAATTTTATTATTTCCCTTCTACATGACTTTACCGAAAGAACCAAGAAGATGAATCCCTGCAGTCACGAAAGCTTTAAATCGAAATATACAATAGAGTCAATAGTATCTGCACACATGGAGGAGTGGGGGGGGGGAAGAAGAGGACACCAGTGGCAGTGACGGGCGAGGCGGAAAGCGCCGAGAAGCCCTTTGCAGGAGTTAGAAATCCTCGTCTCTTAAATCAGCTCAAACCCCCCCGTGAATCACGTGACTTCTCTATTGCAACGCCCACTCTGAATCCCGCTCCCTTCGCCGCCCGCTGTGAAAACAGACGCCACTCTGTGCAGTAGCATTCAGGCCCCGCGTCGCCACTTGAAATCAGGCAAACGGAGTCGGTAGATATGTATTCAGGGGCGGTTTCTTCATTAGGGCGATTGGGCGACGCACCACCAATGTCATTGAACCACAGAGTCACGCTAGCCGTCACTGTGCCTCTGGATATAGTCCAATCAGCGTCATGTCACGTTCTGTGGAGTACCGCCTCTTTTTGGGCGATTTCACTCTGGCTGAGAATCGCCCCGAGTGGCCCCATAGACTTATATTCAAAGATGTTTTTTTTCGAACGGGGGCGCTCCAATGCATTCTCTATGGCTTCCGGGATGGCTTGCACTAACGTGCTTACGTCATCATACGTAAGCACGTTTCATCCAACAATATAATTTATCGCCACCTAGTGGAATCTTTAATAAAATAAACTTGAGTGGTTTGTTTTAATAGTGAATATAGAAACAAACAAGATGTATTGTAAGAGTCACTTTATTTTTCATTAATATTAAAGAAGTGAAGTTGCCTTTACATGCTTAAGCTGTTAATTTATCCATTGCATGGGTGGACCTTATCCTTATCAATCATCCAGACGTTTGCCCCCCCTGAGAGATTTTGCAGGAGCTGCCACTGTATGTATTCAAGCATGATTCTAAATGTGAAGCTTTCGTGACTGCAAGGATTCATACTCTTTGTTTTTTTCGGTAAAGTCACGTAGGTAAAACATGAAATAAATGAAAACTAAATTCAACTCACGACGTTTCGGGCACAACAGCGAACGCACAACCGCTTAAGTGGTTGTGCCTTTCGCTACGATGTCCCCATCTGAAGAAGGACGCTTGTGTTGCGCCCGAAACGTCGTGATTTAATTTAGTTGTTTTCATTTATTTTATTTGAGTTTTTACCTACGTGACTTTGACCGAAAAAAACAAAGAGTATTCAAGCCTGCTTTGAAAACCAATCTCTTTAAAGTGGCCTTCCCTCCTTAGTTTGGTCGGTTGCTCTGGTTGTGTTTTGTTTGCTACTTTTCATGCATTGCACTTTGAGATTCCTAGGATGGAATGCGCATTATACATTTTAATTACTATGAGATTATTATAGAGTGTTTTGGCCGCTATAGATTTTCACATAATGATAAGCCACTTCGTTGAGCTATCATTTGTGGCCAGGTCACTTCAGAAACAGAAGCAAATACCTCAGGTGAACTTCACCTGATAAAATAAAAGTTGCTTAGTTTTATTTTTACTTAGATTTTTTTGTGATTTGTTTACCTTTACTATACTTTGCACTCATAATGTCTTTTTGTCTTGTTTGTTGAAACATTCTGACCCGTCCCTACTGGACATCTGTGAAAAAGAGCTTAATAGCTCATCGGATTCCTCCAGTATAAATACATACAATAGATCATCGATTGTATTATCCGACGTATTCGGGGATAAGGGGTGCAAAATTTTCGAGAACGCCAGATAATGACATCATTATTTAACACATTCCTGCGGAGGGAGCTGGTTGGAACGTTGGGTTGCTCGGTCAATGGCCAGGATCAACGGCGGCGTGGTGTATTCCGCAAATATGCCCGACTGTGCGGGCGGGCACAAGCCAGCGTGAGTAGGTTAAACGTTGAGTTTTATAAGGGCACCACGGGGTGACCAGCCCCTCCCCACCCAGCCCCACCCCTCCCACCCCCACCCAGCCCCACCCTCCCCACCTAGCCCCTCCCCACCCTCCCCACCCAGCCCCTCCCCACCCTGCCCACCCAGCCCCTCCCCACCCTCCCCACCCAGCCCTACCCTCCCCACCCAGCCCCTCCCCACCCTCCCCACCCAGCCCCTCCCCACCCTCCCCTCCCCTCTCAGCCCTACCCTCCCCACCCAGCCATTCCCCACCCTCCCCTCCCCTCTCAGCCTCACCCTCGCCAACCAGCCCCTCCCCACCCTCCCCTCACCACCCAGCCCCTCCATCCCCACCCAGCCCCTCCCTGCATGACGGACGGACGGACACAATAATCCCCTGTGGGCTGGTGTAACCAGGAGGTTCCTACCAGTAAAATAGTTTTGTTTAGCACATTCTTGCATAACATGTTTTAGGCGTTCTGTATATGTTTTTAGGGTTTTAAATGTGTTTACTATATGAAATTGCCATAAATAAGCATACAAATAGACACAAATAAATATCCTACTGTAAAAGGTTACCGTATTTACTCCACTGTACTTACCACTCCGATCTCAAAGACTCAGCATGGGGCGATGTACGTACTACGATCTTGTTTCAACTGCCATGAGTCAGACGATCGCTGGACTGGTTACAGCCTTTGGAACGGTCCCGCCGGATCGGCCCGGGACCGCCGGGCAATGTTGGAAGCCGGATAATCCTGCGCCGGATAACCGATGATCCGTATTCTGATTGTGTCCTCATCGTGCCTGACCCCTGTGCAGCCGCCTTTTGTTCCTTTTCCATCCCTTCTCTCTCACGTCCCACTCTTTGTCTCTCCTCTCATCAACTTCCCGTTTATTTTGCCTCCCCCCATGCGTTAACAATCCTTGAGTCTGCTCCCCTACCCGTGGCTCGCCAATTCTCCGTGACATTTCGATTGAAAGCTTTTGTGACTGCAGGGATTCATCTTCTTGGTTCTTTCGGTAAAGTCACGTAGAATGGATATAATAAAATAATACAAATAAAACATAATAAAATAATTCTCACGACGTTTCGGCCACAACGCAAGTAGCCGTCCTTATTATGTTTTATTTTTATTATTTTATTATTTCCATTCTACGTGACTTTACCGAAAGAACCAAGAAGATGAACCTCCGTGACATCTAGCATTTGATGGATATTCCCGCTTAGCGATTGATTTCTTTTCTGAAACGAGGTACTTCACTCAAAAGGTTAGCCGACGTGTATTCATCAATTATATTACAGGAGTGTAGTTTAGACGATTGATAAAGACCTCTAGTTCACTCGCAATCTGTTCATGGGAGGCAAATTGCTCGGTTCACTGACAAAGGTCGTGTTCATTACTTTAATTTGGTGAATTAATCCACAAGTGGGTATCTTGGAAGTGCTAAAAGATTTCCTGTTACCCGCATTTTTCCACATTGAGCAATGGGGATTCATTCGCCCATAAAACGCCGCCAACAAAAATGTCAGGAGAATTCCGGCGCACATGAATGCAACAAGGGCTATGGGAAGGCGAGCGGAATGGCATCGGTGTCAGAAGACGAATTAGAACAATGTGGACCGATGGCGTGGAGGTTTGTGGAGGCAGAGGATAGAAAACGATCACGTCAGAAACAGACGGTGACCCACGTCTGTCACTCTGGTGAAACGAAATCAACCCAACGGTGATGATGACAGAGGAGGCCCAGTAAACATGAAACGTTGGTCTTCTTGGTTTTTTCGGTAAAGTCACGTAGAATTGAAATAATAAAATAATAAAGATAAAACATAATATGAAATAATAAAAATAAAACATAATATTTTAAAACATAATATTTTATTATGTTTATTTTTATTATTTCAATTCTACGTGACTTTACCGAAAGAACCAAGAAGATGAATCCCTGTAGTCACGAAAGCTTTAAATCGAAAAAAAAATGAAACGTTGGGTCAACGTTGGGTCAACGTGGGGTCAACGGTTGCAACTGCATGCCAACGTTGGCTCAACGTCGGGGGACACTGCTGAAGTTTGTGGATGCAGCGACCTCTGTAAAGGGGCCTGGATCGAATGGGGAGAAGACTCACTAAATAATAAGCGCTGGACTACTAATTCTGGATGAAATAAGTAAAATAAATGCGTAAAGTGGATGACACCAATTGTGGAGCAGTTGGACTGCTTAGCAGCAGCACTATAGCCGTGTACAGGGCGGTCTTGTAACCCCCTTCCCCCCCAATTAATTGACCCCTAACATTTTGTTCCCATTTGCACATTTATGTTGATTTGCAATACATTTTATTTTGAATTTATTTGCTCAAATTTAGAAAATTAAATGGTGGGTCACGAGACATCTGGACCAGCCTGTATGGAGCTTTGTGCTTCTCTGTAAAGGAACTTGATGCTGATAAAGACAAAGACCTCTGCTTCACCCCCGTATAGCCTCAACAGACTGTTGGGGCAAGTGCAGTTAGCGAGCACCGACAATGACCGAGCACGACACACGACGGGTGTGAGTGGCCAGCACCACGCCCGGCCGCCTTTGTCTCCCGGCTAGTGTAGACAGACAGACACACACACACGTGCACGCACGCACGCAGACACAATGGGGGATCTGTAGTCCGGGTTGCCCTGGAGGTCGCTGTGAAGCCCCAGGAAGCAGGCGGGACACCAAGATTAACAACGCCCATGCTCCCTGCTCCCCATGGGCCGGGCACAGACAGCGTGGGTCGTAAGTGACAAGCAGCGTCTATCACCCCCTCCCCCCTTCCCTCCTCTGCCCACACATCCACCCCTCTCCCACCCCCCAAAAAAGCAATGAATAATAATGTAATAATTTACAGCCCGACTTGCAATCCACTGCTGGATGGGGTAGAGCCGGCGAGCGAGGTATGCGAAGAATTCTAGATTTGAAGCTTTCGTGACTGCAAGGATTCATGCTCTTAGTTCTTTCGGTAAAGTCACGTAAGTAAAAAATGAAATTAAAATGAATAAAAAATAAAATCATAAAAATTAGTTTAAATAAAATAATAAACATTTTTTTCTTTTTTATTAATTTTAATTTTTACCTACGTGACTTTACCGAAAGAACTTAGAGTATAAAAGAAGAATGTCACAACGGGAGTTTGTCGTTTCACAACGAGATGCCGTGAGGCTGGCAGTCGCACATCCAACCTCTCTGTCCGAGGCCTCCACCGCCCGCGTGGCTGCCGAGATTGGCCGAAAGCCACCGGGGGGCACGCTCTGGGTGACTTGGGTCGAATTCCCCACGAGTGATCAACGACGATGAACATCGTTTACCATCACGCCAGCTCCGATCGTCATCCGCGCACCAGCGGCGGATTTATTACACGTTTTAATTTAACTCACTCTGTTGTTGTTGTCGTTGTTGTATCCTCAAATCTTGTAACTCAATTTTTACCCACTTCCCAATGTGGCATCGACTGCAAACTTGGCATACTTATGTCACACTGATGACAATACTATATTTTATCATTAAAAATAAAATAAAATATTTGTAAACATTATTTTTTATATGTTATGTTTCGGGCTTTCGGCTTGGGTCTAATTGTCCACAGTCAACTGACGTTGGCTGTAATTGGCCACGGTCCCGTACGTTGTGGCAAGCTTCGGGGCCACTTCCTGGAGTCGTGGAGTTCGTCCATTACTACAGTACATTTCATAAAAGCGTGTTTTAAAAAAAGTGTTTTTAAAAATATTACTTTTTGGCTGCCCATCGAACAAAGAGGGTGGCCACCGCATCGCGCGCTTCTGCGGCCGTCTGGAACGCTCCTCCCTCCGATATTGGGAAGCTATGCACTTTTAAAGCATCTGGTTTGAAAACGCATTTCTTCAAACCTGCTTTTTGTGCTTAGTTTGTTGTCCTTGCCGATCAGCACGGTTGGCTACGCACGATGCGAAAGAACGTCAACAAACATTCTTGCACATGACACAGAGTACCCGGTCCGGCGTGCCAAACCCAGCGCTGGTCATGAGCACACTGCCCAGGTATGGCAACTCCTCCACCCTTTCCACAACCGCAACCACGTTTACTCATTGGGAATTGAATGGGGTAGCAGGATTCCGTTACGCAAATCTGTCGTGCGCAGATGGGGCGGGGGGGGTTGTTGTTGTGGTTGTTGTTGTTGTTGTGGATCACGGTCTGGCCCATCCTCTTCACGGCAAGCTCCACACATCATCATCAGCAGCAGCAGCAGTGTCGCCAACTCCAACTGATTAAGCAGCATGCACGATACGCAACAATGTAGGTGATCGGTAGGGAACAATCTGTCGGCAGCACCCCCAGGCACTTGATCAGCCTCCCGTTGTATCTGTACCGGGTGAAAAAATGTTTAACCGCTACTGCCAAATTGACTCCATTGTGACCATCGCCTCTTCCCCGGCCGACTGATTCTCCCTGTAAGGCGCTCCGAGTTTGCTGAAGCGTCCAATGCGACCGTGTGAATGCAGCTAATTTGATTACGTAAATGTATTCGAAATTACGGCAAGCTTGTTGGACTACGTTGGTCACAAACGACCGCGTTGAAGCGTAGACGCCAGACGGGGCATTCCTGTCGCACCTCGAGGCGAAGAAGGGAATGGCTTTGAGTCTGGGGTGTCAACAGATATTGGTCCCCACAAATATGTTTGGGAGATTTTTTTTTAATTTTTTGTTAACACCCCCCCCCCACCACCCGAGGGAACAAATATTTTGTGAATATCTCTATCCCCAGAAGAATATGCTTTCCATAGTGGCATTAATATTTGTTAGGGTTAGGGCTAAAAGCGGTGCGTACAGGGTTAGAAGGTTAGGAAAAAACAGATGGCACCGAGACGTTGAGCTTCACTGAAAGCAAACCTGGACAACTGTTTCTCAACCAAAGTCTGGAAAACTAAAATAAATAAATAACAACGACTATGGAAACGATTGTATGACCGGAACATCCTCAATGTTGGAAAGAGAATAGGGGGGGGGGGGGACTACCTGCACATGACTAAATTCGCATTACACGTGGCAATGATCACTCCCGTGAACACGTGGCAAGACCCTCCTGAGCAAGTGTCCCGAGACTTGGGGTAGGCTTTCCTGGGTGATACGAGATCACAATAACAATACAGTCACAATAACGTGGTATTACGTAATGTTTTAAGTTGTCAATGCATGGATATAGACAACATTAAGAGGGTGCTGAGTCAATCTAGGGAAGACCCAGGACCGGTTTTTAATATTTTCCCACTGTTATTAGTCGTGAGCGGGAATCGAACTCGAGTCGCTGGGTTCGTAACGCAGCGTGCTAACCGCGACACTACCGCTCCCCACTCAGCCTCAAAGAGTACCTGGTGCGGTGTGTTGTAAACATCGCCACTAGGGGAGACAAAGGCGGCCGGGGGTGGTGCTGGCCACCCACCTCCTCGTGTGCCGTGCCGGCCTTCATAAGTGCTACTCGCTGACAGCACTTCCCTCAATAGCTATACAGTCCTACCGTTCAAATGGAAAAGATCCCCCGTGTAGCCTTAACAGACTGTTGTGGCAAGTGCTGTTAGCGAGTAGCACCTATGAAGGCCGGCACGGCACACGAAGGGGTGGGTGGCCAGCACCACGCCCGGCCGCCTTTGTCTCTACCAGGTTACTCATTTGAGGCTGAGTCGACCTACCGCTCTCCCGACGCGCACTCGCACGCACGCTCAAAACACGCCGGGCATTGGGGAATGGAAAGTCCCTGGCATTTTCCTCGCTTTGTGTCTCGGACAGCGCGCCCCTTCCGACTGTTGTTCCGCGCTCAGAGCGACGATGATCCGCGTCTCCGCCACCGTCGCCACTCTGTCGACTGACCACAGCTGCCAGCTTGAGGTTTCGGGGTTTCTTTTTTTGGTTTCTTTATTTCGCTTTTTCGTACAGAGCGCCCACTGCTTTGGGGCGTTGCGGTGGCTAGGAGATGTTGACTACCTCGCCTGGTGTGCAGGAGGTCGTGGCTTCTATGGCGACCCTGACGCCTGCTGCTGATGTATATTTGGAGTTTGTTTGTGTGTCTCTTTCTCTTCCCCGTGGTCAAGTGGATTTTTTTTATCCGGGTCCTACGATTTTCCTTCTACATTTAGAATCGACGTCACGCGTATTCTATGGTTCTTTCGGTAAAAGTCACGTAGATAGAAAATAAAATAAAATTATAAAAATATATATTATAAAAACTCACGACGTTTCGATCGCGCCTGATGACGACCGCTTGTGTTGCGATCGAAACGTCGTCAGTTTTTTAAAAATATATTTTAATTTTTATCATTTGAATTTTATTTTCTATCTGCATGACTTTACCGAAAGAACCATAGAATAGTACTTCCTGCAGTCACGAAAGTTTTAAGCAAAAATTACAACGTCACGCGTTTAGAAGTATTTGGCTGCTATACATTTCCACGTGGTGACAACCCACACCGTTGAGTCATCACTTGTGAAAGCCAGGTCGCTTCTAAAAACAATAACTATACCGTATAGTCTTCTTGGTTCTTTCGGTAAAGTCACGTAGAAGGGAAATAAAAAAATAATAAAAATAAAACATAATAAAATAATTCTCACGACGTTCCGGCCACAACGCAAGCAGCCGTCCTCAGGTGAAGACCAGGTCTGTCGGGGAGACAGCGTCTGAATGAAACACCACCACGCTTGGAGCGTATATTTAAGCTGTGTTGGAAGGGGGGAAGGGCGCCTTGACAAAATAATTTGCATATCAAGAGGAATTTAGCATATTTATGGGAAATGCAGGTATGTGATTAGTACTCATTGTGAAAAGTAGTACCTGCATTTCCCATAAATATGCTGACTTTACCGAAAGAACCAAGAAGATGAATGCCTACAGTCACGAAAGCTTTAAATCGAAATTTATACCGTATAGCTCAAGTGGGCCTTACCTGCTCAAATAAAACCAAGGTTAGTTTTAATACGTAGGCTTTCGCGACCAATATTATTCATAATATGTTTTTTTTGGGGTTAGATTGCGTAAATATCAATGTAGGAAGGATTGCCACGTAAACAGAACGTGTCAATTCGTTACTAGTACAGCACACCGGTGTGTTGGAGAGCAAATCCACAACATTTACAACACACCGGTTAGTGCTGTACTAGTAACGAATTGGCACGTTCTGTTTACGTGACAAACCTTACTAATTGGCTGTGTCGGGTGGTGGCGGTTTTAACGACACATTTGTATTTACGCGATCTAACCCAAACAACCCCCCCTATGTTATGGAAGGTTTGTTTAATAAGTTTGAACTCAAGAGCTCCCCGCGTCTGCCACATCAGCCCGAGAGAGACCGCCCCAGAAAGCACCTCCAGCGAAGAGATGGAGCCACGATGGTGGATTGATCACCGCTGGGTGGATTGCCCCGCGAGACATGGCGATGGCTCGGGGTGGCACTCATCCAGCAGTGGATCGATGATAGTCCATCTTCACAGCGGATATCGTCCCGGAGGTGTTTCTTTCATTTGGGCCGCGGATCCCTCGTTAGCACCTCCGATTAGCACGGATGGCCGCGTACGGCGCGAAAGAAGTTCAACATACATGCGCACATGACTTTGTCTCGACCGTTCGCCGTTCCGCTGCCCTTCTTCAACATGAAAGGAAATGCAAAGCTGGTGGTGGACCAGCTGCTGTAACAAATGTGGACATCGTCAAAGAAGCGGGACCAGTTGCTGGAAATAAAAATAGCGCACCTGTTCCCCAAATGTTTTACACGGCAATGAAATGTCGCAATCATTGAACGATGCCTCGATCGTTCTTCTGTTTAAAAGGGAGATACAACAGTTAGACTGGTAGGAACCTCCTGGTTACACAAGCCCACAGGGGATTGTTGTGTCCGTCCGTCCGTCGTGCAGGGAGGGGCTGGGTGGGGAGGGAGGGGCTGGGTGGGGCTGGGTAGGGAGGGTGGGGAGGGGCTGGGTGGGGAGGGGCTGGGTGGGGAGGGACTGGGTGGGAAGGGTGGGGCTGGGTGGGGGGTGGGAGGGGTGGGGTGGGGCTGGGTGGGGAGGGGCTGGTCACCCCGTGGTGCTCTTATAAAACTCAACGTTTAACCTACTCACGCCGGCTTGTGCCCGCCCTCACAGTCGGGTATATTTGCGGAATACACCACGCCGCCGTTGACCCTGGCCATTGACCGAGCAACTCAACGTTCCTACCAGCTCCCTCCGCAGGAATGTGTTTTCCATTGTTGTATGGGCAAGGGCTCCATACTCTTTAGTTCTTTCGGTAAAGTCACGTAGGTATAAAATAGATCAGCAGTTGTCCTGCTGTATCGGTTCCGCCTGATGACGGTCGCTTGTATTGTGATCTAAACGTCGGGATTTTAATGTATTTTATTTTATACCCACGTGACTTTACCGAAAGAACCAAAGAGTATGGATCCCTGCAGTCACGAAAAACTTCAAATCTAGATTGGGCAAGGGCTGTTGGGGTGTTAGCGACTTCCTATGAAAGCCACCACGGCGCACGAGAGGGTGGTATGATCACAACAAGAGCAGCCATTCACCACTGACGGCGACTTCACCACACCGTTTGTGCCAGGCTAGGTGCACTTCAAGGCTATCACGTGAAGTGTCGAAGGTTCGCCGGCAGGAGGACACGGGGCAGACCCAGGTGCCATGGGTTGACTGACTGAGATGATTGGAAGATGCTCCAACCGTGCCCCCTACTGTGCCAACTCGCTGTGCTTTATCTTCCCGGCGCTCCGCTCGTTGTTGTGAGCGTCGCTCCTCCGCCCTCCGCTGTTGTTGGAGAGCGACTGCCTCCAACTTCCCGGTAGCGTCCTTCACGAGCCTCCTCCTCCACAGAGACCGATCTTGACAACGCTGATTCCGGTCATCGGCAAGTCCACTCAGCTCCACATCCTTCTATACCGGATCAACCATCTCTTCCCTTATCCTGTGCCGCATCCTGTTTAACCCCATACAGGGTCGATTTGTGTTTTTCTCTTCCCCCGGTACTGACGATTACACCAGGAAACAGGTTTAGTTGACATAGGAGAGGCCCAGTCCCGATTTAAATATTTTTCACTATTGCCCATGAGCGGGATTCGAACTCGTTGTCGTCGGGTTCGGAGCGCGGGACCAAACAGTCGCTCACAAAGACAAAGACCCCCCCCCCCCCCCCGTATAACCTTAACATTCTCTTGGGGCAAATGCTGTTAGCGAGCAGCATCAGCACCTACGAAGGCCGCAACAGCGCACGAGGGCGTGGGTGGCCACCACCAAGCCCGCCCGCCCGCCTTTGTCTCCCTGGCGTCGATGGTTTTACACATCGCAGTCAGTATTCAATTGAGCAATTGAGGCGAAGCGGACCCTAGTAGGGGACGGGGTTGGTGGTGGTGGTCGGAGGGGGGGAGAGACCCAGGACCGGTTCAGATCAGGGGCCTGTAACCAAAGAAAGAAGAAGATGAGCCATTTCCTTCGAGTCAATAATTTCAAGAGCCGCAATTACCGCGTGGATAATAACGACGACGGCGGCGGTGGAACCCTCAATAAGTAAGACCACGAAGCAAAGTTCCCTTACAAAGAGACGCGCGTCTCTCCCGCCCCCTCCCTGGGTTCAGACAATCGCACACTGGTGCCGGCGGCCGTGAGCGAGAATCGAACTCTGGGGTTGGGGTGAAGTGGCCGTGGCTGGCTCGTAAAGTTCGCAGCGCGCTGACCGCTGCGCGCACGGCAAAGGCCCCCCTCGTTCTGTGCGCGCGCGCGCGCGTGCCCTGAGTGTCTGGCTGGCGTGTTGGATCCGGAGCGAAAGGCCCTCCCGTGGCGGCGGCGGCGGTTAAATAATCGGGCGCGCGCTTGTGTTCGCGAGCGTCTGTGTCGCAGATTTTTTGGCAACTTGTCTGGGGCTCGGACGTATAAATAAACCTGGAGAGATACCGGACGGGCGCGCGCGCGCGCTGGCACACGCAGAGGCAAAGGTCCCCCGTATAGGCTTGACAGACTGGTGTGGCAAGTGCTGAGACACGCAGAGGCAAAGGTCCCCCGTATAGGCTTAACAGACCGGTGGGGCAAGTGCTGGCACACGCAGAGGCAAAGGTCCCCCGTATAGGCTTAACAGACTGGTGGGGCAAGTGCTGAGGCACATAGAGGCAAAGGTCCCCCGTATAGCCTTAACATACTGGTGGGGCAAGTGCTGGCACACGCAGAGGCAAAGGTCCCCCGTATAGGCTTAACAGACCGGTGTGGCAAGTGCTGAGACACGCAGAGGCAAATATTCCCCGTATAGGCTTAACAGACCGGTGGGGCAAGTGCTGAGAAACGCAGAGGCAAATATTCCCCGTATAGGCTTAACAGACTGGTGGGGCAAGTGCTGAGACACATAGAGGAAAAGATCCCCCGTATAGGCTTAACAGACCGGTGGGGCAAGTGATGAGACACGCAGAGGCAAAGGTCCCCCGTATAGGCTTAACAGACTGGTGGGGCAAGTGCTGAGGCACGCAGAGGCAAATATCCCCCGTATAGCCTTAACAGACTGGTGGGGCAAGTGCTGAGACACATAGAGGCAAAGATCCCCCGTATAGCCTTAACATACTGGTGTGGCAAGTGCTGAGGCACATAGAGGCAAAGATCCCCCGTATAGCCTTAACAAACTGGTGCGGCAAGTGCTGAGACACAGAGAGGCAAAGATCCCCCGTATAGCCTTAACATACTGGTGTGGCAAGTGCTGAGGCACATAGAGGCAAAGATCCCCGTATAGCCTTTAACAGACTGTTGAGGCAAGTGCTGTTAGCGAGCACCTATGAAGGCTGACACAGCACACGAGGTGGTAGGTGGCCAACACCACGCCCGGCCGCCTTTGTCTCCCCAGTGGCGATGTTTACACAACGCACCAGGTACTCATTTGAGGCTGAGTCGACCTCGGGGAGCCCCAGGACCGGTTCAGATAATCTTCACCAGTGTTGGCCGTGAGCGCGAATCGAACTCGGTTCGCCGGGTTCGTAGCGCAGCGTGCTAATCGCTACACCACCGCTCACTCCCACAGAGACACACACGCACACAGACACGTTCAAACAGGAGCTGAGTTGCAGTGCCTTAGCGTCACACCTCCTCCTTGATCACGAGACTTTCATTCTGAAAGGGTGTTCACCTTAGATGCACAATGAAGGATCTGTCCGTCTCACGGTGAGCAGTGCTGGCCGTGGTGTCGGCACACGCGCACACGCACGCGCGCAGACACGTGTGTGCGCGTGCGTGTGGGGGGAGCGGTGGTGAAATGGTTAGCGCACCGCGCTACAACCCGAGATAAATTCCCGCTCATGGCCAACATCAGTGTCGATCATCTGCAGCGGTCAGGGGGACCGTCCCTCGGTTGACTCAGCCTCAACAAAAGTCTACCTCGTGGGGAGACGAAGGCGGCCAGGCGTGGTGCTGGCCACAGCAATCTCATCGTGGGCTATGCTAGCCTTCGTAGGTGCGAGCTCACAGCACTTGCCCCAACAGCCTTGTCTGCGTTATACAGGGCGATCCTTTGTCTGTGCGTGTGTGTTTGTGTTGCCGTGTGTGAGTATGCGTGTGTGTTTGTGTGTGCACACGTGTGCGTGTGTGTTTGTGTGTGCACACGTGTGCGTGTGTACGTCTTCGGGCGCTACGCTACGAACCCGGCGACCCCGAGTTCCATTCGCGCACACGGCCACCAACACCGGCCACGATTGTCTGAACCGGTCCTGGGCCTCCTCTAGGTCGACTCAGCCTCAAATGATTACCTCGTGCCGTGTGTAGTAAACATCGCCTCTTGGGAGGCAAAGGCGGCCGGGCGTGGTGTTGCCGGCTTTCACATGTGCTACCCGGATCATAGCACTTGCCCCAACAGTCCGGTGTAGGCTATACGGGGGGCCTTTGTCTTTGCGTGCGTGCGTTCAACAGTCACAGACGCCGTCACTGCAGCAATCACTTTCCAGGCGAGCGCGGCGCGCGTGAATCAGAGTGGCCGAGATCTTGAGCCAAGATATTTTTCCTGGGATGTATGCCGCTCTTTTGCCTTTGCTTATTTTAGGGTTGGTTTTTTTTTTAACACCGTCAGATGGCTCGGCGTGGTTCCACGTGGCTCATCGCAAACCGTGAAATTTCAGTTTCCGCAATTGAGGTAACTCGCAGCGTTGACGCCACGTGGCGATGTCAACATTCGAATTGTTGCGCTCATTGCCACGCGCTGCCCCGCCCCGTACTAGAGACATCTGTGAATAAAACACGTTCCTTCGGAGTGGGCAGGTAGGAACTTGGTTGGACAGCGCATTCGTGCACGACAGACAGACAAATACTCCCTGGTGGGCAGTGTGGAACCTGTTGTTCCTACCTGTATAAAATATAAATTGACTTTAGGGAGCCAGGCAGCCAGCCAGGTAGCCAGCCCCCTTAACTATCGGCCCCTCCCCCTTGCTTAGGCAACTCCCCTTACCCCCCCTCCCCTGACCCCCCCCCCCCCTCAGGCCCCTCCTCTGATCCCCCCCCCCCCTCAGGCCCCTCTCCTGACTCCCCCCTTCCTTAGGCCCCTCCCCTCTCCGTACCCGGCAGTAGGTCTCCACCAATCAAAGAGCTGTTTGTATTATATATATATATATATTTATGCACGACAGACAGTCAGACAGACAAATAATCCCTGGTGGGCAGTGTGGAACATTGTTCCTACCTGTATAATGAGCTTCAGAGCTCATCGGATTCACCCCGCAGTCTCAATTAAGATGCTGATTCTGACGTTATGGGAACTGTCGTCCCCTTTGGCATCCGTGCTGCTGTCGACTGCAATGCTCCTGTTCAAGCCCAACGAGCATCGCTGGCAATCACCCGCCGCTGACGTTGGCCGTGGGCAGGTACCGAACCCAGTGTGTGCCGGGGTTCGTAGCGACACTGCGCTCACAATTTGCGCTAACGCTTCGCCCTGGCAGGGAATCAGCTGTCCGCAATGTCAGCTTTGTGTTTTTTTTAAATAGGGTGCACCTGAAAATAATGATGATAGTGCTGGACAAACTTGTTCTTCACCTGAGGACGGCTGCTTGCGTTGTGGCCGAAACGTCGTGAGAATAATTTTATTATGTTTTATTTTTATTATTTTATTATTTCCCTTCTACGTGACTTTACCGAAAGAACCAAGAAGATGAGTGCTGGCACATTTTCGGGTAGGGGGTCCTCGATGGAAATATATTTTTAGGGGCCCTCGTTTTTAATAAATCTGTGTCTAAGAAGAGGTCTGAGCTACAGATGTATTAGGAGGCCACTAGAAGCTATGCACGTTTAAATCTAGATTGAAAACTGATTTCTTTAGAAACTTCTTTTTCGTGTTTAGTATGTTGACATCGCAACCACCGGGAGAGAGTCACGCAAACTCCAAATGTACAACAGGCGTCAGGATCTGGATCGAACCCACGACCTCGTGTATATCAGGCGAGGTAGTTAACATCTTCTAACCACCGTGGCGGAGCACAGTTGGCTACGTACGGTGCGAAAGAAGTTCAACATACGTACGTGCATGCATGCAGTGATATAAGGAGGGGGGGTGTGATGCAGAGGTGCGTGGAGATGTAGTGAGATGAGAGAGGAGAGATTCAGATATGACAGAGACGTTGATGATCATGACCTTTTATTGTTAATTTATAGGATTTGAATTCAAGTTGTTAGGGCACCATGGTGACGAGATGTAACCCACCTCGCCTGGTATGCAGGAGGTCGTTGGGTCGATTCCGACACTGACGCCTGTTGTGAGTTTGTGTGTCTCTCTCTTTATCATCATCACGGTGGCTAGGAGATGTTAACTACCTCGCCTGGTATTCAGGAGATCGTGGCTTCGATCACGACCCTGACGCCTGTTGAATAATTGGAGTTCGTGTCTCTCTCTCATCATCATTTGGAGTTTGCGTGTTCTCCCCGTGGTTGCATGTATTTTTCTCCAGGCCCTCCGGTTTTCTCCTCCACATTTATAACCAACGCGCGTTTAGAGTATTTGTCTGCTATAAATGTCCACGTGATAAGCCACTTCCGTTGAGCTATCATTCGTGATAGCCAGTTCGCTTCTGCAAAAGAGCCACATAGCTCAGTGGGCCTTACCTGGTCAAATAAAAAAGGTAGTTTAGTATGTATCGTTTTTATATTTTATGGATTACCTTTAATTATTTATTCATTTTTCGATTTAAAGCTTTCGTGACTGCAGGGATTCATCTTCTTGGTTCTTTCGGTAAAGTCACGTAGAATGGAAATAATAAAATAATAAAAATAAAACATCAAATAATTCTCACGATGTTTCGGCCACAACGCAAGCTGCCGTCCTCACGTGAAGAACAGGTCTGTCGAGACGACAGAGTATGAATGACACACCCCAGGCTTGGAGCGTCTATTTAAGCTGGGAGGGAGGAGGAAGAGCGCCTTGACAAAAGAATTTGCATATCAAGAGGAACTTTATCATATTTATGGGAAATGCAGATATGCGATTAGTACTACTTGTGAAATGCGTATTTATTCATTGCGAAACCTGCCTGGGTCCCTGAGCTTTCGCTTCGCTTGCTCATTGCCGAGCGCCGCCACTGAGCGAAAAACGTACAAACAATTAAATAAGTCGCCTCGCCAAGGCGCGTCCTCACTCACACCGCTCTCAATTATTCATCGGCACCGACTTCACGCGTAGCGGATTTTGCCTTTCGCGTTTTTTTCCCCTTCAGTTTGTTCCTTTCTCACGAAGCTCAGCGGCTGGGTGACGCCACCCCCACCCATGGGCATTCGTTTCTTCAAGTGCACCGATCGACCGTGACGTTGCAGCTCAGGTGGCAGAGCGGTGGCGCAGTGGGTTAGCGCACTGCGCTCGTGGTGCGAGATGATAACTACCTCGCCCGGTATGCAGGAAGTCGTGGGTTCAATACCGACCCTGACGCCTGTTGAATAATTGGAGTGCGTGTGTGTCTCTCTCTCTCTCATCATCATCATCACGGTGGCTATGAGATGTTAACTACCTCGCTTGGTATGCAGGAAGTCGTGGGTTCGATACCGACCCTGACGCCTGTTGAATAATTGGAGTGCGTGTTTCTCTCTCATCATCATCACGGTGGCTAGGAGATGTTAACTACCTCGCCTGGTATGCAGGAGGTCGTGGGTTCGATACCGACCCTGACGCCTGTTGAATAATTGGAGTGCGTGTTTCTCTCTCATCATCATCACGGTGGCTAGGAGATGTTAACTACCTCGCCTGGTATGCAGGAGGTCGTGGGTTCGATCTCGACCCTGACGATGTCTGCTGCTGTATATTTGGAGTTTGCGTGTCTCTCTCTCTCTCTCATCATCATCACGGTGGCTAGGAGATGTTAACTACCTCGCCTGGTATGGAGGAGGTCGTGGGTTCGATCTCGACCCTGACGATGTCTGCTGCTGTATATTTGGCGTTTGCGTGTTTCTCTCTCTCATCATCATCAAGGTGGCTAGGAGATGTTAACTACCTCGCCTGGTATGCAGGAGGTCGTGGGTTCGATCTCGACCCTGACGATGTCTGCTGCTGTATATTTGGAGTTTGCGTGTCTCTCTCTCTCTCTCATCATCACGGTGGCTAGGAGATGTTTACTACCTCGCCTGGTATGCAGGAAGTCGTGGGTTCGATTCCGACCCTGACGCCTGTTGAATAATTGGAGTTCGTGTCTCTCTCTCTCATCATCATTATCACGGTGGCTAGGAGATGTTTACTACCTCGCCTGGTATGCAGGAAGTCGTGGGTTCCATCCCAACCCTGACGACGCCTGCGGTGTATTTGGAGCTTGCGTGTTCTCCCCGTGGTCGCGTGGATTTTTCTCCAGGCCCTCCGGTTTTTCCCCTCCACATTTAGAATCAACGCGCGTTTAGAGTGCTTGTCTGCTGCTATAAATGTCCACGTGATAAGCCACTTCGTTGAGCTATCATTTGTGATAGCAAGGTCGCTTCTGTAAAATAGCTACATCGCTTGATGGGACCTTACACCTGGTGGAGACTAGGCTCTAAGGAAAGCTGTCTCGGGGGTGGACCAATCAACTTCAAGGACAGTGCACATTATCAGAGTTATGTTTTTTGTTTGCATTATGACTGCAGGTATTGTGGTCTATGTAAACATGACTCCTTGTAAAAAAAAGGTGTCAGTTTTGTTGCCAGATAGAAGGGTAAAAAAACAATTATCAAAAAAACAATTGTTCAATTTTCATTGTTACATCCCTTGCGAGCGAAGTGGAATTCAGTAGAGCGCCGCTCGCTCACCGCAAGGGTCACAGACGTCATCTCAATCTTCAATGTCTTTTGTTTTTTTTTGTCGTCGAACTCTTAAAAACCCCCGAATTCATCCGCGACGGATCCGATCCGGGATGTTTGGAGAGTGGCTCCCAGCAGGGCGGAAATGGCGGAGCCACCCGCCGAGATCCCCGAACAAGCGATCTCTGTGTGAAAAATAAAAATAGGTTTTTTTTTTACACCCTTTCTGGCAATACAACAGGAGGTGTTTAGGATGTTCAAACGCCAACTAGATGCCCTTTTGCAAGGAATGAAGTCTGCATGATCCACATGCAAACAGACACGCTCTGATGATAATATATGCATTGTCTTTTAAACTGATAGGCCTATGCCAGAAACAGCCGTCTTCATGGCCTCGTCTCACCAGTGTCAAACCAGAGATAAGTCGACCAGTACAAGGACAATGAATTTATAGCTCGGGGTGAGCAAAAAGGCGACAATTTGTAGCCGCTTGTGCCACTAGCCTTTGGCGTTGTTTATAGCAATGTTTTGGGGGGGACATTTTAAACATATTTAAATATTGGGGGAGATGTATACCTCCCAATATATGTTATAAGTACGGCCTTTTGAAAGCTTTCGTGACTGCAGGGATTCATCTTCTCCACCTGAGGACGGCTGCTTGCGTTGTGGCCGAAACGTCGTGAGAATTATTTTATTATGTTTTATATTTATTACTTTATTATTTCCATTCTACGTGACTTTACCGAAAGAACCAAGAAGAAGGACGGCCTTGTCGTGACTTATTAATACCGTTGTGCTGTACGTATGAAACTTACTTAAACCAGGAGGGAGTTCGTTCGGAATAAAAAAGGATGCTTTTGAAGGGAGGTGTAGGTCACACAACAATGTGAATCAGAACAGCGGCGTTCGTGTGAACGACGGTCAGATTAGCAGCGGGCGCAACACACGGGACAATGCACCAGGCGTCACATTCAAGAAGAGCACTGAACACATTTCACAAATAGATTTGGGTTCTGTGAACAGATTACATCTGTGCTTTTCGTGATCTGCTTACCTTTCCTATACTTTTCACACCTGTCGTGTCGTTGTTGTTGTTGTTGTTGTTCTGTTTGTCAGTTGTAACTATCTGACCCCCGCGCCCCTTACTGGACATCTGTGAAACAAAAGAGCTTTAGTCGCTCATCAGGATTCCTCCAGTTCAAATTCTGATTCTGATTCCTATCCGCTGCGGAGGAGGAGGAGTTCGCGGTTCGGGCCGCTGGGTGGCTCGCCGCAGCGTTTCCGCGTCGTCCCGTGCGTGGTGTCTGACGTTTCGCTACACGTACCGGGAGCTCATCTTTCATCTCAAAGCAATACAGATGTAGTGAGTACCGTATGATGGAAACGCAGGCACAAATGTTGTATGTATGTTGTATGTGTGTTGAATGTTTGTTGTATGTATGTTGTATGTGTGTTGTATGTATCTTGTATGTATGTTGTATATATGTATGTTGTATTTATGTATGTTGAATGTATGTTGTATGTATGCTGTATGTATGTTCAATGTATGTTGTATGTATGTTGTATTATGTTGAATGCATGTTGTATGTATGTTGTATGTTCAATGTATGTTGTATGTATGTTGTATGTATGTTGTATGTATGTTGTATGTACGTTCAATGTATGTTGTGTGTATGTTGTATTTATGTATGTTGAACTTCTGTCGCACCGTACGTAGCCAACCGTGCTCTTGTTGTTGTAACTTTCTGACGAGCCGCTACTGGACATCTGTGAACAATGAGCTTCATAGCTCATCGGATTTCTCGAGGATAAATAGAGATCTCGAATCTGAAATAGAGAGTTGGTGAAATGCAGATAAGATCAGAGACGAGAAATCTTCAATGGCTTTATTGTATTTTTTGACTCAAAACGTTCGTCAATAACACTGTGGCTTTAAAACTACGGGTAATGAGCCTTCTTTAATGGGCAACGTTTCAGCCAACGGTCCATCTTCACAGCACATCAACCGAGAGGCTGGAGAGACAGAGTTGATAACAGGAGTCGGAGACAGCACCTTACACCATTTCCCGTGGTGTCTTAAGTTAATTGGTGTAGTCAGTTAATTGGCTAATGCTGTACAGTGGAGCGCACATAGAGGCGAGAGAGGGTTACGTAGTGCTAAAGCTATTGCATTTCAATCATTTTATGTCGATTAAGATTTGAATTCTGACCTGGATGTTGGAAACACACACCGGCTTTTTTTAACTCAACCTGTCACCCCTTGAGCTACCTGGGGCACTACGCTTGTGCTTAGTTTGCCTATGCCGAAATACACGTAAACAAAGACACAGATCCCCCGTATAGCCTGAACAGACTGTTGGGGCAAGTGCTGTTAGCGAGCACCTATGAAGGCCGGCACGGCACACGAGGGCGTGGATGTCTAGCACCACGCACGGCCGCCTTTGTCTCCCTAGTGACGATGTTTTCACACCTCACCAGGTACTCATTCGAGGCTGAGTCGACCTAGGGGAGGTCTAGGTCCGGTTCAGATAATCGTCACTGGTGTTGGCCGTGAGCGAGAATCGAACTCGGGTTGCCGGGTTCGTAGCGCAGCGCGCTAACCACTACACCACCGCTCCCCATTGACAAAGACACACTGACACACACACACTGACACACACACGGACACACACACACACACGGACACACACACACTGACACACACACACGGACACACACACGGACACATACACACACTGCCACACACTGCCACACACATGGACACACACACATACTGACACACACACTGACACACACACTGGCACACACACACGAACACACACGGACACATACACACACTGACACACACACACTGAAATGGAATTTTTTGCACTTTTTGTACGCAGCATGGACGGGTTGTGCTTTTTCTGTAGGGTTTTATTGTTTACGTACGTGATATTTAGATTTGTGTACAATAAGTTTTGGTGTATCTTGTAATTTTATTGTTTGTTACGGTTGAACCCAAATCACAGGGTAAATTCTAATAAATGAACTGAAACACACTGACACAAAAAACAAAGATCCCCTATATAGCCTCAATAGACTGTCGGGGCAAGTGCTGTTAGCGAGCACCTATGAAGGCCAGAACGGTACACGAGGGGGTGGGTGGCTAACACCACGCCCGGCCGCCTTTGTCTCCCCAGTGGCGATGTTCACACACCACAGCAGTGACTCGTTTGAGGCTGAGTCGACCTAGGGGAGGGCCCAGGAGCAGTTGAAATAATCGTCACCGGTGGTGGCCGTGAGCGGGAATCGAACTCGGGTCGCCGGGTTCGTAGCGCAGCGCGCTACCCGCTACACTACAATGCGTTTCGCTTCCACGTGCGCGGGTCACATGACAGATTTGACGTCACAGCTCACTTGCCGTGCAAAAAAATCTATGCATTATTGAGCCCCCCCCTCCCCCCAAAAAAGTGTATTTTTTATAATGTTTGCATGGTGTACAGTTTGGAAAGTACCCACATGGCAAATGTCAAGTTTGTTGCATGTCGGGAAGTACGCTAAACATTTTGAACAGACACACATATTCACAACTTTTCCTTTCATATAATGGAGATGGCAATATAACTCGAGCTGTAACTATCGTCGCCATTATAATCTTCATCGTCGTCGTCGTTGTTATCGGTGGCTGGAGCCGCCGCATCCTCGCGGTTGCACCGCGGATGTCATTCGCCTGGCAGCAGCTGCCGCTGCTACTGCAGCTACTGCTACTACTGCTGCCCAGCCACCGCAGAGACATTCCGGGGCACGAGTGGAGGGAGACAGCCGCCACTGCTGCCCCCTGCATCCCCCCCCCCCTCCCCCACTGACACCACCACCACCACCACTGACGGCCACCACCACTGACACCACCACCACCACTGACATCACCACTGACACCACCACCACTGACACCACCACCACCACTGACACCACCACCACTGACACCACCACTGACACCACCACCACCACTGACATCACCACCACCACTGACACCACCACCACTGACACCACCACCACTGACACCACCACCACTGACATCACTACCACCACTGACACCACCACCACTGACACCACCATCACCACTGACACCACCACCACTGACACCACCACCACTGACATCACCACCACCACTGACACCACCACCACTGACATCACCACCACCACTGACACCACCACCACTGACACCACCACCACTGACACCACCACCACTGACACCACCATCACCACTGACACAACCACCACTGACGGCGCCACCGCCGCCTATTTTGAGCCCAGCGGTGTTGTGGCTGCCCCCCCCCCCCTCCACTCGCCCCACCTGCCCCACGGGGCCTGCCCTTGGCTCTGGGCCCTGCCGGGCCTCCCCGCGGGGCCTCCCTACGGGGCCTCCCTGCGGGGCCTCCCCACGGGGCCTCCCTGCGGGGCCTCCCTGCGGGGCCTCCCCGCGGGGCCTCCCCACGGGGCCTCCCTGCGGGGCCTCCCTGCGGGGCCTCCCTGCAGGGCCTCCCTGCGGGGCCTCCCTGCGGGGCCTCCCTGCGGGGCCTCCCTGCGGGGCCTCCCTGCAGGGCCTCCCTGCGGGGCCTCCCCACGGGGCCTCCCTGCAGGGCCTCCCTACGGGGCCTCCCCACGGGGCCTCCCCGCGGGGCCTCCCCGCAGGGCCTCCCTGCAGGGCCTCCCTGCGGGGCCTCCCTGCGGGGCCTCCCTGCAGGGCCTCCCTGCGGGGCCTCCCTGCGGGGCCTCCCCACGGGGCCTCCCTGCGGGGCCTCCCCACGGGGCCTCCCTACGGGGCCTCCCTGCGGGGCCTCCCTACGGGGCCTCCCTACGGGGCCTCCCTGCGGGGCCTCCCTACGGGGCCTCCCTGCGGGGCCTCCCTGCGGGGCCTCCCTACGGGGCCTCCCTACGGGGCCTCCCTGCGGGGCCTCCCTACGGGGCCTCCCTGCGGGGCCTCCCTACGGGGCCTCCCCACGGGGCCTCCCTGCGGGGCCTCCCCACGGGGCCTCCCTACGGCGAGAGACGCCGCCGTGAAGCACGCGGCGGAGAGACGTGGAGGTGGAGCGAGCGGTTGACTCAGTCCATCATCCATTCCGGGTCGATAAAATTGACTCTACCAACAGCGCTTGTAAAATGGAGATGCCTCGCACACCCCCCCCACTTCCAGCCATAGGAATGTGGAATTTCCAGCACTGGTTCGGCAGGAGATGAGCGCCAATAGCTCGATGTTCATTCCAGAGAGAGATAATATTCCCTTGATAGGTGACGCTTTGAAAAAATGGCCATTCAATATCGATTCATCTACCGATTATCAGTTCGATTGATCAACTGAACGTGGTATCGCACCTTGAAACCCCCGCTTAATTAGCACGGTTGGCAACGTACGGTGCGAAAGAAGTTCAACATACACGCGAAACGAATGAGTGGACACTGCGAGCGAGTGAACGATTGAGCTTGCAAGAGAACGAGTGAGCGAGCGAGTGAGCGAACAAGAGAAGAAGTGAACGAGTAAGTGAACGAGTGAGCGAGTGAATGAGTGAGCGAGCGAGCGAATGAGCGAGCGAGTGAACGAGTAAGTGAACGAGTGAGCGAGTGAATGAGTGAGCGAGCGAGTGAATGAGCGAGCGAGTGAACGAGTAAGTGAGCAAGAGAAGGAGTGAATGGGCGAGCGAACGCGTTTCATGAGCGGCTGCTTCTAAACGCACGTGGCGACCGAGGATCGACGCCACCGGCGCTCGATCGCGAGGAGGAGGAGGAGGCGGGAGGGAGGGCGGGAGGCGTCAGCGGCGTTTGCGTCACGACGGTGGAGGCGAAAAACCCCGTCCTTGAGATCTTGGGACGCCGCGTGTAAATTTAGCAGCGGGCTTCGTGCGCCCTCCCCCACCCGACCCTCTCCCCCATCCCGTGTGGGCCGTCCTCTCTTTGTAGAGAAATAAAAACATTTCTGCTGACGTTGCACACCGCGATAACCTAAAAATGAGTCCGCACCTGAACCAAAATGGCAAATAAATAGAAACGAATAATTATTTAATAATGGTAATAATAACGCGTGGGTGATTCAAGGTTAAACTTTAATGTTTTTTTTCTGATGCCAGATTTTTTTTTGGGGTGGTGGGGGACTTCTCCTTGCCGGGAGCCGAATCGAACATCCAGGTCTGACCCGGATAATAGATCCACACCCGGCACACCACATCCAGTATACCCCCATCTCGCTTTGGCTGTGACTTACGACGGCTATTCACGAGCCACCTACTCTCCAGGTTAGTCAGCGACCGGAACATATTAATTCTCTCACCGTGTGATGGTCTCATCGCTGTGATAGGCCCACCACTGTGATGGGTGCCTAGTTGTGATGGTCCTACGTGGCTATGATGGCCCCATCTTTATGAAGGACCCCATCACCGTGATGAGATGGTGGTGTGATGTTCCCAGATCTGTGATGGTCCCAACTCTGTGATGGCCCATTACTGTGATGAGAGGTTGGTGAGATGGTTATATGTTTACGATGGCCCCATCACCGTGACGAGATATTGATGTGATGTTCCCAAATCTGCGACGGTCCCATCTCTGCAACGGTCCAAAATTCGTGATGGTCCCGAATCTGTGATGGCCCCATCATCATCCTCTACGATACTACCACACCTCCGTGGTGATGTCCTACCTCTGCAATGGTCGAGTGGCTCAAGCCTGCGGTGGGAGCCTGGAGGAGGAGGAGGAGGGGGTGATGGGTGATGTGGTGAGCGCCTGGGGTGAGTCGGGCGACGTGGAAACTTGGCGCCTGGCCACGTTTGCGCCCTCCGTCCCTAAAATAGCCTCGTGACGTGAGCGCACTTCCACGCGTGCCGCGAGCCGGGCACACGAGCCCCCCCTCGGGGGAGGGGGGAGGCGTGGGGGGGGGCCCACGCGAATTCCCACACACAAAGACAAAGACCCCCCGTATAGCCTCAACAGACTTTTTGGGGAAAGTGTGCTGTTAGCGAGTAGCACCCATGTAGCACCACGCCCCGGACCCGCCTTTGTCTCCCCGGTACTGATGTCTATACACCGCAACAGGTACTCGTGTTTAAGGCTGAGTCGACCAGTCCTGGTTCGGATAATCGCGGGAATCGAACTCGGGTAGGTCGGGTTCGTTAGAGCGCGGCGCGCTAACCGGTGCACCACCGCTCCCCAATCATGGACAGACCCAAAATAGCCTCGCCACATCCATCATTAACACAGACACGTCTACAATAGGCCGACGATTCGGTCTATGACCCTTCTGCAGAGCAGAGAGAGAGAGAGCTGAGATGGTGCCGCCTTGCAGGCGAAGATTGTTCTTCTCAGTGGGGAAGTTGAAAGTTGACAAACGAGTAGCTTTGTACTCGCATGGAAAGAGTTTCCACTGGTACAGCAGCACCAAACAAAGCATTGATTTACCTCCATGTACACACACAAAGATTCAAGATTCCCTAATAGCCTTACAGACTGTTGGGGCAAAGGGATGTTAGCGAGCGCCTATTAAGGCGCATGAGGATAGATTCTGAACCAAACCACGCCCGGCCGCCTTGGTCTTCTCGCTGCTCGTGTTTACACAGCGCACTAAGTACTAATTTAAGGCTGAGTCGCCCTTGGGGAGGCCCGGCACTCGGCTCAGATCTCACAGCGCCAACTTTTGATGTCAGCTGTGGTGTGGCCGGGAATCGAACTCGGGTCGCCGGATTTAACGGCGTCCGTGCCACGACTACTGACACGCGCGGAACACGTGGGGGGGGGGTGGGTGGTCAGCACCCTGCCCGGCCGCCTTTGTCTCCCCCGGTGACAAACACACACACAGGTATACACACTAAATGCAATAATATTTGACAGCATTTGGCAAATTCATTTTTTTAATTTGAGTTTAGAAATTTAATTTAGGAATCCCCCTCGTATTATACAACGGTGCACACGAAATCTGTTTATCTTCATTAAGTGGCTAAGTCTGCCTCTTGTTTCCCGTGAGGTTTAACATCTCGCGAGGGATAACATCTCGCGAGAGGTTAACATCTCACTTTATCTTGTAGAGCGACTGGAAAGGCGGCTGGATTCGATACGACGGTGGTCACGATCGATCCACTGCTGGATGAAAGCTTCCCCCTCAAATCGTGGCCGTCTTTCACGATCTTGCGATGTGAACTTTACACACAAAATCCACCTCGAGCTGATTTTAAGCGCTCCATCTCCGTGGTCAACGCGTTCTGCGGGGCGTCTTCCCCTCCTTGTGGCTGCCACTCCGTCATTAGTCTTGACCACCTGCCATCATCACCATCATCTTCACCATCATCACTATCGTCATCACCAACGTCATCACCATCACCACCATCATCATCACCATCATCACTATCGTCACCATCGTCGTTACCATCATCACCAATCGTCGGCACCATCGTCACTATCATCACTGTCACTATCATCATCGTCCCAATCATTGTCACCATCGTCATCATCACCATCGTCATCATCACCATCATCATCACCATCATCGTCATCCCTTCCAGCCGTGGCGTGTGTGCTGTCCAGGCCCCACGCTCCTCCTTGCTGGTTAATAACCCAGGTCTCCCACTCAGGTCACGTGTCGACATCCCAGGTCTCCCACTCAGGTCACGTGTAGATGCTTCAGGGCCGCTGGCCATCGCGTGGCGCCGCAGTGACGTGAAATTGGCCGAGGTGTTCCAACGTCGCGTCACGACGGCGCCGAGAACGTTGAGCCAACGTCTCGTAAATCTCCCCTCCCCTCCCCTTCGTTGTGCAGCGTAAACAAGAGGCGCTCGCCTACCTCTCCCGCCTCTCATCTCACTCGCTTCGCCCCCCCCTCTCCTCTCACCCCCCTGCTTCTCACATCTCATCTCACTCCCCTCTCATCTCACTCTACTCCCCTCTCATCTCATCTCACTCCCCCACCTCTCATCTCACTCCCCTCTCATCTCATCTCACTCCCCCCCTTCTCATCTCACTCTACTCCCCTCTCATCTCACTCCCCCACCTCTAATCTCACTCTCCCCCCTCTCATCTCACTCTACTCCCCTCTCATCTCACCCTCCCACCTCTCATCTCACTCCCCCCCTCTCATCTCACTCCCCTCTCATCTCATTTCACTCCCCCCCCCCTCTCATCTCACTCCCCCCCCCTCTCATCTCACTCCCCCCCTCTCATCTCACTCCCCCACCTCTCATCTCACTCCCCCCCCCCTCTCATCTCACTCCCCCCACCTCTCATCTCACTCCCCCCCCCTCTCATCTCACTCCCCTCTCATCTCATCTCACTCTACTCCCCTCTCATCTCACTCCCCCCCCCCTCTCATCTCACTCCCCCACCTCTCATCTCACTCCCCTCTCATCTCACTCCCCTCTCATCTCACTCCCTCTCATCTCATCTCACTCTACTCCCCTCTCATCTCACTCCCCCCCCCCCCCCTCTCATCTCACTCCCCCCACCTCTCATCTCACTCCCCTCTCATCTCACTCCCCTCTCATCTCATCTCACTCTACTCCCCTCTCATCTCACTCCCCCCCCCCCCCTCTCATCTCACTCCCCCCACCTCTCATCTCACTCCCCTCTCATCTCACTCCCCTCTCATCTCATCTCACTCTCCCACCTCTCATCTCACTCCCCCACCTCTCATCTCACTCTCTCACCTCTCATCTCACCCCCCCCCCCCCCGCCTCTCCCCTCTCATCTCACTCCCTTCTCATCTCCAGCTCCGACCTCCGCACACGAGCGGGACCAGACCAACTCGCGTGACCAGACTCCAGAGAATTCCGTTACGAGAGAGAGATAAAGACGGAGAGAGAGAGAGAGACTTAAACGCTGAATGTGCAGCGGGAAATCAGAGTCTACGATATCTTGAACATTTGTGTTGTTGTTGTTGTTGAAACCTGATGATGCCAGATGTAATCTGCAGCGAAACGTCGAACAGATTTGTCAACGGTTTGCGTGCTTTTCCACATTCCTCCTCCTCCTGCGGTTTGTGCTGATAAATCAAAATCAGTTGGCGCGGTTTTATTTTCCCCCACGGGACGTGTGCACGTTGGACTTCTTTCGCGCCGTACGTAGCCACCCTGTACTTGATGGGAACTTGGTTTGATGGAAATGTGGCTGTCCGCCTGACGACGCTCGTTGTAATTACAGGCGAAACGTCGGACTCAGATTTGCTCTCCAACACACAACGGGTTGTGCTGTGCTAGCGACGAATCGCTCCCGCTCCCGTGCGACAACGCAGGTCACGCGACAAAAAGTGTCAGCGGAGTGAGTCGGAACCACCAGGAACGGGAGGGGGAATCGAACTCAACGCAGCTGCCGTGGAAGAAGAACGTTCGAAAAAAGAAACGAAATGATGAACGAAGCAAAGTGCCGACTACACCGAGCATCTTCTTGTTTCCTCTGATCGTAAAAAAAAGAGAGAGGAGAAGGAGGGAGGGAGGAGGGAGGGAGTGGGGGGGAACACACACGCCAATAATTGTTCAAACCCACTCTCAAGACCGTCTTTGTTTTCCCGTCTGACTATGACTGCCCCTTTTCTCTCTCTCTCTCTCGCGCTCTCTCTCTCTTTCACTCGATGAAATAAAGAGGCATGCCAATGCACTGCATCTGTAACGGCGTCTTGAGATGCTGTTTGTTTGCATTTGAGCTGATGTGGATTTTGCACGTGGCATTCTATAGACAAAGATCCCAACCCCCCAGTGTAGCCTCTAACAGACTGTTGGGGCAAGTGCTGTTAGCGAGCACCTATGAAGGCCGGCACGGCACAGGAGGAGATGGGTGACCAGCACCGCGCCCGGCCGCCTTTGTCTCCCTAAGTGGCGATGTTTACGCACCGCACCCGGTACTCATTTGAGGCTGAGTCGACCTAGGGGAGGCCCAGGACCGGTCCAGATATCCGTCACTGGTGTTGAACGTGAGCGGGATTCGAACTCGGGTCGTCCGGCTCGTAGCGCAGCGTGCTAACTGCTACACTACGGCTCCACACACACACTAACTGCTACACTACGGCTACACACACACACACATATACCCATAGAAGCACATAGAGACCTACAGACGTGCACAGAGATGGAACGCCCACTGCTTCGGTACTTGGTCTAGATTCGTGCCGGCCTGCATAGATGTTCTCCAACATCACTTGCCGGCAATCGTTCAAGGCCACAAGGGGCGACCTTTATCCGTGTTGCATGTGCCCATTCGGAGTTAGACTGATGACCTTAATCTAAGTTGTGTTGTGGTTGCTGTTGTTTGACTTGCATCCTACTGGGATTTTTGCACACAGCGTTGATGTACGGTGCTTTTTCTGAAATGTTTTGCTGTCTTTTCTTGGATTTTCTGTTTGCTCATAGTCACATAGTCACTTTAAGATGTTTTCTTATTCATGTTTTTGTTTTTTGTTTGTTGAGGTTGCACCCATTCAAGAGCCGAATGGCTCACAGGGCTATATACCAAATAAATGAAACTGAAATTGCGGGAGCTGAATGAGTTCCATTGATGATCGATGTGCAGCTCAAATGAGCTCCTGAGGTGGTTGTCCATCCTGGGCCAGTGGTGGCAATTCCACATTCCTATGACAGGGACGAGTTTATCCACAGGATAACCACTGTTGACTTATTGGCCCCTAGGCAACACAAAGTTGTACTACACTATGAGACATCTCCTTTACCAGTGGCAAAATATAGTAATAGGTTTTTACCCTTTCAACTGATACAAAACTGACACCTTTATACAAGGCATCATGTTTGCAATAACCACAACACAAGCAGTCAAAATGCAAACAAAAAGAAACAAAAAAAGAAACAACTCTGATGATGATAATGATATGTTTGCATTTTGACTGCTTGTGTTGTGGTTATTGCAAACATGATCCCTTGTATAAAGGTGTCAGTTTTGTACCCGTTGAAAGGGTAAAAACCTATTACTAAAAGTTGTACTAGTTTATCGGCCCGCACAAGAACGACGGGTTAAGTGGATGATGCAACCACATTGGGAAATGTGATTTGTAACTCTTTGGTTCTTTTGGTGACGTCACGGAGAAAGAAAATAAATTCAATAATAGAGTACGACGTTTCGATTGCAACACAAGCAGTCGTCATCAAGTAGAACTAAATTTGAGAGAGAGACAACACAGACAGAGACACACAGACACAGAGAAAGAGACAACACAGACATACAGAGAGAGACAACACAGACACAGAGAGAGAGACACACAGACACAGAGAGAGAGACACACACAGAGAGAGACACACAGACACACAGAGAGAGACAACACAGACACAGAGAGAGAGACACACACAGAGAGAGACACACAGACACAGAGAGAGACACACACAGAGAGAGACACACAGACACAGAGAGACAACACAGACACACAGAGAGAGACAACACAGACACAGAGAGAGAGACACACAGACACACAGAGAGAGACACCACAGACACACACAGAGAGACACACAGACACACAGAGAGAGACAACACAGACACACAGAGAGACACACAGAGACCCAATGCCTCTGTGTCGAGGCCTTAAATATTTTAGGCCGAGACATAGAGACACAGAGGCATAGGGTCTCTGTGTGTCTATGTTGTGTGTCTCTCTCTGTGTGTCTGTGTTGTCTCTCTGTGTGTCTCTCTGTGTGTCTGTTTTGTCTCTCTGTGTGTCTCTCTCTGTGTGTCTGTGTTGTCTCTCTGTGTGTCTCTCTGTGTGTCTGTGTTGTCTCTCTGCTTGTGTGTCTGTCTGTGTGTCTCCGTGTCTGTGTTTTGTCTCTCTCTCAAATTTATCTCTACCCTGTGACGCTTGCTTGTGTTGCAATCGAAACGTCGAACTCTATTATTAAATTTATTTTCTTTCTACGTCACTTTACCGAAAGAACCAAAGAGTAATTCCTGCAGTCACGAAAGCTTCAAGTCGTGATTTGTAACGTTGATCCTCACCCGTGTAGTATCGAAAGTTCAAGTTGAAAGTGCACTTTTATTTTAATGGACTATTGTGGCGGCGTTATCTTGGTGTGGTCTGGGGCTGTCTTTGTTGTTGTTTTGCTGCCTTGCCCCAGCCTTGAATTGAGCCATTTGCTCACCTTATCCCCCTCGTTCTGCACTCCCATCGGTTTTCTTTCGTATCGTTTGTTGTTGCAACTCGCTGGACAACTGTCGGGGAAAAAAATAGCTTCATAGCTCATCGGATTCTTTCTTCCTGTCCAAATATAGATTCCGATTTCTGGATGATGCTGGATGCACCCGCCCCCCTCACCCCCCCCCCCCCTTTAGCTCCGTGTGTAGACTATATGGGGGATCTTTGTCTTTGTGTTGAACTCCGTGCGGTGGTCGGGGTTCTAATGAAGGGCACTGGGTGGTGTGCGAGATCATTTTGCCTGCCCCCTTTTGCCAAAATGTCAACCGGAAGTCTGGCTCCCCAGGGAAGGACTGCCAAAAAAACAATCCACTTCCCCAAAATAAACCCCACTTCGGCCGGCGTCACTTGCAGCGGGCAAAACATAATAATAATACGACGTTTTGTAAAATAAATATATATAACTACAAATCCTGGCGCAAATAAACAGAATTGCAAAAATTAAAAATAAAATCAATCATCGAATGCTTCCTCTAAGCCGAGACGAAAAAGAATTCCTGCGGTGTTTTCACAAAAATGTTTTACACGGAAATGGACTCCAAATAAAATCAGGAATATTTTATTTATTTTCTTATTTTAAAAAATTGAATCTCCCTTTTTGTTTCTCTCTCACCCTCTACCAAGTTTATCCCGAAGTCCGCTTTCGATGTTTTCTTTTGTCACAGTTCCTGGGGCACAGCCCCACACCCCCCCACCCCAAAAATAAAATACACGTACACATTCCTAGCGATATGAATTCATCTTTGCTCTTTAAGAGATCGACATTTTGACTGCTAAGTGCGAAGCGAGCGGGGCTTGGGCAGGACGCGGCCACTTCGGGGGTCCGAGACAAAATGGACGAATCCACGTGCGGCCCAAGGGAGAGAGACGCCGGCCCAACCACGTGGTGATGCAGAGCGCGAGCAAGTCGTGCTCAGGGCGCACTAAGCGCAACACCGGCGCTGAATCTCGTCAAGGAGGACGAACCATCGTCACGGCAGCTCCGGTCACCCTCGCAGTGGCGGCAGCATCGATGGCTTTTGGCTGACCATCGAACACGAAGGCGATGGCCACCGCTTCATCATCGCGCGGCGCTTTCAGAGAGCGCCGGATGAAGTTGGTGCGGGGCCTGTGGCATGATGTTGTTATGAATGGGGCCCTAAATAAAACTCAACACGTGAATATTAAAAGGAAATTTTCTTTTTTTACTTGCACAGTAAAGTTATTGTATTTTTTTCATTTGCTATACAGCCAGATAATACGACAAATCGCTAACCTTAAACACCCAGTCGTTCGTAAAAGTTGAAGGCGGTATAGTACTATAGTAATAGAGCACGTGCAGGATCACTGAACCGCATTTGATAGCTTGACAGCATTTAGCGCGGGGCCCTTGAAAGTGCGGGGCCCGTAGCTACTACACATGTAGCTACTACACATGTAGCTACTACACGTGTAGCTACTACACGTGTAGTAGCTACTACACATGCAGCTACTACACATGTAGCTACTACACATGTAGCTACTACACATGTAGCTACTACACGTGTAGTAGCTACTACACATGCAGCTACTACACATGCAGCTACTACACATGTAGCTACTACACACGTAGCTACTACACATGTAGCTACTACACGTGCAGCTACTACACGTGCAGCTACTACACATGTAGCTACTACACATGCAGCTACTACACATGTAGCTACTACACGTGCAACTACTACACATGTAGCTACTACACATGTAGCTACTACACGTGTATCTACTACACGTGTAGCTACTACACATGTAGCTACTACACGTGTATCTACTACACGTGTAGCTACTACACATGTAGCTACTACACGTGTATCTACTACACGTGTAGCTACTACACATGTAGCTACTACACGTGTATCTACTACACGTGTAGCTACTACACATGTAGCTACTACACATGTAGCTACTACACATGTAGCTACTACATATGTCGCTACTTTGGCTACTTGGATAATCCGGCACTGCTATCAGATGCACTGTTTCTGTGGCCGTCTAGAAAGCCTCTTCCTTCCGATGTTCGGAAGCCACTGGGAGCTACGCTGCACTTAAAAATCATCATCATCTAGATTGACGAACTCCTTGCTTTAGGACTGCTCTTTGAGTTCAGTTTGTTGTCCTTGCCTCGCGCCTCCAATTAGCACGGTTGGCTACGTACGGTGCGAAAGAAGTTCAACATACAGGACATACATGAAGGCCGGCACGGTACATCCTCCTTGACGAGAGATTCAGCAGCACCACCCCCGGCTGCCTTTGTCTCCCCAGTGGCGATGTCCACACAACGCACCGGGTACTCACTGAAGGCCGAGTCGACCTATGGGAGGCCTTAAGAACCGGTCCAGAGATAATATCATCGTCACCCGTGTTGATGGTGGCCGTGAGCGGGAATCGAACTTTGGTGTCCGGGTGTCGGAGAGCGCGGTGGCTGGCGCGCTAACCGCTGCGCCACCGCTCCTCGCCCTCCGTTTTGTCTGTACACACACGCGCGCGCGCGTACCATGACTGAGTTTATTAATAAGAGGAATTAATAATAATAAGGTATACAAGCGGGAGAGAGGAGAGGGGGGGGAGAGTGAGTCGGCGGGGGCGGGGAGGGAAAAAAAGCCCTGCAGGGAGGGTTTAAGATGGCTTGCCACGGAATTAAATTTCACAAACACCATATCTGATTGCTGCTGTGTGAGTTCGTCCGCGCTTGCGCCCGATTGGGGGGGGGGGCTCGCTGGGGGAGGGGGGCAGGGGGGAAGGGGCAGTGGGCGGGGGGGCAGCCGCAGCTGTCCGATGCTTCTGCGTTATGACAGAATGCTGGGCAACTGCCCATTGCAGTGGTCAACTTGGGAGTTCAATTCCCCAGGGCCAATTGATTTGAATGAAAATATTCGCACTTACGTGGAGGTGTGTGTGTGTGGGGGGGGGGGGGGCTCATGGCGTGTGCTCACAGGGGGGGGAGTCGTAGACGAAAGGGTCTGGGTCTCTGAGCCTCTGGCCGTGTTGTCGGTGGGTCGATGAGTGGGGAGGAGGAGGGGGGGTGGCAGGGAGGGGGGTCTGTGTCGGGTATTTCAGTTCCCCGTCGATGGCACCTCCCGAAAACGCGTCACAGAGATCAGAATCAGAATATTTATATTGGAGGAGGAATCCGATGAGCTATGAAGCTCTTCCACTCCCCTCCCCCTCCCACAGATGTCCAATAGAGAGGACACGGGGACAGAAAGTTACAACAACAAAGAGGACAAAAAAAACGATGAGTGCAAAGTATTGGAAAGGTAAACAAATTACTTTTTCAAAAAACACACAAATACAACTTAACTTTATTTTATTTTTATCTTACCAGGCAAAGCCGACTGAGTGAGTGACTTTTTTTCCCAGAAGCGACCTGGCCACAAATGACTGCTGAACAAAGCTACTTTTAATGTGGAAACGTACAGCAGCAACTCTCTAATTTTCTTCTTCGACTAAATCATCTAAATGCGAGGCAACGCCGCCCTCGGTGACGAAATTCTTTGCCCCAAAATTGTCCCAAATGCAGCAGCATGGACCCTCCTGAAGAATGAGTCTCGAGACTCGATGAGGTCTTGCCGGATAAACAAAGGGCATTGTTCAACGGGGAGCTTCATCACGACCGACTTGACTCCATCCCCTCCACCCCCCTCTCTCTCCCACCGAACCCAAACCTGTGTGGCGGACCTCTCCTCTTCTCACCACCCCCCCCCCCCCATCTTGCTCCCTCATTGACCCCCCTCGACAACAACACTCAGTGGCGGAGACGTCACCACGGCGCTTTGTGCCAGCCTAGGTGCACATTGAGGCCATGTGAAGAGTCGATGGCTCGCTGCTGACCAGGAGGTCACGGGGTGGACCCAGGTGCCGTGGGGTTGACCGACTGAGATGATCGGCGGATGCACCAATTGTCCCCCCCGCTGTGCCAAGAACCTGCCGCCTTGCGGTTTTATCCGCCCGGCGCTCCGCTCGTTGTTGTGAGCGTCGCTCCTCTGTCCCCTCTGCCCTCTCTGCCCTCCGCATGCTGTTGGAGGGCGACCGCCTCCATTTGCTTCCTTCACGAGCCTCCTCCTCCACAGAGGCCGATCTTGACGCCGCTGGTACCGGCTATCGGCAAGTCCAATCGGCTCCACATCCTCCGGTAACCCCATCAGCTCCATCTCTTCTCCTGCCCGTGCCGCGTCCGTTTAGCCCCCCACCCCCCTCTTCCTCTATCCGGCCAAACAGAAGCCGCACGCGGTGGCTGGGCACGCGGGTCTACGCGTATTACACAAACACGCGAGGCATGCACGCACCGCCAATGCTTAAGCTCCAACAGCTGCTCAATTAAATAGCACAATGGCAGCATCCAAACGCAATGTCCTTGAGTCTGACATTAGCCGTAGGTTTTTGGGGGAACACGTCATAATTGCAGCAACATCAAGCAAGCAAGCAGCAAGCAGCAAGAAAGGAAAATAAAAACTGAGCACAAACTAAACAGAGACGCTGCTGCGAGGGTAAACAACTTCGCGTAAATCATCGGTCCAAACTGACGTATCGGCCGCGCTGTGTTCTGAGAAACGAGGGTGCTCGTTACGTCGAAATTGCGGGAGATGATGATGACGACGATGATGATGATGGTGGTGGTGGCGATCATGATGATAATGTTTTTTGTAATGGTCATTAAGCAAGCGAAAGTGGCGACGCTGCTGCTGCGTCGACGGGGGTGCATGGGCACAAATTACAAAACAAATAGAATCGATAAATGTGTCACTAGCACCGCTATTTGGCCTTAAGATGAAATACGTGACAAGAGATGACGTTTCTAGACAGTGGCTCTCCTTCACAGCACAGAGATCATCGCCACTGACAATCACGATCATGACGATGAGAGATATCGTGAAAGTCATCACCATCGCGATCATAATATTTCCAAGATGATCGAGGATCATTGATAATTAAAGTTAGCATTGTCATTGCATAACGATGATGAAGATTATTATTGTTGATGATTATGCTAATAATTACATTGATCGTGATGATAATGATTGTATGCTCATGGTTACGATCATGATGTGTATATAATGATGATTAATGATGCGGTCAATGATTACTGTCATCATCAGGACGATTATTTTACAAAAGACGCTTCTATTTCAGCTGCTGCTGCTGGTGAAGATTACCGTGCTGATGCTGTTTCTACACGGCCTTTCGAGATTGGTCCGCATACACGTCGCCACTGTGATGATGATGCGAGAGAGACACGCAAACTCCAAATACACAGCAGGCGTCAGGGTAGGGATCGAACCCACGACCCCCCGTATACCACGCGAGGTAGTTAACATCCCCTAGCTACCGTGATGATGATGAGAAAGAGAGAGACACGCAAACTCCAAATACACAGCAGGCGTCAGGGTAGGGATCGAACCCACGACTTCCTGTATACCACGCGAGGTAGTTAACATCTCATATCTACCGTGATGATGAGAGAGAGAGATACACGCAAACTCCAAATACACAGCAGGCGTCAGGGTAGGGATCGAACCCACGACTTCCTGCACACCAGACGAGGTAGTCAATATCTCCTAGCCACTGTGATGATGATGCGAGAGAGACACGCAAACTCCAAATACACAGCAGGCGTCGACAGGGTAGGGATCGAACCCACGACGTCCTTCATACCACGCGAGGTAGTCAACATCTCCTAGCCACCGTGATGATGAGAGAGACACGCAAACTCCAAATACACAGCAGGCGTCAGGGTAGGGATCGAACCCACGATCTCCTGCACACCAGACGAGGTAGTCAACATCTCCTAGCCACCGTGATGATGATGAGAGAGAGAAAGAGACAAGCAAACTCCAAATACACAGCAGGCGTCAGGGTAGGGATCGAACCCACGATCTCCTGCACACCAGGCGAGGTAGTCAACATCTCATAGCCACCGTGATGATGATGAGAGAGAGAGACACGCAAACTCCAAATACACAGCAGGCGTCGGGGTAAGGATCGAACCCACGATCTCCTGCACACCAGACGAGGTAGTCAACATCTCCTAGCCACCGTGATGATGATGCGAGAGAGACACGCGAACTCCAAATATACAGCAGCAGGCGTCAGGGTAGGGATCGAACCCACGATCTCCTGCACACCAGGCGAGGTAGTCAACATCTCCTAGCCACCGTGATGATGATGCGAGAGAGACACGCGAACTCCAAATATACAGCAGCAGGCGTCAGGGTAGGGATCGAACCCACGATCTCCTGCACACCAGGCGAGGTAGTCAACATCTCCTAGCCACCGTGATGATGATGCGAGAGAGACACGCGAACTCCAAATATACATCAGCAGGCGTCAGGGTAGGGATTAAACCCACGACCTCCTGCACACCAGGCGAGGTAGTCAACATCTCCTCGCCACCGCAGCGCCCCAGTCGAGACGGAAGAGACCGGGAGACTCTCCCGTCATGACCTGGGAAACTGAGACGACGGGAGACGGGAATAGACGTTTACAGCGTCACCCTCCAGCAGGAAGCCCGGGGAGGGCCTGGCCGCTCCAGCCAAACTAACAACACGGTCGACACAAATATCAAATGCTCCCAACGAACAAATACAGCGACGAGTACAACAAGCTGGTCGGTCAATCCACTAAGGGAGCCTCGTCACTGTTGGGTTGTTGTTTTGTTTGTTATTAGGGGTATGTATTGACGGAATCGTAGTAAGAAATTTGTGTGGAAGATTAACAAGAAAACGTAAAAACGGACGCACGCGGTCAATGGAAAATGGAGGAATGGCCCCGATTGAAACATGATAGTAGCGCAAAAATAATTACCAGTGGTGGTCACTTTAGTTAAATTAGCAGTGAGTATGGTGAGTCAACAGTGGGTGAATGAAAGGGAAAATGAGTGAATGAGCAAGTGGGTGGGTGGGTAAGTAGTTGAGCGAGTTTCGAGAGTGACCAAATCGACAACGGAGTAAGCAGCTGCTCGAGTGAGCGAGTAAGCACGTGATCAAACGAGTGACCGAGTGAGTGATCTAGATAGTAAGCAGACAGGTCTGTGAGTGAACGAGTGAATAAGTAGTTGAGCGAGTTTCGAGAGTGACCATATCGACGACGGAGTAAGCAGCTGCTCGAGTGAGCGAGTAAGCACGTGATCAAACGAGTGACCGAGTGAGTGATCTAAATAGTAAGCAGACAAGTCTGTGAGTGAACGAGTGGATAAGTAGTTGAGCGAGTTTCGAGAGTGAACATATCGACGACGGAGTAAGCAGATGCTCGAGTGAGCGAGTAAGCACGTGATCAAACGAGTGACCGAGTGAGTGATCTAAATAGTAAGCAGACAAGTCTGTGAGTGAACGAGTGGATAAGTAGTTGAGCGAGTTTCGAGAGTGACCATATCGACGACGGAGTAAGCAGCTGCTCGAGTGAGCGAGTAAGCACGTGATCAAACGAGTGACCGAGTGAGTGATCTAAATAGTAAGCAGACAAGTCTGTGAGTGAACGAGTGGATAAGTAGTTGAGCGAGTTTCGAGAGTGAACATATCGACGACGGAGCAAGCAGATGCTTGAGTGAGCGAGTAAGCACGTGATCAAACGAGTGACCGAGTGAATGATCTAAATAGTAAGCAGACAGGTCTGTGAGTGAACGAGTGCTCGAACGATCGGGGAGCGATCAATACGGATGAGCATTGGACCGTTACTCGTGAGCAGTGCATGAGCACAGCTATCTTGCAGCCGATTGGGTTGGCTGTCTGAGTTGGCCGACCTGAGCTGGCTGGTCTGGGTGCGATAACTCGCTGGCTGGATGGGTTGGCTGGGTTGTCTTGGGTGGGTGGGCTGGTTGGCTGGGCTGGGGTGGCTGGACCGGGCTGGGCTGGCTGGCTGGGCTGGGTGGGCTGGGTTGGCTGGGGTGGCTGGACCGGCCTGGGCTGGCTGGTTGAGCCACTCAAGGGCCAGCCACGCTGCCGCTATTTTTAGCAGCGGCACACCAAGAGGTGTAAATTTGCACGGCGCTCATCATTTTTCACTCGGGTCCTGGGTTGGCTGGCGAGGGGAGGGGGGGGCCCGGGAGGAGACGGGGGTGGGGGGGGGGGGTGTTGGGCAATGCGGGGGTGGTGGCATTGATAGGAGGTGGTGGTAGTGGTGGTGGCAGTGGTTGTGGTTGTAGAGCAGTAGTTGAGTGGTGGGTGGTTGGTGAGCGGGGGTGGGTGGTGATGGAGGAAGGGGGGTGGGTATGGGAGGCGCATTGGCAGGAGGGAACAATATTACATGGCGATGCTGGCTGTGTTCGGAACATGGGCTGGCAAGTCCGTCTCTTGTGGCCGCGCAGAAGCTAAATATACGCACGGCGCGCGCGCGCCTCTCTCACACCATCAACTGTGTCTTCCAGGACGCCCACGACCCAGCCTCCTGGAATGCGCCGATCTCATCGGGGCCTGGAAGCTAAGCAGGGATTTTGAGCCTGGTTCGCGATTGTGATGAGGGAGGACAGGAGGAGGGATGGGGCGGCTATGGAATGCCAAGACGTTGCAGCCTTATCGGCTGCGACGTTTGGGCACGAGATGGCGGTAGAGCAAGTTTGGAATATGCGACAAACCTACCTGGATGGCCGAGCACTTCTTTCGCGCCGTACGTAGCCAACCACGTGCTCAGCGCAACGTCGATAACGGCCCCAAATCGCAGTGTCGAGGGTGTCACAGCCTCCTCGCACGTGCCCTGGGGATTGCCCGGTTTGCTCAGTGCCAAACGAAGCCAAACTCTCACCCGTGACGGAATTCGCGGACGGACATTGCAGCAGCAGCAGCAGCCAAGGACACTCCTGAAAAATCAAACGAAACAAAATAAATATTTACACCATTGGAACCTCATTTGCCAGTGAAAAATATGATAATTGGTTTTTTACCCTCCTATCTGGCAACAAAACTGACACCTTTTTTACAAGGAGTCATGTTTGCATAGACCACAATACCTGCAGCCATAATGCAAACAAAAAACACACAACTCTGATAATATATGCACTGTCCTTGAAGTTGATTGGTCCACACCCGAGACAGCTTTCCTTTGGCTTCATCTGGTCCAACCCATGTGAGACTAGGCTCTAAGGAAAGCTGTCTCGGGTGTGGACCAATCAACTTCAAGGACAGTGCATATATTATCAGAGTTATGTGTTTTTTTGTTTGCATTATGACTGCAGGTATTGTGGTCTATGCAAACATGACTCCTTGTAAAAAAAGGTGTCAGTTTTGTTGCCAAATAGAAGGGTAAAAAACCAATTATCAAAATAAATCTTGAGACTCACCGAGGCTCTGCTGCATAAATAAAGGGCACGTATTGCCCGGCCTACGATTTATCTGCCAGATCTCGGAAGCTAAGCAGGTTTAGAGCCTGGTTGGCGCTTGCATGGGCGGGCCGTCGTGCGTATAACAGGTGCTATAGGCTGCGTGGCTACTACGTTTGATGGCTGCGCAGAATCATTCACTGAACTCATCTGCGTCTTACGCCCTCGTCCTACGCCAGCTCTCACTGCCCGGCGTGGCGAAGTGGGGTCAACTACGTCCGTGTGACCCCGAAAGGCGTGGTGGGGGAGGGGGTTCATCCAGCAGTGGACTGGCAGTGGAGCAGTGCACGTGCGTTATGATGACGACGACGACGATGATGACGACGATGATGACGATGACAACACGGGGTATCGCTCAATCGTGCGCGCACGTTTGTGGGTGGGAAATGAGTAAATAAAAGCGGCAGGGAAAATATTGTCGAGGTGTCGAGTTTAAAATAGTTGTCGCTGGAGCGTGTGTGTGGGTGAGAGTGTCTGTGTGTGTGTGTGTGGGAGTGTATGGGTGAGAGTGTTTGTGTGTGTGTGTGTGGGTGAGAGTGTGTGTGTGTGGGGTGAGAGTGTGTGGGTGTGTGTGTGGGTGAGAGTGTGTGGGTGAGAGTGTGTGTGTGGGTGAGAGTGTATGTGTGTGTGTGTGAGAGTGTTTGGGTGAGAGTGTGTGTGTGAGAGTGTTTGGGAGTGTGTGGGTGATAGTGTTTGGGAGTGTGTGGGTGAGAGTGTCTGTGTGTGTGTGTGAGTGTGTGGGTGAGAGTGTGTGGGTGAGAGTGTGTGGGTGAGAGTGTGGGAGTGTGGGTGAGAGTGTGTGGGTGTGTGTTTGTGGGTGAGAGTGTCTGTGTGTGTGAGAGTGTGGGTGTGTGTGTGGGTGTGTGGGTGAGAATGTGTGGGAGTGTGTGGGTGAGAGTGTGTGGGTGTGTGTGGGTGAGAGTGTCTGTGTGTGTGTGGGTGAGAGTGTCTGTGTGTGTGTGGGTGAGAGTGTCTGTGTGTATGAGAGAGTGTCTGTGTGTGTGGGTGAGAGTGCCTGTGTGTGTGTGGGTGAAAGTGTCTGGGTGTGTGTGGGTGAGAGTGTCTGTGTGTGTGTGTGAGAGTGTGTGGGTGAGAGTGTGTGGGAGTGTGTGGGTGAGAGTGTCTGGGTGTGCGTGGGTGAGAGTGTGTGGGTGAGAGTGTGTGGGAGTGTGTGGGTGAAAGTGTCTGGGAGTGTGAGAGTGTGTGTGTGTGTGAGAGTGTGTGGGTGTGTGTGAGAGTGTTTGTGTGTGTGGGTGAAAGTGTCTGGGTCTGTCTGTGTGTGTGTGTGGGTGAGAGTGTTTGGGAGTGTGTGGGTGAGAGTGTGTGTGTGTGTGTTAGAGTGTCTGTGTGTGTGGGCGAGAGTGCCTGTGTGTGTGTGGGTGAAAGTGTCTGGGTCTGTCTGTGTGTGTGTGTGAGAGTGTTTGGGAGTGTGTGGGTGAGAGTGTGTGGGTCTGTCTGTGTGTGTGTGTGTGAGAGTGTTTGGGAGTGTGTGGGTGAGAGTGTGTGGGTCTGTCTGTGTGGGGTGCGGTAGTGGTGCGCTACGAACACTGTGACCCGGGTTCAACTCCCGCTCATCGCCAACGGCAGTGACAATTATCTCAATCGGTCTTGGGCCTCTCCTATGTCGACTCAGCCTCAAATGAGTACCTGGTGCGGTGTGTAAACAGCACCACGTGGGTTTGATCCCGACCCTGACGACGTCTGCTGTGTATTTGGAGTTTGCGTGTCTCTCATCATCATCATCATAACGATGGCTTTGAGATGCTAACTACCTCACCTGGTGTGCAGGAGGTCGCGGTTCCGATCCCGACCCTGACGACGTCTGCTGTGTATTTGGAGTTTACGTGTCTCTCATCATCATCATCATCATAACGATGGCTTTGAGATGCTAACTACCTCGCCTGGTGTGCAGGAGGTCGCGGGTTCGATCCCGACCCTGACGACGTCTGCTGTGTATTTGGAGTTTACGTGTCTCTCATCATCATCACGGTGGCTAGGAGATGTTAACAACCTCGCCTGGTGTGCAGGAGGTCGCGGGTTCGATCCCGACCCTGACGACGTCTGCTGTGTATTTGGAGTTTACGTGTCTCTCATCATCATCACGGTGGCTAGGAGATGTTAACAACCTCGCCTGGTGTGCAGGAGGTCGCGGGTTCGATCCCGACCCTGACGACGCCTGCTGTGTATTTGGAGTTTGCGTGTCTCTCTCTCTCTCTTCCCGTGGTCGCGTGGATTTTTCTCCGGGTCCTCCGGTTTTTCCCCTCCACATTGAAAATCAACATCGCGCGCTTCGAGTATTTGGCTGCGAAAAAATGTCCACGTGATGATGATTGGCCGCTCCGTTGAGCGATCATTTGTGATAGCGTCTGACACAGAGCTATGTAGCTCAATGGGCCTCACCTGGTGAAATAAATACAACAATAGTTTAATAGTTTTAGCGCCCTCCTAGACGATCGGACCCAAATTCGACTTGTGTAGCCAGACACTCAACACGTTTGTCAGTAACACCGTGGCGCCTTGAATGGAACAAACGTTTCGGACGATGATCCTTCTTCATGGCGTATAAGCGATTGACGTGTTGAGTTGCTGCTGCTAATTGTGCACCACGGGGTCAATGTAGCAGCATCAGACGCAGCAGCAGTGGCGGCGGCATCACCAAACAGTGAAGTCAACTCCGCGTGAGACGAACGCACCGAAGCAGAGGGGGTGGATGGATGCCAGGCTTCGAAAACAGCAACAGCGGCGCGCGTGAATACAAACACTCACAGCTCATCCGACGATTAAAACAAGTGTCCCACGTCTATACACGCCTAGGGTGTCTCTTAGTCACATCTAGACACACTGTGGGTGTCTCTCTTAGTCACAGCTAGACACTCTGTGTGTGTCTCTTAGTCACATCTAGACACACTGTGGGTGTCTCTCTTAGTCACATCTAGACACGCCTAGGGTGTCTCTTAGTCACATCAAGACACACTGTGAGTGTCTCTTAGTCACATCTAGACACGCTGTGGGTGTCTCTTAGTCACATCTAGACACGCTGTGGGTGTCCCTTAGCCATGTCTACACGTGCCGTGGGTGTCTCTTAGCCACGTCTAGACACGAAGTGGGCATTCGGACGGCTACAGTGGCGTGATCTCCGCTGCGTGAGTGAGTGTGCGAGCAGGCAAGTGGGCGATCTGGTGAGTGAGTGGGCGAGCAGGCCAGTGAGTGAGTGGGCGAGTTAGTGAGTGGGTGAGTGAGTGGGCAAGTGGGTGAGTGGGTGAGTGAGTGAGTGTGCAAGCGGGCCAGTGGGTGACTTAGTGAGTGAGTGTGCGAGTGGGTGAGTGGGTGAGTGAGTGAGTGAGTGTGCGAGCGAGCCAGTGGGTGAGTTAGTGAGTGGGTGAGTGAGTGGGCAAGTGGGTGAGTGGGTGAGTGGGTGAGTTAGTGAGTGGATGAGTGAGTGAGCAAGTGGGTGAGTTGGTGAGTTAGTGAGTGGGTGAGTGAGTGAGTGAGTGTGCGAGCGGGCCAGTGGGTGAGTTAGTGAGTGGGTGAGCGGGCGAGCAGGCCAGTGGGTGAGTAGGTGAGTTAGTGAGTGGGTGAGTTAGTGAGTGGGTTGGTGAGTTAGTGAGTGGGTGAGTAGGTGAGTGGGTGAGTGGGTGAGCGAGGGAGTGGGTGAGTGGCTGAGCGGGAGAGCGGCTGATCGGATCTGCTTCTCCTCTCTCTGCTCTCCTCTGATTTCCCCTCTTTCACAGACTCGCGTCTAGCCTCCCGACAACACCCGCTCCTGTCCCCCCCCCTAACCCCCTCCTTATCTCCCCCCCCCCCCCAAACACACACCACCCTCCCACAACCTTCCTTATTCCCTAACTTAATTAAGTAGCAGTCTAATTGCCTCTGTGCACACTTGCGTGCAAAATGTGTCCCGCGAATACCTGGCCCGCTATTTTGAGTTCTATCTGTGTGTGTGTCGTTGTGTGTGTCGTTGTGTGTGTGTGTCGTTGTGTGTGTGTGTCGTTGTGTGTGCGTGTCGTTGTTGTTGTTGTCTGTGTGTGTTGTGTGAGAGTGGGGAGCGGTGGTGTAGTGGTTAGCGCGCTGCGCTACGAACCCGGCGAACCGAGTTCGATTCCCGCTCACGGCCAACACCGGTGACGATTATCCGAACCAGACCCGGGCCTCTCCTAGGTCGACTCAGCCTCAAATGAGTACCTGGTGCGGTGTATACATCGCCACTAGGGAGACAAAGGCGGCCGGGCGTGGTGCTGGCCACCCACCCCCTCGCGTGCCGTGCCGGCCTTTATAGGCGCTCGCTAACAGCACTTGCCCCAACAGTCCTTCGGAGGCTATACGGGGGATCTTTGTCTTTGTTGCGTGAGCAGCCCCGTGGCTCATCACGCGGAGTTTGTTGCTGCAAAAGTTTCTCGAAAGGTAAAACGGGGATGAGTTAAATAATTAAAAATAACTCCATCGGGGTGGGGGTGGGGGGCGGGTTATTTCATTAATTGAGTGCCCCCGGTAATTGCTTCACGATAGGCATGAGATGGGCATTTGGTTTGCAGCGCTCCCTGTGATTTCGTGATTGTTGAAACGGTGTCTGCAGCCAGCCCGGGACGCGCTCAGACACTCACGCGCGAATACTAAAATCGCCCCATTGCAGCCTTCAGCAGACTGTTGGGGAAAGTGAGGTTAGCGAGCGCCTATTAACAACAACAAAAATGTCACAATTGCCACCCGCGGTAGGGTCACTCACGCCCCAGCTAACCTTTGTCCCCCCGCGACACTCATTTGAGGCTGAGTTGACCCAGCGGATGCCCGGTACTTGTCCAGATACAAGGCACTGAGCGGGAATCGAACTCGGGTCGCGAGGTTTTGTAGCGCGGGGCGCTAACTGCTGCGCCTCCGCTCCTCGTGACAGTCACTGCCATCTTCTTGATTCTTTCGGTAAAGTCGCGTAGAATGGAAATAATAAAATAATAAAAATAAAACATAATAAAATAATTCTCACGACGTTTCGGCCACAACGGCTGCTTGCTTTGCGGCCGAAACGTCGTGAAAATTATTTTATTAGTTTAATTTGTATTATTTTATTATTTCCCTTCTACGTGACTTTACCGAAAGAACCAAGAAGATGAATCCCTGCAGTCACGAAAGCTTTAAATCGAAAAATCACTGCCACGTCTATAATGTCGCTTGCATGTTGTCTCTAATCCCCTCTCTGGGAGCCCAGTTCACTATCGCTTGTGACACTTTTGTTTACACGAGAATTGCTCAACGCATCTCAAAAGAGTCTATATCGCAGGAGGGTCGTTCCACTAATTACTAATGATTTTTTTTGAGACAGCTGCCAATGCTGCTGCTGCTGCGTGTGATCTCACTCGAGTGATTTCCAGGTATTTGTTCAGCATGGGAACTGTTAGTGCACACACCGCAAAGGGTCGTGCCGTTTTCTCAGAGATCCGAAGCTTTTGTGCTGTCATCTGAAGCCGATAGACCGAAAATGGGTTTAAAAAAAAACTAATTTATTTGAGAACTAAATTGAGAATACTCTCTGATTCTTTCGGTAAAGTCACGTGGGTAGAAAACAATCATAATAGAACACGACGTTTCGGTCGCAATACAAGCGTCCGTCATCAGGTGAGAAAGAATGATCCGCTGTTGTGGATCAGGTAAATGCATAATTTATTTTAAAGCCGCCTCCTCATTAAAGTTAAATCGTAAATATTTGTTGCGTGTATATAGTGCGGAAATGTATTGCAATGACACCAGTCCTGGGTGTGTGGGAGGGTGAGTGGGGTGAGCTGGTGGTGAGCAGGTGAATGGGTTAAGTGGATGAAAGTGGATGAGAAGATGAGCGAGTGGGGGGGAAGGGGTGGTGAGCAAGTGAGTGGGTGAGTGGGACGGTGAGTGAGTGAGATGAATGGGTGAGTGAGTGGGTGATCGGGTGAGTAAGTGGGTGAGCGGGCCAGTGGGTGAGTGAGTGGGTGAGCGGGTGAGTGAGTTGGTGAGTGGGCGAGCGGGTGAATGAGTGAGCGAGTGAGCGGGTGAGTGGTTGAGCGAGTGAGCGGGTGAGTGGGTGAGCGGGTGAATGAGTGAGTGAGTGGGTGAGTGGGAGAGCGGGTGAGTGGGTTGGTGAGTAGGCGAGCGGGTGAATGAGTGAGTGAGTGAGCGAGTGAGTGAGTGGGTGAGTGGGTGAGCGGGTGAGTGGGTGAGCGGCTGAGTGGGTGAGTGGGCGAGTGGGTGAGTGGTGAGCGAGTGAGCGGGTGAGTGTGTGAGTGGTTGAGCGAGTGAGTGAGTTGGTGAGTGGGCGAGCGAGTGAGTGAGTGGGTGAGTGGGCGAGCGGGTGAATGAGTGAGTGAGTGGGTGAGCGAGCGAGTGAGTGAGTGAGCGAGCGAGCGAGTGAGTGAGTTGGTGAGTGGGCGAGCGAGCGGGCAAGTGGGTGATCAGGATGACTTTTGCACCGGAGAGAGCACCTGACCGGCTCGAAATAGCCGCCCGGGGCTCTGAGCGACGGCGACAGCTGCTGGCAGCGGCGGCGGCGACACGCCGAGCGGCTCGGCTCGGAGCGGAGCGAGCTCCGGGGAAACTCGCGGATTTATTCCGAATACCAGCGCCTCCAGAGCGCAGAGGGTGGGGGGCTGATGGGACACGGGGAGCTGGTGGGATACGGGGAGTGGTGGGACACGGGGAGTGGTGGGACAGGGGGAGTGGTGGGACAGGGGGAGTGGTGGGACAGGGGGAGTGGTGGGACAGGGGGAGTGGTGGGACAGGGGGAGTGGTGGGATACGGAGAGTGGTGGGACTGGGGAGTGGTGGGACACGGGGAGTGGTGGGACTCGGGGAGTGGTGGGACACGGGGAGTGGTGGGACACGGGGAGTGGTGGGACACGGAGAGTGGTGGGACACGGGGAGTGGTGGGATATGGGAAGTGTGCCGTGCCGGCCTTCATCGGTGCTATTTGCGAACAACACTTGCCCCAACAGCCTGCCGAGGCTACGCGGGGGATCTGTGCTTGTCTTTGATATTTGATCATTGTTATTCGCTTCAAAGCGAATTTCTGTTCAAATGAGCGTTGAGGCATTGGTGCTCATTCCCTGTTCACAGCCACGAGACACGACTAAGTAGTGACCACATCCACAGCGAGAGGCATACTGGATGTGGTGTGCCGACCCGGGTGAGGGGCGGGGGGGGGTGTGGGGGGGGGGTCACCGTTCCAAAGGTCATCGGCGCCGATGAGTTCCGGAACGCGCGCGTCCGAGGCAGCGACCGGCGACCTTTGACCCAGCGGCGGCGGCGATGACGCGAGGCGACACAGCCCGTCACCCTCCTCGCGAGAAGAGGGGAAGATTTCGATTTAAAGCTTTCGTGACTGCAGGGATTCATCTTCTTGGTTCTTTCGGTAAAGTCACGTAGAAGGGAAGTAATAAAATAATAAAAATAAAACATAATATCATTTCGATTTAAAGCTTTCGTGACTGCAGGGATTCATCTTCTTGGTTCTTTCGGTAAAGTCACTTAGAAGGGAAGTAATAAAATAATACAAATTATAATAAAATAATTCTCACGACGTTTCGGCCACAACGCAAGCAGCCGTCCTCAGGTGAAGACCAGGTCTGTCGGGGAGACAGCGTCTGAATGAAACGTCGTGAGAATTATTTTATTATGTTTTATTTTTATTATTTTATTACTTCCCTTCTACGTGACTTTACTGACAGAACCAAGAAGAAGATGGGTGAAGAGTCTGGGTGGTACACAGACAAACAAATAAACAAACAAATATATACACAGCAGAGAAGACAAAAGCACGCACGCGCGCGGGTTCCGTAACGCGTGCGCGCGCCCTCAGAGGGGGGCAGGGTGGCGATGGGGGGGGGGGGGAGAGCGGGGGGCTGGGGGGGCGAGGGGGGTCAATGGATGAGCTTCGAAAATCGCCGCACGCGGTGGGGGCACGACGCCTCTCGAATTGGCGGCTCGAGGCCCAGGGGGGTGACGGGGAACCCTTGGGCCGCTGTGCGATCGAGCCCTGCCCGGGGTTGGTCCCCAGGCGCACGGCAGAAGAATTCGCTCGTGTCGGACCGTGGCCAGGAGAGTTATCGTGACCCTCCACCACCACCACCACCACCTACACCACCACCTCCACCACCTCCACCACCTACACCACCACCTCCACCACCTCCACCACCTACACCACCACCACCATCACCACCACCTACACCACCACCACCACCACCTCCACCACCACCACCTACACCACCTCCACCACCTCCACCACCACCACCTCCACCGTTACAGAGAGGACAGACGGACAGAACGATTGCAGTGAGGCTTTGCACCTTCGTTGTGAAGCTGAGCCGGGCACCACAATGCGATGAACTTGGATAACTTCTGCGTGGCCGGTAGAGCAGAGTGGACGGCACGTGACTGGTCAGGAGCCGCCGCCCAGAGCTATGGGTATACTGGATGTGGTGTGCCGGGTGGGAAATATTTCCTTGGGTGGTCTGGTAGGGTGCAGTTGGTGGCACACGGCAGGCAGTGGACCACAGCCATCGCCACTACCACCACCACCGCTACCACTACCATCACCACCACTACCACCACCACCGCTACCACTACCACCACCACCACTACCACCACCACCGCTACCACTACCACCACCACCACTACCACCACCACCACTACCACCACCACCGCTACCACCACCACTACCACCACCACCACCACCACTACCACCGCTACCACTACTACCACCACCACTACCACCACCACCACTACCACCACCACCACCACTACCACCACCACCACTACCACCACCACCGCTACCACTACCACCACCACCACTACCACCACCACCGCTACCACTACCACCACCACCACTACCACCACCACCGCTACCACTACCACCACCACCGCTACCACCACCACCGCTACCACCGCCACTACCACCACCACTACCACCACCACCGCTACCACCACCACTACCACCGCCACCACTACCACCGCCGCCACTACCACCACCACTACCACCACCACCGCTACCACTACCACCACCACTACCACCACCACCGCTACTACCACCACTACCACCGCCACCACTACCACCGCCACCACTACCACCACCACTACCACCACCACCGCTACCACTACCACCACTACCACCGCCACCACTACCACCGCTACCACTACCACTACCACCGCTACCACTACCACCACTACCACTACCACCACTACCACCACCACCACCGCTACCACTACCACCACCACTACCACCACCACCGCTACCACCACCACTACCACCGCCACCACTACCACCGCCACCACTACCACCACCACTACCACCACCACCGCTACCACTACCACCACTATCACCACCTCGACTTATTTGATGACTCCCTGCGCCCAAGGCGTGGCCCTGTTCAGATTTTTTTTTATTGCCGATGTTCTACATGATGTAAGTCGTTATCTGTTGCGCGGAGAGGCTGGCGGGGTGGGGTGGGTGGGTCTTGGGGGGTGCAATGTGCGTTTTGTGTTTTATATATATATTTGTTTTGTGTTCGCTGCCCTCTCCGTCTCGTTTGTCCGTCAGTTGTTCGTCCGCACCGGGCGCTATCGTGCGGAAGCATTCGGGGAAGGGGGTGGTCGCTATCTGGAGGAGGAGGAGGGGGGTGCGCACGTGTTGCGCCAAAAATACCCCACGGCGAGACGCGGCGGCGGCGGCGGGCACCGCTCGCCACGCCGGAGGACGCACGGCACAGAGATGACGACACACGACGACACCGCCACTACCACCACGACCACCACTACCACCACCACCATCACTACCATCACCACCACGACCACCACCACTACCACCACTACCACCACCACCGCTACCATCACCATCACTACCACCACGACCACCACTACCACCACCACCACCATCACTACCACCACTACCACCACCACCGCTACCACCACCACTACCGCCACCACCGCCACCACTACCACCGCTACCACCGCCACCACTACTATCTACCACCACCGCTACCACCACCAATACCACCGCTACTACCACCACTACCACCACCACCGCCACCACCACTACCACCACCGCTACCACCACCACCGCTACCACCACCGCCACCACCGCAGCCATCACCGCCACCACCAAAGGGGCTTCGTTTCTCGCGGAATATTCTCGGGGCCGCTGGTTGGTCCCAGGCGTAACGGGTGGATGTTGGATACTGGACGTTGTGTGCTGGGTGCGGGACAACATGGTTTTGGCAGGTGGTCGACCCAGAGAGATCCCCCTGAAATTAATCCCCGAGTTTCATCCCCATGATGATAATAATGATGATGATTTCACTATGTAACACGATATTTGTTCCTGGGTAGGAAGTCTTATTTTCTAATCGCTTATGCCTCAAAAGCACAGAAAATGGCTGTTATTCCCCACAAACTTTGCTTTTGTGACCAGAACTTTATGTGAACGCAGGACACAAATGCACACCGCGTTTTCTCATTGAAAATAGGTACGTTTCAAAATATCACTGCCCTGGTCACAAAAGCAAAGTTTGTGGGAAATAATAGCCATCTTCTGTACTTTTGAGGCATAAACAATTAGGAAATAACACTTACTACCCAGGAACAAAAAAAAGAATTTGTTACACAGTGTAATCATCATTATCATCAGTGTCTTCTTCTAAGGTGACACGTCAACGCTGAGATATCACCAAACCAATGACGGCTGCATTCCTGCGTCAACAGGGAGCCCATGAGCCAAGAGGTTGGACGGTACCAACAGGGGGTGGACAATACTACCAGTGTCCACCACTCTCAGTGTCCACCACGTGGGGTGTCCACCATTTGTAGTAGCCAACAGCGGGGGAAAATTGTGAGCGTGTGTACTGTCTGTTTAATAGACCCCCCCCCCATCCCTCGCTATTACTTTCACTTTGAACACTGCGTTTTTTCCCCCTCCTATCAAACATACTGCGGTGATTTTTTTGTGTCTGTCCATTCATCATTCAAAGCTACCTCGTTGACCTTGCTATCATGCCATATATGTTTTGATCTAGAGATCAAATGTTCCGGAGGGAAACCCCCATTGGTAGCACTTGCCACCCTACGTGGTACCGATAAGCCGTTTTCAGGCTGACAGGCAAATGTAATGTTTCAACTGGCCATGCGACGTTGTTAACGAAGACCAATAATACTGGTAGGAACCTCCTGGTTACACCAGGCCACAGGGGATTATTGTGTCCGTCCGTCCGTCGTGCAGGGAGGGGCTGGGTGGGGAGGGAGGGGCTGGGTGGGGAGGGGAGGGTGGGGAGGGGAGGGGCTGGGTGGGAAGGGTGGAAAGGGGGGGGTGGGGAGGGGATGGGTGGGGAGGGTGGGGAGGGGCTTCGTGGGGAGGGTGGGGAGGGGCTGGGTGGGGAGGGTGGGGCTGGGTGGGGAGGGGAGGGGAGGGTGGGGCTGGGTGGGGGGTGGGAGGGGTGGGACTGGGTGGGGAGGGGCTGGTCACCCCGTGGTGCCCTTATAAAACTCAACGTTTAACCTACTCACGCCGGCTTGTGCCCACCCTCACAGTCGGGCATATTTGTGGAATACACCACGCCGCCGTTGACCCTGGCCATTGACCGAGCAACCCAACGTTCCTACCAGCTCCCTCCGCAGGAATTTGTTGTGCAACGGTGAGAAGGATGCACCGATCAACGTTCGGCGTTAAGGTGGAAGTCCAATGAATGTCCGCTCGATACCCTGCGAGTTTTAGATATGAGCCACCCATATTGATGCAGCCAAAAGCTGCTCCGCCGAGGTTAAGCCATCAGTGACAACCTGGTAATCCTCCATCAAACACGACGACGGTGAGTGCTCAACGCAGACGTTTTGGGCAAGTGCTGTTAGCAAGTAGCGCCTATGAAGGCCGGCACGGCACACGAGGGAAGGGGTGGCCAGCACCACGCCCGGCCGATATTGCCTCCCGAGTGGCGGTGTTTACTACACACCGTACCAGGTTACTCATTTGAAGGCTGAGTCGAACTAAGGGAGTCCCAGCACCGGTTCAGATAATCCTCCCTGGTGTTGTTGTCCGTGAGCGGGAATCGAACTCGGGTCGTCGGGTTCGTAGCGCAGCGCGCTAACCGCTGCACCACCGCTCCCCAACAACAACAACAACACACACACGTTCACAACACTCCATCCACAACAGCGGTCCACACTCTCTCGATCGCTCTCCCATCGCCACACAGCCAACCCCTCACCTCTTCAGTCCCTCTGCCCACCCAACCTCCCCCCACCCCCCTAAAACCCACCGCCCCCACCGCCCCCACCCCAACTGCAGAAATGTCACCCGCAGTCAATCGTTCCACTGTCCACTCTTGTGACCTTCTTCTGCCTGTGCCCGCTCGCAAACCATCTCGCCCCCCCTCCTCTTCCCCACAACTCCCCTTAGCCCCCCCCCATCACCCCCTCCCAAAAAGGCCGCCTGGCTGTACACCCCTCTAACTGCACCTCCCTCTCCTCCCTCCCTCCCTCCCTCCTCCCTCCCTCTCCCACTCCCTCCCCTCCCTCCCTCCCCTCCCTCCCCAACACGGATTGTAAAAAAAAAGAACCTCGCAACTCTACTGGCAGCGCCTGAGTCTGCGTGGGTTAGTCTGCAGTGCAACGACCTACGGGACGCTTCGCCTGGGAAAAGCCAGCTGGTCTGGCTTTGAAAACCCCAAGAAGATCCAGGAGAGGGGTTTTTTTTGGTTTTTTTCTTCTTCTAACCCACACACACACACACCGCAAAAAATAAGAAAGCCGCTGGTCGAAATTTATTTGCTAAACATTTATTTTCTGCGTCGTTTCATCTCTTCTTTTTTTTCTGAGTCATCTGCATTTTTTTTCCCACCCGTTTCTTTTTTTTTTCCAGCTTCTTCTTCTGCCCGTAAAGTTTACTTTCGTTGGAAACGGTGAAGAGATTTGTTCTTGATTTTGTTTTTTTAGGGGTGGTGGTGGGTGGGGGTGGGTGGGTTGGTTGGTGGGTGGGTTGGTGGTGTTGGAGGTGGGTTGGTGTGGAGGGAGAGAGAGAGGAAGAGAGAGAGAGAGGAGAGGAGCGATATTTTCTTTTGGTGTGAGATCGAGAGAAAATCGTCCGACTGGCACGGGTGACGACAAGGCAAGAGAGAGAGAGAGGTCCTTCTCGATCTGGTGAGTAAGATCGTTAGCCCCGGCGTGACGGGGGGAGCAGTGGTCACGATAACCGTGTAAAGATGACCCGATATAAATGAAACGTTTTGGTTGAAAGTTGTCTGTATGCATACATTCTTAATTTGGAGCTTTCGTGACTGCAGGAATTACTCTTTGGTTCTTTCGGTAAAGTCACGTATGAAGATAAAATAATAAATTAAATAATTGCATACGACGTTTCGATTGCAACACAAGCAATCATCATCAGGTATAAATGAAATAGCAACAAAAATCTAACCAGAAAACTATAGACAGACATATAAGCAGACAGATATCACAGAGATACATAGAGAGAGAACACACATAGGCACACAGAGAGAGAACGTCTCTGTGACGAGGCCTTAAATAGAGAACTTCTTTTGCGCCGTACGATTCCAACCGTGCTCATCGGAAAGAACAACAAACTAACCCGTTCAAAAAGACAAAGCACTTCCAAAAGAAACAAGTTGTCAATGTAGATGATGTAAAAGTGCACCGCTTCAGTGGAAGGTTATTTTTTGCCCAAAAGCATTGAGACGTTAAACCAGCGCTAAAAAATCAACCCGTAAAAACAAAGTTTTTCACTATAAATCCTTTATATGCATGGCGGCTAGAGTCCTCTCGTCCTCTGGCTTGAGATGGCTGCTACCTATGGGTCAGATGATTGCCTGCCGCCATTAAGCAATTGGTAATTAAATATAAAAAAAATCCTAAAAAGTGTAAAGTTATGGGAAAAAAATTCACGAAAATAAATTGTCACGCACAACGAGCCTGTGTGCAAAATGTCAGCTCGATTGGATCACGGGAAGTGGGTTCAAAAACGACCGAAAGATTTGCACGGTCGTAAGCGCGCAAGCAAGTGAACTTAATATAAAGGATTTAAAAAGAACTCTACGTGTCGTACATGGACAAACGCGTTTTGTCGTGACAGCTACCACCACCCTTCCGCTTCCATCACCGCCAACGAAGCGCTTCCTGTGGACGAGGGCGTGTTGGGAGTCGTTGCGGATCTCACGTGTGTGCGCGCAGTTATCCTCTCATCTCATTTGATTCTTGACTAAAGTCCGTGATAGCGGTGGGATGGATGGATGGATGGCTGCTGTGGTGGTGGTGGAAGGGTTAGCGACGTACTTGCCTCGCAAACTCCATCCAGCATGTTGAACTTCTTTCGCACCGTACCGTCGGCGGCCGTGCGCACGATCGGAGGTGCGGGAAAACGCGTTGTTCCCTGGTGGGGTAAAGACGTCTGGCTCAATGCGTGGAAGAGTAGGCCGAATACACTGCGCTAGAGCGCCCTCACGTGAAGGCACCTTCAGCACGGCGGTGGCCTGAGCGGGCACTTGCAGGGCCGCGCCTTTAACCGCGTGCATTTGACGACTGAGCGTGTCTGATCTTCAAGAGATAAAATGTTGCTTTCATATCTGTTTGTAACGTGTTTATGTAAGTGAGCTTAGCCGTTAATCAAGTCAGATGGCAGTCCATCAAGTGGGTTATTTGTGCCGGGGTGTGTGTCAGTGTGTGCGTGTGGGGAGCGGTGGCGTAGTGGTTAGCGCGCTGCGCTACGAAGCTGGTGACCCGGGTTCAATTCCCGCTCACGGCCGACACCAGTGACGATTATCTGAACCGGTTATGGGCCTCACCTGGTTCGACTCAGCCTCAAATGAGTACCTGTTGCGGTGTGTAAAAGCATCGTCACTAGGGAGACAAAGGCGGCCGGGCGTGGTGCTGGCCACCCACCCCTTCGTGTGCCGTGCTGGCCGTTCATAGGTGCTCGCTAACAGTTTTGCCCAATAATCTGTTAAGGCTACACGGGGGATATTTGTCTTTGTGTGGTGAACAGTTCAGTATCGGCCCCTCTACACGCCGTGGGGCTTCTTCCGACCCTCTGATTTTCTCCATCGCGAAGCAAACTGAAACTCGCCGCGTTGAGACGTGGAATTGGCCAAACATCGCAATGTGACAGCATCCACCTTCTTTACGCACGAGTTGTGAATACATTGCACCGTGTTGTTTTCAGTTTCAGGAGGGAGGGAGGTCGGCAGCCTCTTTAAGGAACTGATTCGTGACTTTATTCACCACTGTGCATTGTGGCTCTCTTGAAATGTTGAGTTTTTTTTATTTCTATTTTTTTGTACCGAATTCAGAAGTAAAATGACGCGTCTGGTTGCCCCGTTCGAGATTTACGCTCGGCACGACGCATCCGCGTCTTCACAATCACATCTCAATTCGCCAAACTCTCTAAATATAACGTACGAAATAATATTTGATGATGCTGCTGCTGCGTTTGCATTAGTGCATCAGCACAAACAACAACAGCAAAATGCAACACAGTCGTCAATACCACGGCGGCATTCGAAGAATTAAACAAATTAGGCGACGTTTTGGGCAATGGTCCTTACTCATAGCACATAAACGCACATTAAGTAAACAATAAACAGCCTGCAACTTGGAAAGTGTGTGCGGCCTCCATAGGTGGTGCTCACCTAACAGCACTTGCCCCAAGCCTGTTAAAGGCTATACCGGGGGGGGGGTCTTTGTCTTTTTTGTTACTTTTACCTTTTAATATGAGAACACGTTATGCAGATGCTCTATGTTGTATATTTATATATTTGTAAGTTTGGGCCGCGAGGTGGCCACGAGATGGAATCGAGTTTGTGCATTGTCTGTGTTTTGTTTGTGTATTGTTATCTTGTTTGTATATTGTTTATATTGTTTGTGTGTTTTTGTATATTGTCCGTGTATTGTCCATGTATTGGGTGTGTATGGTTTATGTATTGTCGGTAACTTGCTGTGCGGCATTGGTGGTGGCAAATGTGATTTGCGGTGGTGAAGATAGTCACAGTGTTAATTTTGGAGCTTTCGTGACTGCAGGAATTATTCTTTGTTTTTTTCGGTAAAGTCACGTATAAAAATAATATATGTCTGTCTATAGTTTTCTGGTTATATTCTATGTCGCTATTTCATTATACCTGATGATGATTGCTTGTGTTGCAATCGAAACGTCGTATGCTATTATTTAATTAATTATTTTATTTTTATACGTGACTTTACCGAAAAAACCAAAGAATAGTCACAGTGGTTATGCGAGTGGCACATGTCCCGGTTTTTTGTACCTCCGAGGTGGCAACTCTCCAGACACCCCCCCCCCCTCCCACATGGGTGCCACGTGGGTGCCAGGCTAGCACGGGTGGTGCCCGCGTGTTCTCTCCACTGCTGACTGGGGCCGGCCTGCGTCAGACAAGGTAGAGTGGAGTACTCGCCAATTACTCGATAATTACACGCGGAGAGCGACTCCAGCGTGGCTTTACAACAACTCCGTAACAGCTCCATAACAGCTTCATCATAGCAGCCTGTACCACCACCAACTAATCCGTGCGGAGTGCCAGTCGGTGGTTTTGTGTCAGTGGTGGTTGTGGTGGCATGGGTGGTTGGTGCAAAGTGGCTGTGGCATCGTGTGCTGCCAGTCATCTCGGTCATCTCGGTCAGTCGACCCGTGGCACCTACTGGGTCTGCCCCGTGACCTCCTGCCAGCGGGCGTTCGACAATTCACGTGGCCTCAAGGTGCACTTGGCCTGGCACAAGCGTCGTGGTGACGTCACCACCACTTAGTGGCGAATGGCGGTTGTTGTTGTTGTTGTAAAGTTGTATTGGCTACCACATTCTGATGATCTCCCCCCCCCCCCTCTCCTCCCCCCTCAACTCGCTTTTAAGGGATTACATCTTGAATCATTGCCTCACTTGATGCAGCTAATCTGGCTGTGACGGTCCCACCTGATGACGGAGACTTGTGTTGCCTCCGAAACGTCGTGATCTTTGTTTTATTTTATTTTTATTAATTTTGATGTTTTACCTACGTGACTTTACCGAAAAACCTAAGAATATGAATCGTTGCAGTCACGAAAGCTTCAAATCTAGAATGTTGTAAAGCATTTGCTTTGTTTGAAACAGCAGCCTCCTGATTGTGCCTGTGTGTGATTGGACGGGATCGGTCCTGAAGTGGTTTCATTTGACGCAGACATTCCTACTGGTTCACTCTCCTCTTCTTAAGTTATCTGCTGCCCAAAAGCTGTCTCCTCCACCGTGCCCCCCCCCCCCCCCCCGCTCGCCCCGTCGCTGCAAGCATCTTAGAGGGGGGATATTTTCGACTTGGCAACAAACAACTGTGTTCATAATTTTGACGTGGCGCTCAACTCGCCTGTCACTTCAAGGTGGGGGGGGGGGGGTCTGTATAGTTGGTCGGCTCGGGCATTGCTGTTATTTTCACCGCTATTATTGAACAATGCCTAGGTGTGTGTGGTCACGTGTGGCTGCTCGGAAATGGTATTTCGGAGATTTCTATTCGGTCATCGGTCAGCGGAAGATTCCCCCTCCCTCCCTCCCCCAGGCCCCGATGTAAATGCATCCCTCTCTCTGCAATACCCACGCTGTGTCCCACCATCTCTCATCCCTGCGCATACGTGAGCCGACACTTAGCACCATCACCATCACCGCCGACCACATCTCCTGAAACCTTTCACCAAATACACTGCGCACGCTGCAGTATATTTATGATACGTGTATTTAAAAATGCAATACATAGCGTTTGTATTATTATTATTATTATTCTTTAAATAACGGTAATTTTCAGGCCTTTGTCAACTTACTGCTGGTTGAGTGCCTCTTCCCACACCTTGGCCAGTCATGGAGGTTGTTTGAAGTCATACTTCACCACGCGGGTTGGTAAAAGCCAGTTCAGATATCCCTCACCACTGATGTTAGCCGTGGCCCGGGAATCGAACTCAGCGTGCCCGCTCCATCGCTCAGTGCACGATGCATATCCCATCATCACAATCATTCATTGTATGATAGAGACGATTTAACTGTACGTTTATCTACAAGACGGGTTTTTTTGGTATTTGAATGTCGGATGATGGATCGTCAGCGCGCGCGCGCGTGTGTGTGTGTGTGTGCAGTGTTCACGGGCAATTAAAGAGGTCTCAGTCTAATTAGGAAGAGGCTCGGTTTTTGTTCACGCCAATATGCAGCTGACCTTCCCGTGATCCCGAAAGAACACCATGGGAGAATTTTTTTTTTAAGAAAGATGTTTTCACGAATATTAAATGACGTAAAATCATCTTTCCAATGCTAGTGCATTTACCCAGAACTATAGCTAATGCAGATATGCCCACGACTTGGGCTAATGACCCTTACTCAGTTTGTATTTATCAATGAAGTCAAACTGTCATTGACCGAAAGACAGTTAGCGATTAGAGGAGACAATCGATTAACTGCCAATGTCGTGGTGGCGTTTGACGACATCCCTACAAAGACGGCCAGGAGATAACAGCACGGCGAGAGATTCCTGAGTCCATCTGTGCGGACCTCTCGGCGTCGTATCCCCTCTGATGCGCGGCTGAGCGGGGTTGAACCTGGATCGCCCTCGGATGGGAGACCACCGTGCGTAACAGGTGTTATAGGCTTGCCGTGGTGTTATCCGCTACTGACAGCGGTGCAGCGAAGTGCATCATTTGGACTGTAACACGTTCGTGCTCCCCGCGGTCACCAACCCGCACTTAAGCCCGTCAACCCACAAGTCTTCTAATGGGTCCTCATATAGCAGTAGCTTGACGAAAGGGCTTTGCGCGTACCTTCTAGTTATACGCACTTGCGCAGTTTGGCAACATTTAGGGAGTGCTAGTGAACGGGAATACCATGTGATCCGCTCCGGATTTTCCACACTCCCCACATCCGGCAGCTACACCCTCCACAGGGAGGCTAGGCGATCTATAATTGAAGGGAAGAGCGAATTAATTGAGTTATATTCAGATTTACTACGGACCCGCGCTGCATACACACCTGGCGCGGGGAGTCTCGCTAATCCCGAAGCGGATAATCGTTCATGCCGGGCACCCGGACCGCTCGCCTCCCTCCGATGCGCACCGGGCATGCAACAGCTGCCTCGTCCATCACTTAACGGAATCTGGAATCCAGAATCCCGGTCCTGTCAATCCGTGCCTGGTTTTAAGTCCAGCATTTTAACAGATTCCAAAAAATAAAGAATAAAAAAATCTCGATTTAAAGCTTTCGTGACTGCAGGGATTCATCTTCTTGGTTCTTTCGGTAAAGTCACGCAGAATGGAAATAATAAAATAATAAAAATAAAACATAATTAAATAATTCTCAGACCTGTTCTCCACCTGAAGACGGCTGCTTGCGTTGTGGCCGAAACGTCGTGAGAATGATTTTATTTTTATTATTTTATTATTTCCATTCTACGTGACTTTACCGAAAGAACCAAGAAGAAGAAAAAAAATCGAGAAATGCTCGACATCGTATCTCCAGGCTCGGAATCGATTACATATATTGCTGAGACTATTTTGGGGTGCCGTAAGTGTATGCAATGTTGAACTTCTTTCGCACCGTTCGTTAGCCAAGCGGCGCTAATTCGGAGGAGCGGGTTTCGTCACACCACCGGGCGTGGGGGGGGGGGCAATTACGTGACCCCCCCCCCCCCCCCAAGCCGTTATGGTTCGAAATTTGCAGCGGCTGCCCTCTCCGGAAGAACGGGCCGTTCCCGGTGCTATTAAAACCGCGCGGCCTCTCTCTCTCTCTCGCTCTCTCTCTCTCTCTCCCACTTGCGTGACGGTGCCAAGGTGTGGCAGAGTTTAAATTCATAAATCTGTTCATCGACGACGCCACTTGATTTACTTGTACGGTACTATCATTAGGTAACCTGTTTTTTTGCGTGACATCCGTTGTGATAACGCTCTTCAATGTCGGCCAGATCTTGTTAAACACTCAAATGCGCCCCCTCCCTTCCTCGCCAAAGTGAATCCCAATTGGGATATAACCAGGAGGTCGCCAAACAAAAATAACAAGATGAGTCATTTTTTTTGTCAAAATGCGCTTTAAAAAAAAATAACTCAACTCTCAATATTTAAAGAGCCGCAATGCCACGTGGTAGATACGAGACGGTGACCGAGTCCTTAATAAATGGACGTCACGAAGCAGGTCCCTTTAAAGAGCGGCAGCAGAGGAGAATGAGCGACCATTCTACACAACAAAGACGCATTTCCTGGCAGCGATTTCAGCCGCATCATCTTTACATAACAAAAGGCTCAGTCTCATTTTCACGCACCTTTACATCATCCGCACCTAGTTTACACAACAAAGGCTCATTCCTAACAGCGTGCTTCAGCCGCACCGAACCTCACAAAAATAATATCCAGGGCCTACCTTGGCTCCTCCCACCCTCAACCAATATATATACAAATATTGTTTCTTGGAATTTCTCTCACTTGATACAGCTGTCGTGCTGTGACGGTTCCACCTGAAGACGGAAGCTTGTGTTGCCTCCGAAACGTCGTGATTTTTATTTTATTTTTTATTTTACTTTAATTAATTTAAATTTTTTTGCCTACGTGACTTTAACGAAAAAACCTAATAATATGAATCCTTGCAGTCACGAAAGCTTCAAATCTAGAATGAGCGACCTCCCGTCGCAGCCTATGGAAGATCGACCAACAAGACAAAATAAAATAAAACCGTAACAACATTTAGCACCGCGTGCCACTCTGACCAACGAGCGGGGAGTACATCAACAGAGAATATAAAGTTAAAACCACAACAACATTCATAATATAGGTTTTTGGGTCAGATCGCGTTATTTATAAATGTGTCGTAACCCTCCACCACCCGACACGGCCAAACAGTAAAAAAATGTGTAACGTTTTCAAATGACAAATTAATTTACTTATTTAGCCCACCGGTGTGTTGAAGAAAGAATCAACAGCATTTTAAAATTTAAGTAGTCCGACGTTTCGCTGATAATTACAATCAGCTTCATCGGGCAAGAATGGTGAAGCTCTCCTGTTGCTTCCGGTCTTAAATAGAGCAGCAGCATCAGGGTGACGTCATCATGTCATTCAATTCAATCTGGTGCAGTGATTCGAGGCAAAGAGTGGGAGGGTATTGTAATTATATAGATTGGTAATCATTCAATTGTTATTCATTGGTATTTGTTTCCCTTATAAGGAATTGTAATTGTATTTATTTGATAAAAGGCTACAACATTAGCGCCGCGTTCCACTGTGACCAACACGTGGCGTGCGTAAAGCAACATGCGGCGATGGGTTTGGTGGAGGTGGCTTCTTTAACACTCGCGTTAAAACGAAACTCGAAGCTTTCGTGACTGCAGGAATTATTCTTTGGTTCTTTCACGTAGAAATACATTCTTATTTAATTGCATTGCTTTGTACGTGGCTTTACCGAAATAACCAAATAAAAAACAAATTATATTAATTTATTTCTATGTGACTTTACCGAAAGAACCAAATAATATTATTGTTTAATTTTATTTCAATGTATTTCTTTCTACGTGACTTTACCAAAAGAAACAAATAATATTAGTATTTAATGTTATTTAAATTAATTTCTTTCTACGTGACTTTACCTAAAGAACCAAAGGATATTATTATTTAATTTTAGTTAAATTAATGTATTTATACGTGACTTTACCGAAAGAACCAAAGAATATTATTATTTTATTTTATTTAAATTAATTTATTTCTTCGTGACTTTACCAAAAGAACCAAAGAATAGTATTATTTAATTTAATTTAAATCAATTTATTTCAACGTGACTTTACCAAAATAACCAAAAAATATTAGTATTTAATTCGATTTAAATTAATTTCTTTCTTCGTGACTTTACCGAAAGTTTAACTCGCGATTATGTTGTACCCGCCCGTTGTGGGGTGGAGGGGGAGCGGTGGCGCAGCGGTTAGCACACTGCTCGTACGAACCCGGCGGACCCGAGGCCGATTCTCCGCTCGCACACAGCCGAACGTCGTGGACGAACATTCGAACCTGCCCCTGGGCCTCCTTCAATGAGTGTGCAAAAACAATCGGTACCGGGGGAGACAACGGCGGTCGGCTGGGCTTGCTTGGCGCTGGCCACCCACCAACTCGTGTGCCGTGACGGCCTTCATAGGTGCTGCTCGCTCGCAGCACTTTCCCCATCAGCCTGTCAAAGGTTACACGGGGGATCTTTGTCTGTTGTGTGCCCGCCCGTGCATGCGTTACCGTGGGAGGTGAGCGCTCATCCCGCCTGGCTCCAGGAGCTACTCGATAGAAGTAAACAAGTATAACCCGTAAAAACAAAGTTTTTCACTATAAATCCTTTATATGCGTGGCGGCTAGAGTCATCTCATCCTCTGGCTTGAGATGGCTGCCACCTATGGGTCAGATGATTGCATGGCAGCATTAAGCAATTGGTAATTAAATATAATATTTTTGTCCTAAAAAGTGTAAAATTTTGGAAAAAAAATTTCACGAACATTAATTGTCACGCACAACGAGTCTGTGTGGAAAATGTCAGCTCGATTGGATCACGGGAAGTGGGTTAAAAAACGACCGAAAGATTTGCAAGGTCCTAAGCAAGCAAGCAAGCGAACTTAATATAAAGGATTAAAAAAAAAGACAACAGCCAGTCTTCTTGTTGTTGTGGTTGTCATACGGCTGATGTAGATGCAGGATCAACAACTACAGTTTCACATTCAGGAAGGTCACGCCAGCAGGAATAGCGAAGCATTATTGCTGTGATGTCTCATTCGTCTTTGTGGACCAGGCATGTTGTTACGGTCCGTTCTGGATGACCACAGTCGCACACGACTGGAGAGTTTTTATTTTTTAAATCCTTTATATTAAGTTCACTTGCTTGCTTGCGCGCTTACGACCGTGCAAATCTTTCGATCGTTTTTTAACCCACTTCCCGTGATCCAATCGAGCTGACATTTTGCACACAGACTCGTTGTGCGTGACAATGTATTTTCGTGAAAACATTTTTCCAACATTTTACACTTTTTAGGAATTTTTTTTTATATTTAATTACCAATTGCTTAATGGTGGCAGGCAATCATCTGACCCATAGGTGGCAGCCATCTCAAGCCAGAGGACGAGAGGACTCTAGCCGCCCGTTTCAAAGACCAATGTGGGCTGGGTTGTGGCCCATTGAACACGCATATAAAGGATTTATAGTGAAAAACTTTGTTTTTATGGGTTAATTTTTTCCGTGTGTGCATCGGGCAGCCGCATCCACTGCCGTGGTTTGTCTCTCCGTCGTGTTTGTGGACCGGGGCATTGCGTCGTTATATGTTGTACTGTTCGTTCTGCATGACCACAGTCCCCCAGCGATGATGACATGGCCTAGTGGGAGCACTTTGTCCCGCTTGTTGTTACCGTTCCTATACTTTACACTCCGATCGTTGTTTTTATTGTTTTGTGTTTGTCGTTGTAGCTTTCTAAACCCACCCATCTGTAAAAAAAAAAGCTTCATAACTCATCGGATTTCTTCCAGAGATAAATAAAGATTCGGATTTACGTTGCAGCAGAACTTTCACGGTTCGAACCTAGCGGTCGCCCTGGTTTAATGCAATGGTGTCTGCAGTATTGGCCGTAACAACAACAAAATACTGCACTACGCACCGACTGCACCACTCGCAGTGGATGTTAAAGATCCCATGACGCTATTCTCAAGAGTAGGGTCATCGTGTGCCGACGTCATGGTCGATATAAACTTGTTAGTAACTAGTTGATAAGCGTACAATACCTACAGACGTGTGTGTTTGTGACAGGCGTGCGTGCGTTTCACAAATATGGCTGTCACCTGATGATGCTAGTTGTAATTACTGGCGAAACGTCGTACTCGAATTGTAAATGTTGTGGGTTTACACTCCAACACACCGGTGTGCTGTAACTAGTAACGAATTGGCATGTTTTGTTTACGTGACAAACCTTACTACTTTGCTGTGTCCGGTGGTGTCGGGTTTAACGACACATTTATATTTACGCGATCGAACCCCAAAAAACCCCTCTATTATGCATTGTTGTGTATTCGTGTTTGTGTGTGTGGTTTTTTGTCGCTGTTTCGAAATTGCTCCTGCACAGTATCTATGCCGCGCGGCCGTAAGCCCCCCTGAAATACTTACAGAGTCACCCCCTCAACTCCAACCCTGTATTTCTTTGTGCGAAATAAGGGGGGCGAGGTTGGCGAACCGGGCGAGGATGGGATGCCGCAGATAGCCACGCGGGGGCACTGTGGCTCATGATTGAACGAGGCAAGAAAGAGTCTTCGCATCTTTACTATTCGATACTATTGGATGGTTGTTGTTTTTTAAACTACACGTGCTTCTAAGTTGCGTTTCTCCCTTTTATTGAAATCTTATCCGCAAGCATATCCCCCGTATAAATATGTCCGTAAGATTATATGAATACAGAAGGAGAGTACAGTCAAACGGGATTATTGATTGCAATTATGGCTGTTATAATGTCCATGTGAAATGCTCAGGTGAGTTTCTCTAACCAGTGTCACGCATAATGCAATTTTTTTGGATCGCTCACCGGATTTCCATCGCACACAGCTTTTTGCTGTTTTATTATCGTTATATATTAGTTACGTTAACAACATTTCCCAGCTTTTTGATCGACGCCGCCACGTGTACCGCGCTCGCTACCATCCATCGCATCGGCCGTTCTGGCCGGTTCGCTGTATGAAAATGACCTCCTTAAGGCCCACGTGGGCCTTAACCCCGAGATGAACCGACTTGACCTTGCTTGCACTCCAGTGTGGTGCCCGAACGTCGATAACACTGGTCAACAACAAAAAAACATTTTTTTCTGGCCTGGACTTTTGCAGCTGTTTTAGACTAATTTCAGGGTGCTGATTCCAAATCTGATCTCAGATTTGCTCTATCACATCTCATTTCTATGCTATCGGCATACCCCATTTTCATTGATTTTACCCGAAATTAACTCTGTCACTTATGATTGCAAGTTGTTGCGAGTCAATGACTGCTTTAGTGTTAAAATATGGTGCTATATTTTTAGGATAGTGTGTTTATAATATCATTTTATGTAGATATCCACATTTATTTAATATTTTTCTTCTGCAGTTTTTATTGAAAATTCAATATTTGATATCTCAAAAACCTGATGTGATAGACAAAAACTGATGCCAGATTTGGAATCATCACCCCAAAATTATATTAAAACCTCTGGAATACCTTATGCCAGAAAAAGTGTGTTGACCAGTGTAATCCCATACTCCCAGGTCGGCTGACTACTCCCAAACAGCGTTCGGGAATGGAGACCTCGCCGAGTGACAAACGAATCCCCTGGTCGTGGCGGTATTATTCCAGCGCTGGTCTACGCGCGTGTGTGCCGTGGCTATTAATAAACCGCCTCTTCGCTTGTGACTCGGGTGACCAAACAAGGATGACTGATTACTTGAGAGTAGCAAATACAATCACGCAGCTCATCCCATACACCGAATACATCCCACCGGGTACATAGCTAAGCACCGCCATTGTGTCGTCCCAAATTTGCGTTATTCAGTGTTCTCTGTTGTTGGTTTTTTTATATTTCGCGCTCGATTTACCCCAGATACTAATCGAGAGTTGACGAGATGAAGCACAATGTTGGTTTTCCATGCGCAAGGTGTCCCAACCAGGTCACTCGGCAAGGAGGCTACACACCGCAGAGCTGGGGAACCATCCAATTGGCTGCATCGGGTGGCAGCGGGGTTTAACGACACGATTATATTTCGATTTAAAGCTTTCGTGACTGCAGGGATTCATCTTCTTGGTTCTTTCGGTAAAGTCACGTAGAAGGAAAATAATAAAATAATATAAATAAAACATAATAAAATAATTCTCACGACGTTTTGGCCACAACGCAAGCAGCCGTCTTCAGACTGTCTACTTGACAGACCTGTTCTCCACCTGAAGACGGCTGCTTGCGTTGTGGCCGAAACGTCGTGAGAATTATTTAATATGTTTTATTTTTATTATTTTATTATTTTCCTTCTACGTGACTTTACCGAAAGAACCAAGAAGACACGATTATATTTACACGATCTAACACCCCAACCCCCCCCCAAAAAAAAATAAACCCCATTCGTGATGGAGAATATTGGTCGCGAAAGCCTTCAATGGGGAACCACCTCGTGACCGAGAAGCGAATCGGACTTTCAGATATAATTTGTCGACAATACCCACCACGGCAAGTCGAGGAGCCCGGTCCGTGCGGCTGAGACGCTTGCAGCGACGAACGCACGAATCACTAAATATCGTCGGCGGACACCTCCAATATGATATAGGGGTTACGTGTGGACACGGGTAGAGTGAAACGGATGCCGTGGGTAGCAAACAGCAGCAAGGCCGCAGGGAACTGTGCATCGCCCGGTCTCTGCATTCCGCTGGTGTGAAACTAAACTATTGAAAACTATTTATTTTTATTTTTACCAGTTAATTTATTTTTAATAGATCAATAGCACTCCGGTTGACTTCATACGTAGGCCGTCACGAGCGACATCATGATTCACCGTTGGTTGCTTTTGGGGCAGATCATGTAGGAATGATGTCAATTGAGAGTTATTGACATTATATAGCTCTTAGTAGCAAAACTCAACTATTTAAACTATTTATTTTACCAGGTAAGGGCCCACTGAGTTGTATGGCTCGTTTTTAAAAGCCACCTGGCTATCACAAAGGATAGCTTATTGAATTTTAAATCGTGAAATGTTAGGGTTATCTTGCCACACTTCGCCACGCTGGTCAATGCAAGGCACATCCCTGCAATGTCTGGATCAAACCACCGCAATCGTAAGGAACATCCACTAAAGGGAGCTCTAGAGGGCCCCTCTTGAGAGTAATAGTATTTGGCCTACTCTTCCACGATGGCCAGACGTCTTGGAAGAGGTGGGAGGACTGGCACTTTACACGCGAGACCAGCCGTTCGACTCGGCTTCGCAGTTGCAGCATGTTATTACATCGCAGCGCAGAGAGATGTAGCGATGCCCTGCGCGTTAGAGGAGAGAGGACTTTCATCCAGGAGTGGATTGACCACGGCATGATGATGACGACGATCGGTACACGACAGACCCCATTCACACTTCAGGTCGGCAGCGTATAACGGCCGGCGTGCAGTTCGATTTGAAATAACAAATAAATACAATTGGAATATTCATCCGAGCGTTCAAAATAATTGCGGTCGGAAAGTATTTCTAAAATGTAACAAATATATGAAAGGGAGTGGCGAATTTTTTTTGCACGGACATAAATCATGGGTGGTATACGTTGCACGCAGGAGCGGAGAGTTTCACAGCAGTGCCAGGTAAATGCATGGGTACGTCTAGGACACGAATCAACATCCAATTTATCAAACATTTTCTTTCTACAAGGGTCCGAATGGTGGTGGTGGGGGTATTAAAAAAAAACAGCCACTGTTGGCGTGGCCCATTGGCGAAGAGAGACACAAATACATAACGTAATGTGTGTGCGCGCACGTAACAAACTCTATAAAAACACCTGGTAAAATAAAATAAAAAAAGTAAGGCTCACTTGGGCTATATAGTAGCTCTTGTTCAGAAGCGATCTGGCCACAAATGATAGCTCAACGAAGTGGCGTATCATCGTGTGGACATTTATAGCAGCAGACAAATACTCTGAACGCGTTGCGATGTTGATTCTAAATGTGGAGGGAAACAACCGGGGTGACCCGGAGAAAATCGACGAGACCACGGGGAGAGAGACACGCAAACTCCCAATATAGAGCAGGCGTCAGGGTCGGGATCGAACCCGCGACCTCCTGTAGACCAGGCGAGGTAGTTAACATTTCGCCACCGTGGCACCCCTACATGTGCCGTCTACACGTGCCGTATACACATACTGTGTTGAGTACATATAGAGGGGCTAGGGGAGTTAGCGATCAGCTATTCAAGGCAAAGTAAGGCCCACGAGAAAGTCGGTGGCCAAGAATATTCACGTTCGCCTTTGTCACACTGCACTTGATATTAACATTCAAGCCTGAGTCGATCTAGAGGAGGCACAGAACCGCGACCGTTTCAGATGCCAAGCCACCGATGTTGGCTGAGAGAGGGGATTGAACCCGGGTGGCCGGATTCGTAGCGCAGTGCGCGAACCGCTGTGTATGTATGGACAAAGATCCCCCGTATAGTCTTTACCAGACTGTTGGGGCAAGTGCTGTTAGCGATTAGAACCAATGAAAGCCCTAGTGGTCATGTTTACACACGGCACAAGGTACAGTAACTATTTTTTTCTTTGAGGCTGAGTCGACCGAGGAGAGGGCCAAGGACCGCTTCAGATAATCGTCGCTGATGTTGGCTGGTCGTGAGCGGGTTTCGTAGCGCAGTGCACTAACCGCTGCACCACCGCTCCGCCGTACACAGTATACAAAAATGCACCGATAAACATGCACGCGTGCATTGGCACTTCCATAAAGACGCGCGCGCACATTGAAACAGGCGTGAATTCACACACAGGTGTACGTTATTCACACGTGTGTAAACACTCGTTTTGTGAAAATGACTTATGACTGTGACATTGGCTGGTTGCACACCGCGTGTTATCAAGGTTGCGCGCGCAAGTACTGTTACACAACACGTGTATGCGTCGTTCTGGCCTCCCCCTAGGTCGACTCAACCTCAGAACGAGGACCTAGTGCGGCGCAAACACATCGCTACTGGGGAGACAAAGGCGGCCGGGCACAGTGCTAGGCACCCCACTCTCTCGTGCGTCGTTCTGGCCTGCATCGGTCTCTGTGTGGAACACTTAAAACCCGAGCGAAGCACAAAGGCGATTTAGTAATTTTCCACGAAACGAGTTAATTGGTAAAACTGTAGAAACCAACATAGTCGAACAAAAATCTACTTTAGGGCTACAGTTACATGAACATATTTTTTAGTTTTTTTTTTGGAATTCACAATTTCACCAAATTTCATCGTCATCGTCAGCCATGACCAATCCACTGCTGGATGTAGGCCTCCGCCCCCCCCACCCCATCTTATATAATCTGCAACAGGAGATGATTTCATTACTCCCTCTTGTCTTTGACTGCCAATCCTTCATTAGTGTCGACCACCGGTCACCATCCCTTCTGGCTGTGACGTGTGTCCTCTCCAAGCCTCTCAACTCGCTGGCCACTGAGTTGTTTGTTCATTAAAATCAAACAGTTTGGGCTGACCCAAATGTTAGAATATAATCATTGGCATCATTGTGGAGAATATAAATAACTCAAATAGTTCACCAATGTCTTCTTCGTGTATTAGTCTATCCAGCTTAAAAAAAAACATAAATAAAAGTATTTCTTCCAAGACCCATCAGTCACAAACGGTAGTGCATACATCCAGCAGTATCGATCCAAAACAAGAAGAACTCTGGATCGGTTCAGACGGCGTGTCTCGTAACAATAGCGTCTTTGAGACGTTGTCGAAACCGACGAAAAAAAAGTTAGAAGTTACGGAATATAAAAAAAAATACAGAACTAGCAGCGAAAAGTAGAAGGAAGAAAAAAAATAATAATGTAATATTGGCGGTGGTAAAATACACAGTGCTGGAGTTTCGCGAGGACCCTTGCCAAATATTACTCATCACGAGAGATGGCCCGCTGAGACGAGCTGCCTCCGTGAAAAATACAATTATCACCTCCGTGGCAGCGGACATTGTGAGAATTCTGGCTGGGCTGCGAACAAAAACGATAAAGTTTCGATTCATTTGCAGGTTTCTCTCTCCTCTCTTCTAAATAAAGTGGAGTGCTTCCGTCAAAAGTTGGAGGGAGGCCTCGGGCAAGTGAAGCGGCCATAGCAGCTGGTTCTTGCCCTCAATACAGCAACGCCGAACATCACTACACACGCCAAGCAAACTTGCGCAGTGCGTTGCATTCATCATCGTCAGCAGCCATGATCGTTCCACTGTTGGATGAAGGCATCACCCTCCCCGCGAGCAGTCAATCCACCCCCGGCCACCTCCTCCCACCTTGGCTGCCACACTCCATGTTTAGTCTCGACCACCGGCCATCACGTCTTTGTTTCTGTCACGTGTCCTTTCAAAGCCCACTTACATTCCTAGCAGTAATGAAGTCGTCTTCACGTATGTGTGTGTGTATGTAGAACTTTGTTTGCACCGTACGTAGCCAACCGTGCTAATCGGAGGTCCTAACTTGCGTTGCAGCCGTGCAATTCTGAGCTATGTACGTCTCCATGCCTCGTTGGACACTTTTCAGATTATTTTATTCCCCCCATTTTCTTTGTCAGTGCCCCGTGCTACCGAGCGTCTGCTTGAGACACGTTGCAATTACATTTTTAATTATTTTACAAAAACACTCCGACCCGGCTCGTGGTCGCTCTATTCACCCATTTCAATCCCGGCCCCGCCTTGAACAACTGCCCTCTGATGCGTTTTCCAGTTGTGCACCTAGCCTGGCACAATCGCCCTTAATCGGGCATTGATCCGCTTTCTCCGTCACGGGAAGCGTTGCCGAATCTAAAGACCCTCTTTCGGGAGGGCCTTGCCGTGGATTTTTCGTCGTTTGCTATTTTTAGTTTTTCTGCACGTAGGAGGAAATTGGAGCACACAGAGAGAAAGACAGAGACACCAGGCTCGCCTGCGAGACGAAAAGATACCTCGCAAACACCGCACGGGGATGGCAGAATCCCAAGCGGCCGACAACACAACATCAGAGCAGCGGACATCGGCGTAACTTATTGCAGTGCATGGCAGTTTTCGTGGGATCATCGAAAGTCTATGATTTAAAAACAAGATTGATCAGTGCTTATCCCAACCCACCTCCCATTGCCCCCCCCGTCAACCCCGTGCCCCCCCCCCAACACTCACGACGTCCCAACCCCCCAATCTCCCACTTGGAAATTGTGTTTTTTTTTCATCCTCCTCTTGGAGCGTACAACCTGGTGTTGCAGTGCACGGCGTTCAGTAACGCGACGCTGAACCAAAATATTGGAACAAAAAGCGAAAAGTGCAGCAAAGAAGCGTGCAGGAGATGCATGCCTCGGTGGTATACACAGGGAGACGGAAAGAGGTGCACGTAGATGAGATAACAGGCGCGGGTTCACGACATCCTTCCAACTTCTTGGTTCTTTCGGTAAAGTCACGTAGAATGGAAATAATAAAATAATAATAAAATGAAACATAATAAAATATTTTATTATTTCTATTCTACGTGACTTTATCGAAAGAACCAAGAAGATGAATCCCTGCAGCCACGAAAGCTTTAAATCGAAATCCTTCCAACTGTTAAGAGAGTTTAAGTGGTCACAGGCAAGGCAGGGCGTGTCAGGGCTAGGAGGGGGCATTGTGCGGGCGACGGTCAAGACTAATGACTGAGTGGCAGCCCAAGGGATGGAACGCATCCCGAGAGAGTAAGTCGACACGAGGAGATGGAGCGATGAAACCAGCATGGATGCAGTTGCCGGTTGAATATTTATATCGCGGGATCGTGAGAGGTGGCATTGACTTGGGGGGTGAGGCCTTCATCCAGCAGTAGATTGACTCTGGCTGCTGATGATTATTTTACCTGCAAGATGTTTTCCGAGATTTCTGTTTAAGTTTTAGCTTTGTTGTATTTTCACGTTTGTTGACTGCTTTACTTAAACCATTGGAACCTCATTTGCCAGAAGAAAAAATATGATAATTGTTTTTTTTTTACCCTTTTATCTGGCAACAAAACTGACAACTTCAAGGACAGTGCATACATTATCAGAGTTATGTTTTTTGTTTGCATTAGGACTGCAGGTATTGTGATCTTTGCAAAAATGACTCCTTGTAAAAAAGGTGTCAGTTTTGTTGCCAGATAAAAGGGTAAAAAACCAATGATTATGCTTTACTTATCTTTGTGACTTCCCCCGTTCTCAATTAAGCGCAGTGTAAAACATTGCTTCGGTGACACGGACATTGCTAGATAAATTGGAACAGATGCGACCTTCATATGATGGCGACCACTAATGATGTTGGTGACCCAGGCACACTCTTACAAAACGATACCCACATCTGTGCGTCTCGAGAATTTTCGCCTGGTTTAAATAATAAAAACCGCAAAACTCGAACATACTTTACCCGCTAGACGCATGGCAAGTGGTTGGAGCCTTTGGGCCAAACGTTAGCCCGACGTTCCCGTGTTTACAAGGGATTCATCGCTGGCTGCGAGCACCTTGTCCGCACTGATCGGCTACTTGGAGGGGTGGGAATATTCATCGTGTGACCCTTTGTCAACGTCACGGTGTTTCCAATTTTATCGCCGCGACTCAGTCTCTTTCCGTCACTGCAGCAAGGGGGCCGATTTGCAACTCAGTCGACAGTCATAACGTCGTTCTCTTGGTTATTTGACAATCTTCTTCTTTTTCGTCTTCCATACGGCTGCTGGTGTCGATGCAGAGCAACGACTACGATTTGACATTCAGGTGGAAAAGACATGAGCAGCTGTGATGTCTCCTTCGTATTCGTGGATGGGGCATCTTGTACGGCCTCTTGTTCTGGATGACCACAGTCGCAAACTACTGGAGCGTTTTTAGTTTTTTTTTCCTCCCACTTGTGCATCGAGCTTCTGCATCTGCCATGGATTGTGCGCATGCGATTTATGGTGGGCCATGCACATCGTGGACAATGACGCGCAATGGTTCCAGCACACTGGGACATGTGATCCAGAGGTCATCGGTTCAATTGGAACTTCCGACGCAGAAGTTGAAAATTGGCGAGTTTTTAAAGTCACTACAGTTATAAGATTTATTTTGATAATTGGTTTTTTACCCTTCTATCTGGCAACAAAACTGACACCTTTTTACAAGGAGTCATGCCAGATAGAAGGGTAAAAAATCAATGATCATATTTTTTACTGGCAAATGAGGTTCCCATGGTGTCACTACAGTTAGTCAACCGGTAGGTCACGTGTGGTGGATTGAAATGTAGGTTACTCAAACCTCTTCCAAGACGTCTTGGCCAGCATGGAAGAGAAGGCCAAAAACAAAAAAAAACATCGAGTGGAGGCGCTTCTGCCAGCAGTCGCTAGCAATTGCAGGGCTGCGCCTTTAAAATGTGTTGCTCTTCTAAAATCAATAAATCTTCAATGTTTATTGACGCAGGGCGTTACACGATTATCTTGGGCAAAAATGAAACAGAGAGCAATACACTCGTGTACAAAAACAACGTTAAAATAAATGTAGATCACAAGAGGATTCATTGTATATGTTATTTTTTTGTTTAAATACCTCCGGCGACTTTGCGTGTGTGTGCGTGTCGCGCACTGCGCCCGAGTCCAAACACGCGCGCTCACCGGTCCCGGGCCTCCCTTAGGTCGGCTCAACCTTAAATTTGTTTACCAACCCGCAACCAGACATCACCACTGGACGGAGGGAGGAGGAGGGGGGGGGGGGAGAGAGAGACAAAGGCGGCCGGGCGTGATACTGACCACCAATCCCATATAAACAATTCCTCGCTCACAGCACTAGCCTCGAACATGCTGTGTAGCCTACACGAAAAATATTCGTATCTCGCCATGCGTGGCTGTCGGAGGTATTTTAAAAAAGGTGGTCTTGGGCCCCCTGGGTAACGCAAGACCTATTCCACCCTCTTACCCCTGACTCCTCCTATATCCCCTAGAGTGCCATGCCTCCTTGTCCCCTCCCACACTCTCAAATCTCCCTTCGAACCTCCCCATCTCCCTCCCACTGCTGCTGCTGCTGCTCTCTCTCTCTCACTCTGTCGGTAAAAATAGCTAAGAGCTGTGGCTGTGGATTCTTCTCCTGTTTCGGGACTGGGCAAATGCTGAGTTGCGTGTCTTCCCCCACCACCCAGCCAGCCCTGTCACAATCATCAACAACAACAACAGCAGCAGCATGATGATGATGGTACTTGTCAATGTCTGTGGCTGTCGATGTGTGTGTGTGTGTCCGTCCGAGTGTTGTTTGCTGTGTGCTGTGCTATGGCTGTTTGTGAGTGCGCCGTTCACACATCGCTTCCTACTGCTGTGGTATGACGCACGCGTGTTACGAATGCTCTTTCCTGCACTTAGAACAGCTGTGTAGTAGTAGTTGTGTGTGTGTGCGCGTGTGGTTTGTGGATATTTGGGTTGCTTGTTATCTGCCTGCACTAGATATAGTAGTGTCTTTGTGTTAATGTATAGGACGTGTGTTAGACTGTCTGGCACCTTTGATGGGTTATGCGTATTAGAGCGTCTTTCGCATGCAGTTGTGTGTTGTGCCAACACAATCCTTGTATTGATGTGCACATACATTTTACCCGCTGTAGTATATTGATGGGTATGTGTGTGCTGAATGGTATAGTGTGTAATCATGTGAAGTGCACTCATGTGTGTGTGTGTATATATGAGATGTATGGTGTCAAACCATGCAGTTGTATGTACGTGCAATTCTACATAGTACATTGACACGCGTACATACATCTTCACAAGGCAGTTGTGTTTATATATATGCTAAATACATTGTATTGTTGCTGTGTGTGTTGTCGTGACGGTGTATAGTTATATTCAAGTAAGAACATCACTCCCGTTCATGCCTTGCTACAATTTCATTTAGTGACACTATTTTCGCACGGTATATCAGTCGGTAACACTGCTTCGAACAATAGTTTGTGTAGTCACAGACTGCTTTAGCTAGAAAAAAAACCTCGTTCAGTATCTATGTAATGTATTATTAGTTCGTGTATACACATGACGAACTATATAGCCCACTATTTATAGGCACACTAAACACACCGCACCACGAGTGTACATTGGCAGTGTTGGGTCGCTCTCTATACTGACAGGCTCGATTCACTGCTGGATTATTTAAGGCGTTGGAGAGCAAAGCATCACAATACCCGGACTGAGTGTACACTCTATTAGTTACATGCTCCGTAAGTGTGAAATTACCACGAGTAGTATTCTGCTTTTTAAAACAATTGTTATGATTGTAAAATATACCTGTTGAGTTTGTGAGTCGATACACATGCACGTATGCAATACAATAATTGACGTGATAGGCGATTTTGATTTAAAGCTTTCGTGACTGCAGGGATTCATAATCTTGGTTCTTTTGGTAAAGTTACGTAGAAGGGAAATGAGAAAATAATAAAAATACATATTTATTGTTTTATATTTTTATTATTTTATTATTTCCCTTCTACGTGACTTTACCGAAAGAACCAAGAATGTGATAGGGGCTATTTCGTTCCCAGCCCTGTTTGTCAATCAACCGCTGCTGTTTGGTTGACCATACTTCACCACTCTGGTCTAGTGCAGGTTTGGTGAGAGGTGTTGGTGGTGGTGGGGGGGGGGCAGAGGCCCAAGACGGGGGTCAAATGTCACTCGCCACTGATGTTAGCCGCCGGTTTCAGAGCGGCGGCGCGCTAACCGCTGCGCCACCGCTCCTCGCAAATGTGTCATTGATATTCGCCCGTGCCTTTTTCTACTTCTGCTTATCGGTGGTACGTGGCAAGTTCACTGTGCAGTTTCTCGAGTTCGAGCATTCATATAAACGCGTGTTACAGTTCTGCTGTTGAAAATCGCCATGATTTACGACCGCTGCTTAAGAAGTTGTATCTTGTTGTGTAAGTCGTTTTGTTATGAGCGGCATATTTGCCTTCATCATACTTGTGCCATACCTTATTGCAGACTCAATTCAGACCTTAGTGGTCACCCCAGTGCCCCTTATGAATATCAACGTTCATCCTACAAAGTCACATCACAAGGGAGAAACACACAAACAAAATAGACATTTCCATGTAAAGCTTTCGTGACTGCAGGGATTCATCTTCTTGGTTATTTCGGTAACGTCACGTAGAAGGGAAATAATAAAATAATAAAAATAAAACATCATAAAATAATTCTCACGACGTTTCGGCCTCGACAGACCTGGTCTTCACCTGAGGACGGCTGCTTGCGTTGTGGCCGAAACGTCGTGAGAATTATTTTATTATGTTTAATTTGTATTATTTTCCTTCTACGTGACTTTACCGAAAGAACGAAGAAGAAAAATAGACACATTGTGTTGTTGACCGTATTGAAACGGCTGTCCGCCGTACGGACCTGGAAACTCAATTTCCCTGTGCAAGAATACGGGGTAAACCGTGTGGGTTGACAGGCATGCTTTAGTCTGTAGAGCCCATTCAAGTTACATTCACTGTATTCTTCGCATTACAATATTAACTTTGCTGCATTTTAAATCAAGAGTTGGGGGTGCGTCGTATAATCTGGGTAGCCGTGTGCGTGGCTAGATTTTTGTAATTTTATCGACACAGGGGAACAGGTTTGTGGTCTTAATTTCCCGACGTGTCTTATAATCCGGACTTTACGGTTGTTGCGTTTGACTGCATCCGATGTCATGGACGTATTCAACTTTGCCGCACAGCATTGCTACATCACCCGCTATTGCGGTTAGTTGCACGGATATGTATAAATGTATTTTTGTCTGTACTCCACGTCTGTTATTACCGTTGTATTATTATTGTATTACTCATCAAGCCATGGTCAGTCCACTGCTGAATGAAGCCCTCCATTATGTTATCATTATCACAACGACCCCAAGGCAATAATCATACAGCTCATTCAAAATTGGTTTAGATCCGTGTAGGTACGGTGATTGGTCAATATATCTATCTCCATCAGCTGGGTCCTCCCGTAGATCACGAGTCTCCACCCCCACCACTCTGAATCCGCCCCCTTTCCCCGCCCCCTTTGAAAACAGAAGCAGCGTCGAGGCCCTGCTTTGGCCCCTTCCTATCCTCACCTCTCCTGACCCCTCTCTGCTGCCGTTTCTCCGCTCCTTTTTCGGTCATTTTCCTCCCGATTTCCCATTCTTCTCTCTTCCGTATTGCCGTTCCATTGTCTTTGCCCCGTGCATTGCATCTTGACTCTCCTCCCCTTCCTGTGGTGTAGCCACGGGTACCACAGATGGTCGCAGCGGTGGCGAGAGATGTAAACGACCTCGCCTGGTGTGCGGGAGGTCGTGGGTTTGATACCGACCCCGATGCCTATATATTTGGAGTCTGCATGCTCTCTCCCCCTGGTTGCGTGGGTTTTTTTCCGGATCCTCCGGGTTTTCGCTCAACATTTAGAAGCAACGTGCGTTCAGAGCATTTTGCTGCAGTACATTTCCACGTGATACGCCGCTCCGTTGAGCTATCATTTGTGGCCAGGTCGCTTCTGAAAAAGAGCTACATAGCTTAGTAGGCCTTACCTGATAAAATAAAAATATTTTAAATAGTTTCGTTTTGCTACTTAGAGCTATATAATGTCAATAACTCCAAATGACATCACACCTACATGATCTGTCGCAAAAGCAACCAACGGTGAATTATGATGTCGGCCGTGACGGCCTATGTATGAAATCAATCGGAGTGCTATTGATCGATTGGAATTAAATTGCCGTTCCGCTTATAGATCGAGATGCGAGAGTGGCAGGGCGAGGTTTAACATCAACAACAGCAGACCTGCGACACAATATCTCTTTCCCTTTCTCACGATGCACCGTGAATTGCTCGAGAGAACGTGTGAGTGTGACCCTGCCCTAACCCAGCGAGGAGGCAGAACACTGGATGTGATTGCTCGATAGCCAGACAGCCTTTCATTGAGGGATGGCAGTCACAAAACAGCGACAAACTTTGAAATCATAATCTTCATTGTAATTTTACAATTATCGAGTTAATGAAAGACGCCGCCCTCCGCAATATTCCTTCGCCACATTCTAGATCACAGTATAAGACGCTCCAGAAAGTAAGACCCACACCATCAATGAAGTTACATAAATCTGGTCTCATGCTCTCTCACACACACTCTGGGTTATATTCAAGACGCACTCCCAACTTTTGCTTTAAGCTAGAGGGGGGAAAAAAGTGCATCTTATAATCTGAAGAATGCGGTTCATGTTATCATCGTTATCATGCTAATAGCGCTGAACGATGTATTGATATATTCATTTCAATCGTTGTGCCTGTAATTTGAGAACCAAAGGCAGAACGAGGAACAACCCTTGAGTACTGGAGGATAAGTTATCATTGAGCGCCACGAAACTGTCGTAATATTAACCAACCTGGGTGGCTGAACAGCAGAGTTCAACTCCTGGTTTTGGGGGAGGCGGGTGGGGGAGGTTGATTGAGCCCATCATCACTGCGGGGTCGATAAAAACGAGTAGCACTTTGTGGAATATCCAACACCGGCTCGCGGCTCTTCATTAGAGCAGGCGGTCTACATGTACGTGTTTTCTTTGTGCCCAGGCTGGCACAGAGTCTGAGAAGAGGTCTCCGATTGGTGGACGGCGCGTGGACTGACGGACCGACCCACTGCTCATCTCAATGCGGCTGGATTCGCGCTGAAGTTCATTTCGAAGCGATTCGAGAGGAACCGTCGAGGTGAGTTCCGACAGCTCGCGTTGTCTTCACGTTCAACGTCTTTTTCTGACACCACCGTCGTCGTCAGCTGTGATCGATCCACTGCTGGATTAATGCCCCCCCTCTTCCCCACCCCCCCCCCCTCCCCACCCCCCCCCTCCCCCCACAAGCAGTGGCCGTGAAGTGTTTAACACGGACGGAATGCTCGGCCTCTGCTGCTACTGATGAGGGATGCTCTGATCCAGCAGTGGATTGACCGGGGCTGGGCGGTAGTGGTACGGGATCGCAGCGTTGGCCAGCGTCGTACGTGCCGGCCAACTTGCACCGTGATCGTGTCGCTCGAGCGTCGGTGGAAATTCCACGTTACTCTGGAATGTGCCTGATCTCCATTAGATCTCAAAAACTAAGCAGGTTTGAGCCTGGATATTGCTTGGATGGGTGACCACATTGAGGCCTTCATCTAGCAGTGGATAAACAATGACCGATGATGATTATTAACATTGCTATTCGTACGTGGAGCACTCGCTGATTCGTTTTGTACATTTCACAATGTACAACATTACGCAATGTGCAATTAAAGACGCATTTCATTTAACAAATCGAAACTAAAGGCAAAGGCGCAGGAAGCAAGCAACTGCTCGCTCATGCCACTGCTAGCGTAAAGGGGCCCCCCTCCCCGCTATAGGGGCTCCTATAGAGACGTTGTTGGAAGGGGTGAGAGTACACACACTTGACCCCCACCACGTGTAACCTGCCGGTCCACTCGCACTGTGTTGTGCTGATTTATACTGCTGGGCGGGGGGGCGGGGGAAGACGGCGATTCACAGAACTCGCGCCGTCGTTTCAAACGCCGCAGCGGCAGACAGGGTCGGACCCGGCGACCTCTGGATTTGCAAGTTCCAGCGGCGCTCGCCGTTGTTACACCATCGTGGCAGCGTCCCCGATTTCGATCGAAGTTGAACGCCGGAATCGTGAGCCGTGCCCTTAGGGTGCGCGGCGAATCGGGGGTGGGGGGGGGGGGCCCACGCTTCAATGTCACGGTATCACATGTGATGCTTCCCGGTTTAATTCGAAGGCGTTTGGGGGAGAGCGGTGGGGAGGCACGGTGGGGTTGGCTCCAGGTCACAGCTCTTCAGCTATGGACGGCTCTGACTGGAATATACAGATGCGGCAGTTAGGCAGCCTTCTGCCAAAAAAAAAAAATACCAAACTACCGTACATGGATTACGGCTTCAATTTCCTTTCTGTGATGGTGTGAAATATTTCTATATACGTGTGTCCGTGTGTGTGATTACGTGCTTGCTTTACAAGTGCAGAGATCCGTTTGTGCGTGGTTCTGCCTACATCTTCACGTGATGCCACACAATGCGGTGCACAGATAGTACACGCACGAAACGCGCGCGCGTGTGTGCGTGTGTGTGTACACAGAATCCCGCGTATCACTCGCGTCGTGATCTTGCGAGAAGCGTTAACTCGTCATAACAGCATCTGCTCGACTACGCCTGTCTGCAGAGTGACCCATATACAGATTCTCCACGACAATAATGGAGAGGAATTGAAGAGAGAAAGAAAAAAAACGTGACTTTGTTTCGAAGCCTCTGCCCAGCAAAACGCTTGACCGGCTTTTGGCGGAACATTTGGCGCAACGTTAGAATGTCTATTGGGTACGTCTCGCACCGATAAAACGACAATAGTTCACAGCCCCCTAGATTTGAAGCTTTCGTGACTGCAAGTATTCATACTCTTTGGGTTTTTTTCGGTAAAGTCACGTAGGTAAAAAAATCTAATCAAATAAATGAAAACAACTAAATTAAATCACGACGTTTCGGGCGCAACACAAGCATCCCTCTTCAAGTGGGGGACAACGTAGCGAAAGCACAACCGCTTAAGTGTGTCTCAGAGATGCTTTCAGGACGTTGCCTTCCAGTCCACAGTCCGCCCACACACTCACCATGGCCACCCCCTCCCCTCCCTCCATCCCCCGCGACTATATAATTCCTCGTCACAGCCATCTCTTAGACACACTTGAGCAGTTGTGCTTTCGCTACGTTGTCCGCACCTGAAGAAGGACGCTTGTGTTGCACCCGAAACGTCGTGATTTAATTGAGTTGTTTTCATTTATTTGATTTGATTTTTTTTTCCTACGTGACTTTACCGAAAAAAAAAACCCTTGTTGGGCCGATGCTGGATGAAGGCCACCCCGTTGCTTTGTGGGTCATGGAAGTCGTTTGACCATACTTCACCACGCTGGTCACTGCGTGTTGGTGAAGGTGGGGGGCGGGAGGCCCAGGACTGCTTTAGATATCTCTCGCCACTGATGTTAGTCGTGGCAGGCCATCGGACATCCGGAAAACAAACCTGGTTCACAATTATAATTTACAAAAACTGGGTAAATTTATATATATATTTACATTATTAAATGTAATACAGTTATAGTATATAATTCAGTGATACATTTCTTAGATGCAAATTTTTAAATGGTTAATTAATTTTCGTGTCTCACAGTCTTTGCATCGAGCAATTAAATAATTCTCTTTTTTTAATCGACACTGTACAACTTTCCGTTTGGAATTGAATAATAATAGTACACCTTTTTTCTTAAATTAACGAGTCCTTACAATCATTCATTTATCTCCCGAGGCATCCTAATAATAACGCTCGCCAGTTAATTACCCAGGACAGGCTTTTGCCAAGTCTCAAGCAGCGTGTGTTCGGGAATGTGCTGCTCCAAGTTCAAGTTCATTTATTAGGTATATAGCCCTGTGAGCCATTCGGCTCTTGAATCGGGTGCAACCGCAACAAACAAAAAACATGAACAAAAAACATCTTAAAGTGAATGTGTAACTAAGTGCAAACAGAAAATCCAAGAAAAGACAGCAAAATATTGCAGAAAAAAAACCGTACACCAACGCTGTGTGCAAAAATCCCAGTGGGATGCAAGTCAAACAACAACAACAACAACCACAAGACGTCATGGATCCCATCGTTTGGTTGTAGTTGGTAAATCGTTCGCGAGAGGAGTTCCGAATTGGTGTTTGGAGGAGGAGGAGTAGGCTGTAAAACCTTGAGACAACCCAGCGCCAAGCAGACAGACGCTGTCTACGAGGGGGTGACACTGAAGCCGCACTCCCATCTCCTGGTTACACTCGGATAACTGGACAGGGTTTAACATCGGCCAATGCGTCTTCGTTTCTTTTTTCTCGGAGGTATTTAATTGGCAATATTTATCATTGAACTTAATAACGATGGCGACACGCAACGTTTGGTCCATATTGGGGACCGTCCTCACGAGAGATTTCATTTCTGCCGTGCAAGGCAGAGGGGACGGACAGAGACGGTTCAACCACGTGGGCTTTGGCGACGAAATATTGTCCATAATGGAGGTGTTATTTTGAGCGTACCATCTGATGCACTCGAGCTCTCGACCTTTAGGTTGTGAAAGCGTTTAAATGAAATAAAAAAAATTCGTCGGCTCATTTGCGTTGCCCCCCTGGTTTCGTTCAAACCGCACACACAAAGATAAAGATCCCCCGTATAGCCTTAACAGACTGTTGGGGCAAGTGCTGTTAGCGAGCACCTATGAAGGCCGGAACGGTACACGAGGGGGTGGGTGGCCAGCACCACGCCCGACCGCCTTTGTCTCCCCAGTCGCGATGTTTACACACCGCACCAGGTACTCATTTGAGGCTGAGTCGACCTAGGGGAGGCCCGGGACCGGTTCAGATAATCGTCACTGGTGTTAGCCGTGAGCGGGAATCGAACCCGAGTCGCCAGGTTCATAGCGCAGCGTGCTAACCGCTACACTACCGCTCCCCACAAAGATCCAAAGATAAAGATCCCCCATATAGCCTTAACAGACTGTAGGGGCAAGTGCTGTTAGCACACGCACACACACGCGGGCACGCACACACGCACACACATGTGGGCACGCGATAACGTGTATGTGTCGGTGCTATGTGAACCCAGTGGAAACATTTCGTTGATGTTGTTGTTGTTGGGGTTTTGTTGTTGTTGTTGTGTTGTTAAGGAGCCTCTTTTCTTCCCCAGCCGTGCACACGCGGTGGCTTTTGGCAGCGAGCCGGCTGAACTCCCCCCCCCCCCACTACCCACCACCACCCCCCCAACACAAAACAACAACGCGGTTTACATTTTAGAAATTTTTTTATTTTTATTGTAACGCGACATAGTTTGATGTGCTCGTACGATTAGAGAGGGTGGCGCAGGGTAGAATCTTGTTTTGCCGCTTTGTGGTGAAACGCAGCGGCAGCTCCGGTGGTGGGTCCAGATGGATGGACTGGCCCCTGCCATGAGAATGTGGAATGTACGTCACGAGGGTCGCTTGTGCTAATGATGAGCACCGCCCCACTGAAAAGTGGCTTTGACTTTTGTTTTTACATTGCAGGACACAATAATAAAAATAAAACGTAATAAAATAAAATTCTCACGACGTTTCGGCCACAACGCAAGCAGCCGTCCTCAGGTGAAGAATTCTTCACGGCTGCTTGCGTTGTGGCCGAAACTTCGTGAGCCGTCCTCAGGTGAAGAATTTTTTCACCTGATGACGGCTGCTTGCGTTGTGGCCAAAACGTCGTGAGAATTCTTTTATTATGTTTTATTTTTATTATTTTATTACTTCCCTTCTACGTGACTTTACCGAAAGAACCAAGAAGATGAATCCCTGCAGTCACGAAAGCTTTAAATCGAAAATTGCAGGACAACTCAATGTGGGGAGGTCTTCAGCCAGCAGTGGAGTGATCGTGGCGACTGATAAATGTTGCGTGTAACTCCGTGGTGAGCGGGTTGATTACGAAATTTTGCCAGGCCCCTATACAGCGCGGACGTAATAATAGCGCACGGCCCTTTGTCAATCCACTGCTGGATGAAGGCCTCCCGTCATCATGCCAGTCATGGGGGGGGGGGGGTTGTTTGACCATACTTCGCCATGCTGGTTCAGCGAAGGAAGGGGCATGCTCAGAAACCCACGTATCGCAGTGCGGCGGCTGCTACAACCACCTTGTTAACGTCAAGGACCCTGCGCTGTCCACTTCAGAGTGGCTGTCTCGTAGGGGATCATATCAGGTGACGAGCGCACGTGCACACGCATGCACGCGTGTGCTAGAAACACGACAGCTGCACTACCTGGCGACTTCCTCGGCGTTCAGGTTCGCGATCGCGTTTCGGGCGATTGCGTCAGACGACACGTGACAGTGTTCAAACCCAAACTTCTCTCCTGGCGCATCGCGATCATCGGCATCATCAGCAGCCATGATCTATCCGCTGCCAGATGAAGCCCCCCCCCCCCACCGCCACCCATCAAGCCGTCGTCATTCTCTCGCGATCTCGCAGCACGACAATCCGTGCGGCTCCTCTCCTACCGGACATCTTTGAAAAAGAGCTTCATAGCTCATCGGATTCTGACGATTCTGATTCTGCACGGGCAGATCCCGTCGCTCCGTCTACGCTTGTGGACGCCCTCCCTGGCGTGTGTTTCCCTCCTTTGGCTGCCACTCTGTGATTATCCTCGACCACCGTACACCCTCACCCTGGCTGCGATGATGTGACCCCTTCCCCGCTGCCCCCAAGCCCACTTCACTTTTCTCGACGACGACCGTTGTCATCTCGCCCTCTCGGGTATGTCCTCGAATCCCACGCGTTCCTCGCTCTCCCCCGGGCCAGCGGAATCCTGCTGTGATGCACGCGCGTCCCCCGTGTCTCACCCACACGCACGCACGCACACCACCACAGGCGCACACCTAGGAGACGGCCTCACTCGCCACTCCAGCCGGCGTCATGCTGTGAGTTTGCTCGGCTTACTTCTTCTATCCAGCAATTAGTGTTGCTGCTAATTGCAGTGCTGCGTTCCAAATCATTGCCAGTGTCTGAGCACTAAAGAGTAATAGCAATCGTGATCCGGGTATAATTATTAATGAATATTAATGATGATAGTAATTCTATTTTACGGCCCCGTTTCAGTCTATCAGTCACGGGAGTTGTTTGACCATACTGCACCACGCTGGTCAGTGCAGGTTGTTAGCGAGAGGGGGACACTCATGACCTGCTCAGATATCTCTCGTCGCTGATGTTAGTCGCCGTGGCTGCCAATAAAACTCAGGCCCTTGGTCCGTAGTCCAGTGTGCTAACCAATGCACCACCGCTCCACTCTCAGTCATAGAGTCCCCCTTCATTTGTATGTATGTTGAACTTCTTTCGCACCATACTCAACTCAATACAAAAAAGCAGTTGTAAAGAAATTAGTTTTCAGTCTAGATGTAGAAGTGCAGAGCTCCAATGGCTTCCTAATATCGGAATGGAAGAGCGTTCCAGACGGCCCGCAGAAGCGCGGCTGAAAGCGTGCGATGCTCTTTAACCAGGAAAGACTCATTAAGATTCAAGGTTACCCATAGTAGAGGGTTTTCTTTTGGGTTAGATCGGGTAAACATAAATGTGTCGCTAAACCCGGATAATATTGGTCGTGTTAAACAGATTCGAGATTGTTTTTCGAAAGGGTCCTGCTTCATTGGGATGTTTAGCCAAGACTCAAATTGTAACTGTAATTGCCCCCCCCCCCCTCTGCCGTGCACGTGTTGATTTTCCCCGGGAACTCAGGTTATCTCTCCTTGAGAGAACGGAGAAAACACATGCGGTTTTCTTCTCTTCTGAGAGAACGCCTGTAGCACCCGGAGAAACCGCACACGTGTGGTGAGAGGGGACAGCTAACGTTACAATTTAAGTTCCTGAATCAATGGGGATGGAGCCGCTGTGCAGTGGTTAGCGTGCCGTGCTCTGAACTGGGCGATCTGAGTTCGAGCGATTTATGAACTGGTTCTGGGCCAACCCCTGCCCCCCCCACCCCACCACATTCACGAACCAGCACTGACCAGCGTGGTGAACTGTGGTTTAAAACAAAAAAACCCAGCCTAAACCATCATGGCCTTGCACCCGCCGCGAACCCAAAATCCACGCCTACAATCAGCACGGTTGGCTACGTGCGGTGCGAAAGAAGTTCAACACACGTAGCACATAGATAAATCCATCCGCATCGTTTGACTCTCAGAGCTCCGTAGAGAAGTTGCAAAACTTCGCGTGGCTCAGCATAAACACGCCGTCGAGGTGTGGCAGAGAACGGCGTTGACCGTGCGTGTCTCTCCTCTGCCTGGCTCGTGGCAGAATCCCCGACATTTCTAAAGAACGAAAAGGGTCACGACCCGAAATGGCACGTTTGCCTCGCCGCGTTACACGCACCCGTGTCGCCCAGTGATCGTGAAAGGCTGCTGGCACGTGCGTGCGAGAGGGGGGCTGGCGTGACCTGTTGGATGTTATCGAACGTTGTTTTCGCCCCAATTAATTTCTTCCGCAATACTTAACATACCAGGGGCGCAGCGAACGGCTGTGCAGCGGTTATCGTCGCTGGTCACAGCTAACATCCGTGGCGTCCGATATCCCAACTGGTACCAGGATTTCCCCGGCCGCCCCCCCCCCCACCCCAACTCCCCCCCTCCACCCCAACTCCCCCCCTCTTCTTCACCAACTTGCACTGACCGGCGTCGTGGAGTACGATAGGAATAAAAAAACTGACTTTGCTTTCTGTCGAGAGGGCTTATTTCATCCATTGTTGGATTGAGAATGGGATGGAATTTGTTGTTTTTGTACGAAACTTAAAGTCCCACGGGATGCAGCCGTGGTACGATGGTCAGTGCACCGCACTTCCAATCCAGAGGTCGTGAGTTCTATTAAAACTATTCAACTATAAACTACTTTTTGTCGTTTGCCAGTCAAGGCCCACTGAGCTGTCTAGCTCTTTGTCAGAAGCGACCTGGCCACCACAAATGATAGCTCAACGAATTGGCTTGTCACGTGCATATTTATAGCAACCAAAATGGTCATTCGTACGACCCCCTGGCGCGACAGGCGGTTGAAACGTCACGTGGAAAGTTTCGTAACTACTGCCCCCGCCACCTCTTTGTGTACGTCGTTAGATAACGCAGTTTGTCGATCACAAAGTCACGAGCGGTTGGGTTAAGTGTGGGTACTCCCCACTCTGGAAAGACGTCTGGCTGAGTAGGGAGAGTAGTGAGCTCCATAGAGCGGCCTCTTGCGGTGGCGAGAGCGAGCTCTTGCAGGGCTTGTGCCTATCCCTTTGTTTTTGTTCGCAAAAATCCCAGTGTTGCTCAGAGTGTCGCAGGATTGGACGCAAAAAAATAAATCGGGGGCAGGGTGGGAGGGGGGGAAAGGGAGCAACATCGTTTAGTTAAAAACAGAATTCGATTGTTTCAAAATGACAGTTCATCCTTTTTCTACAAAGGGGTTAGGCCTGTTGTGGAGGAGGGATTTTTGGGAGTGGGGCGCATCGCACAGATCCACAGCCCATCTGCTGACAGACTCGCCCCTCAGGGCTGCCCCCCACTTCCCACCAGCCGCCCCCCCACCCACCACCACCCGCCAATGCGAGATTTGTAATATGGGACCCATGCCCACTTCTTGATATGTACGTACATACGTATGCTGGAACTTCTTTCACACCGTACGTAGCCAACCGCACTAATCGGAAGTGCCCCGTCAATTAAATTTACGGCAACGATTCGTAATCGATTTTCGGGTTTGGGCCACGTAATGATCTGACCGTGCGCTTGTGTCGTCCAGACCCTCCACCATCCAACGCAGCCTTGCCTCGCTTCTCCCGTACGCATGCGTGTTGAACTTCTTTCGCACCGTACGTAGCCAACCGTGCTAATCGGAGGTGCTCATCGGGGGGGGGGAGGCGGGGCGGGGTGCGATGCCCTCGCTTAGTCTCGCAGAGACGCCCACGAAGCCAGAGGTGATCCCCTGCACACGCGAGCATCGAGGTATCGGTGCTCGTTGCCTGTCCACAAGCCCTGACCCAGTGGTGGAAACTCCCCCGTTGCTGTGGCGAGACCGAGTACATCCGTAGGACAGCCGCACGTTGGAATTCCTCGCCGTTAGCAAAGAGGGATGCTCGGCTGAGACACATTTGGGGAGTCTCAAAAGCAAGGGGGGCAAATTTCTGATGATGTTACTTCGATGAGGGCAGGGGTGAGCCAACCTGTATCAGACCAAGAGCCAGAAGCTCGCCATGACTTCTGCAAAGAGACAAGTGTGTGGGCATATTTATATTGACAGCTTTCGGCACAGCTCAGGAGACATTCATTATTCAAATCTAGAATGCATTCATTATTCTTTGCTACTACTGTGGTCGTGCGTTCTACGTTACGTGCCCTTCGATAGAGCTGCATGTGGTGGATTAAAAAGCCGCATGCGGCTCAGGAGATGCCAGTTGGCCACCGCTGGGGGTAGGTGGGACGCAACTCGGTTGGTGCCGTGGTTGGGGCAGTAGCGCTAGGAACCAGGCGAGCCACGGCCGGCATCGGTGGTGAGCGACATCCAAAACGGGTTTCTGGCCCGCCCCTCTTTACTTCGCCAAGCCCGCCGCACTGACCAGCGTGGTGAAGTATGGCCGGGCGACCTCATAGCTGGCGGGGAATGTGCCGTTCATGAGCGTCTATTAAAGGCCGCAGGTGATGTGGCCAGCACCACACGCCCAGACGTCTTTGTCTCTCCAGCGCTGGTGCGAGGCCAAACACAGCTCACGAACGTGCGATAACCCCGAAGACGGCATATATTATCGTGCGCCGGGTATTTTTGTACCAATCCCTGAAATGAGACACTACTATTATTAGTATCTTTAAAAAAAAAAGTTAAACGTCATGACTTCATCGGCGCGTATTTTAGAAGGATGCTAAGTGAGTTCCTCCTTTGCACAACTGTCATTGTTTTACCTCCCAACTTCTTTCCTGCAGCACTTTAGCCTTTTTTTCTGGTTACCCCCAACGCCCACCACCCCCCACCCCACCTCCCTCCCTTCCCACCTACCCGCCCACTAGACCGCCCGCCCACCCACCCACCGCAAAGTTTCGTAAGATAATTAGGGACAAGTTCTAGCACTGAATGTTAGCTCCAGTGCCGAGCCTTTGCTGACGCCAACGAAGAGAAGGATCATAATGGAGGGGGGGGGGAGAGAAGAGGGGGGTGGGCGAGGGGGGGGTCAAGCGACGGGGTCGTGTTTCTCAGAAGATCAAGTTTTAAGTGCATTGGCTATTGTGAGGCGACTGACCGTACCGCTTCGTAGGGGACTTCACATTCAGGGGGCCACGTCCGACGTTCCACTCCACGTGTCTCGGGCGGGCAGGGGGAGCGAAACGTCGGACGTCGCGCCGACCAACACGCGGCACGCGCGGAGCACACGTGGGGGTGTGGGGGGCAGCTGTTGTAACCGCGGCTCGATTGTCCGCCCCCCATCGTCCCGCACGTCCCCTCCATCGTCCGCCCCCACCGCCCCCGGCACGTCCGCTCCGCACACCTCCTCCTCTCTTCCCCGGGGATGGCGACGAAGACCGAGGGAAGGGGCGCGTTTTAGCGCGTCGTCCGTATTTCCCGTGGCGCTTGGATTTGGTCGAGCGTTTTCGCGGAGGCCTTCATCCGGCGGTGGATTGTTCGAGGTGGCTGAGAGTTGCTTCTCGGTTTGTTATTTTTTGACCGTCTTTAGTTTTTTGTTATTTCGTCGACCGACCCCCAGCCGAGGTGTCGCCATTAGCATCAAGAGTCAAATCCCCCGGAGTTGTTGTTGTTGTCGTCGTCGATTCGGTTTCGCCGTCCCGTTCACATCCTCGGCTTTATTTCCTGTCTTGTCTGTAAGTTTCGCCCGCTCCATTTTAGCCTAAATATTAACATTAGCGTTCCATTTGCATCGAGCACATTGTTCTGGTCCAGGCCCCAGATCTTTCATGTATGGACTAGCCTTTTGCCCGTCCAAGGACGGGTGTATTGCAGGAAATCGGAAACTTGCAAGCGAAAAAGCAGACCGCGACGTGATATAATCATTGCATCAATTCGTGTGCAATCGGTAAGGCCGCAGGTGACACAGACTTAGTTAATTTAAAGGTTATAATCCCTTGTTCATCATGACGTCCGTTTTACTTTGATGTATCAATAGCGTCAAGGAGATCACGTGACGTGAGGGTTCTGCCTTTGTAGTGAGGGTTGTGAGTTGACGCCAAGGAGGGGGGAGGAGGCGCCTCGCCCCGCCCCCCCCATGTGGAGTGACGTCATCCGCTAATTATTATCGCGGGGGGGGTGTCCATTTGGAGGACGTCACCTGTTCATGATTATTAATGAGGGGGGCTGTTCGATGTGGAGTGACGTCACGCGCGTTACACACTGACATTCTTGGGTAAATATAGTAGTAAATGTTGAACTTCTTTCGCACCATACGTAGCCAACCATGAATATCTTTCGACCACTGATTGCCTCTTCTCTTGAACACACAGCGTGTATATGACACAACGCGTGTCACACTCTGTATAGAGTCTGGAGATGCATTTAAATTTGGCCGCTGTTATAAATGCACTTAATGTTACCGTTCGCTTTAGTTTCATACATCGCGTCGTCGTTCGTGCAAAGTGCAACCTCTCGTGATCGCGATTACAACATTTCCCGAGCTGCGCGGTCCTCCCTATGTGAGGATGTGTTCCGCCAATGAATGAGTTGTTTATACGCGTGGGAGTAAGCCGGAGCACCCGGAGAAGACCTACTCTTCTTCATCTTCTTGGTTCTTTCGGTAAAGTCACGTAGAATGGAAATAATAAAATAATAAAAATAAAACATAATAAAATAATTCTAACGACGTTTCGGCCACAACGGCTGCTTGCGTTGTGGCCGAAACGTCGTGAGAATTATTTTATTATGTTGTATTTTTATTCTTTTATTATTTCCATTCTACGTGACTTTACCGAAAGAATCAAGAAGATGAATCCCTGCAGTCACGAAAGCTTTAAATCGAAAGACCTACTCTTTTATGGGACCAACACCATCTCATACAGAAGGGAAAGGTGACATTGGTCCGCACTTTGCCGTGCCGCCTTCTCCTGGCGAGCCAGGGTATGTGGCTCCTCCTCGGCCCCCCCACGGGAAGGGGAGATTTCCCAAACCCTCGCTGCGGCTGCTGCCTCCACAGCGCTGGATTACAAGCAGCCATGTGCAGCGTAGCAAACCACCGCCGCCACACCGGATGAATATTTAAATGTAGATTGAAAACTCATTTCTTGAGACCTGCTTTTTGTGTTTAGTTTGTTGTCCCCCCTCCCCTCCCACACCTCTGAATGGCTCCGTACGGTACGAAAGAAGTTCAACATACGTAGCACATAGATAAATCCATCCGCATCGTTTGACTCTCAGAGCTCCGTAGAGAAGTTGCAAAACTCCGTGTGGCTCAGCATAAACACGCTCTCCTCTACATGGCTCGGTGGCAGAATCCCCAACATTTCTAAAGAACAAAAAGGGTCACGACGCGAAATGGCACGTTTGCCTCGCCGCGTTACACGCACCCGTGTCGCCCAGTGACCGTCGAAGTCTGCTGGGCACGTCCGTGCGAGAGGCGCGTAGTAGATTGGAAAGGAATCCGCTTCTTTGACGCCACGATAAGCACACTTCGAGGGGCACTGCGGTCGATATAGAATTGTCCGCGTCTGCGTCCGCCGACGAGCCAAGGCACCGTCGCGCCCGCGGCGAGTGCCGAGGGCCGGCGGGGATTCGTCTTGTGGAGCCGTCTCGCGGGCGGTACGACCATGCCAACTCCCCCCCACCGCCTTCCCCCCCCCCACCTCGTTCGCAACGGACGCCGGAGCCATTTAAACGCATCTTGAATTCATGCATACATTCATAGCGCTGTAAGCAGATGGGGTAAGTGCCATTATATATTTAAAAGATCCTTCTGCGGTATTCCACCGTGGCTCCGAAATACAAAGTAAAAATTGGAGACGCTCGCGCTTGACTTTGTAATTCGGCGCTGACCATTCAACGGGTCCTCAGTTTTATTTGTCACACAGGGACAGCTGCCGCTGAGGGGTCCCCACCCTTGGCGAGGTAGCAGCAGGGCATTGCATATGGTTGCCATGGGATGTGATTTAAACGCACGGTACGGACGCACTTGGAGTTTCCGTGGCATTTCAGCAAGTGCCACTATAACATGCAAATCCTAATCTGAAATGAAAAGCATCACTACTTAGGGCGGGCGAGCAGGGGGGGAGCTAATGAGAAGCATGGAATTAAAAAAGGGATCTTTATATATTTTTCGTTTTCGGTATCGGATGATGTCAAGAAGCGCACACTGTTGCAATGATGCAATGGTGCAAGAGCTGGAATCTGAAACTTAGATGCAGGGGACCCTCACAAATTTTAATTTAAAAAAAAATAGTTTTTTTGACATCCATCAATCGGAAGTACTGTTTAGGATTAACTTTTATGATGCAGATTTGATTTTTTTTTAAGTTGCACGAAAATCCGAGCTGTGGTTCGATAATGCTTTCAGATGCACGTTTGCGGCCGTCTGGAACGCTCTTCCATTCCGATATTAGGAAGCCACTGGAGCTGTACACTTTTAAATCTCGATTGAAAACTAATTTCTTTAGAAACTGCTTTTTGTGTTTAGTTTGTTGTCCTTCTCCCGCACCTCCGATTCGTGGAATCGGCTCCGTATGGTGCAAAAGAAGTTCAACATACATACAAATAAAGGGGACTCTGATGACTGAGAGTGGAGCCGTGGTGCAGTGGTTAGCACACTGGGCTACAAACCCAAAGCCTGAGTTTTATTGCCAGCCACGGCGGCTAACATCAGTGGCGACAGATATCTTGACATTTCATCTTCAACAACCCGCACTGACCAGCGTGGTGAACTATGGTCCAACAACTCCCATGACTGATACAGTCATACGAAAGACGTTCAACATACACACGCACGTACGTGTACGGATGTTTGGTGGATTGTTACATCACAGGGTCGTGCAGGGATGGCGATTGCTTTGCCATGATTCCACGCAGCCGTTGTAGACCCTGTAGACCAGGGGTTGGGAACCTTTTTGACTGGGAGAGCCATAAAAGCCAAATATTTCTAAATATATTGCATTGAGAGCCATATAGTATTTTTAACGTATAATAAATTAAATATGTCTTACTTTTAATGCGACTTCTGGTGCTGCATGGTTTTGCTGATGGCCTTGTGTAGTCTGGTTCGTACGTGGTGAGGTTGAGCTTCGTGCAGGCGTTGAGGCCCCGTGACCTGTGAAATTTATCTTCAAAACTAATTTCTGTTTGCTTTAAAATGACACAGTATTATTAAGCAATATCACAAGTATTTTAAAATCAGTTCCAAACTGATTTTTTTTATTTGTTTTTCAACTCAAAATTGTCTGGGAGCCATATGCCGTCACCAGAAGAGCCATATATGGCTCGCGAGCCATAGGTTCCCGACCGCTGCTGTAGACCCTCTAGACCCTCCCTCCCTCCCCGTGTAACGCGCTCGCATTGGCGGTTCAACATTTTGGCGCAACAAAACGTATATGTTCGATCGTAATGCACGCTACACGTGTACCATGTCTGCGCGCGTGTGTGTGTATATATATCCAAGCACGATCGTTATCCGGCCAAAACCTCTCGATGGGAAGTTAACAGCGGTTTTCCTGGAGTGACTCATCCTTGCCATAGCAACATGGAAATTACACCACTGAGTTCAGGGTCACATCAGCACAAAGACACGCTGATTTTGAACAACTCAGGAGTGGTGAGCGCAAGTTCCTGCAGTCGAGGTTCATTCCGTGGCCTCACGCTCTTACTAAGCGGTGAAAAATAGGCCTACGTACACTCGAAAGCAGGCATCGGACTGCTTCGCCACGTAACGTGTACGTGTGTGTACGTATTCACACGCATCGCGGCTCTTGAAATATAAAGTTTTGTACCGAATTCGAGAAGAAAAAATGCCTCTTCTTGTTATTTTTCGTTGCGGACCCCTGATCAAGAGAGGGGGTCGCTCTCCCCCTCTCAAGAGTTGGTGTCCTTCCACCAGCGGTGGTATGAGCAAGCAATTGCAGGGCTGCACCTTTACCTCGTATCCTCACCACCGCAGTGTCGTCGACAATGCTACTTCAATTTCGATTTAAAGCTTTCGTGACTGCAGGGATTCATCTTCTTGGTTCTTTCGGCGAAGTCACGTAGAATGGAAATAATAAAATAAAATAAAAAAAACATAACACAATAATTCTCACGACGTTTCGGCCACAACGCAAGCAGCAATGACTGAGTCGTTCAGACTCTGTCTTCTTGACAGACCTGTTCTCCACCTGAGGACGGCTGCTTGCGTTGTGGCCGAAACGTCGTGAGAATTATTTTATTATGCTTTATTTTCATTATTTTAATATTTCCATTCTATGTGACTTTACCGAAAGAACCAAGAAGAAAAATGCTACTTCAGTTTTGATCACCTTTCTGCTTTTTGCAGGAAGTAAGGAAACTAATATCACGATGTGTGTGTGTTTTGAAATACAGGGGCCAATTCAGGGGTGCGGTGTGCCCCACAATATCCGTTTTCTTAACAAAAAACCCCGTTTATTCTATGAAGACCAAACTCATCTCATTGACAGCTGCTAATGCCAGCTTGCCGGGCAGCGATGGAGCACGCCTGTATCCAGCACTGTGGAGGCAGCGAGGGCTGGTGGATCACGGCACGCAGTTGTTGCGAAACTCCCTTCTCGCGGGCGTCGAGAAGGTGCCGTAGTTTGGCTGGCCATGAGAAGGCAGTGCAGCAAAGTGCGGACGAATCGCCATCTGTTACATCTGTATGGAATCGAGTGTTGCCCTGTCGCACATGCGGGTTTTCTCCGGGTGCGACGGTTTTTGTCTCGCATGTAAACCGCTCATTAATTGTCCGATAACAGCTTCATATATATAGAGGACCCCAGAGCTTGGGAGGGAATTTGGCGCTCGCCACCACGTGGCTGCTGCTGCCTCCCCGCTCGTCTGTGGCTCCTTCCTCCTGAGTCGTCCCCTCTCTCTCTCCCAAGTCATCTCCTCTCTCTCTCCGAGTCATCCTCTCTCTTCGAGAGCGAGCGAGTGAATGCTGACGTGGCGGCAAGCGACGCGTTACAAGTTGAAGCAATAATAATTTAAAATTATCAAATGAAGGGTAAACCAAAACAAGACTGAAATCACCAGAAATCGCTCGCCAATGCTGGAACGCACAATCAGATGCGACGCTAGTTACTGCACGGTCCAGCACGGTACACAGACTGCACCGGTGCGTGACGTTCTGTGCAGCGTGGAGACGTAGCGAACAGCAAGGAAACCCTGCGACGCACGGTGTTCGGTTATCGAGCTACAGAAGTTGTAAATGTTTTTTTCTTTCAAAATGTCAAGTTATTTGGATCCGCCACTAAGCCCTCGTGTTACGCGTTGTCACCTCTCTTGCTTCTCCCAACATCGTCCTCTTTTTGAGGCAGCCGCGCTTAGGAAATCTGCAAGATATTAGAAATCTCAGTTTCCATGTACTGTATGTATGTTGAAAGTTCTTTTGCACCGTACGTAACCGACCATGCGAATCGGAGGCATGTCAATAATGCACCACTCAAGACAACGTGTGTACGTGTAGTTCTACTGCCTTCTGGTATTCCGATAAATTCTTCCTTTCCCCGTGATGTGCGTGCCCTCTTTCTTTTGTAGCTCGGAGGTGGCAACCTCACACGGCATATCTGCCCACATTATTTCGAGGGCACACACTGCATTCACTTTTGCGACGGCCAGACTTTGCCGTGACAGGGCCTTTTTAGCAATGTCACTCGAAGGGGGCGGCGGTGGTGGTGGCGGTCCTGACAGTGGTGGGTGGTGGAGGGGGATACATTTTTCACAGAAGCCTTTCGATTGGGTCCGACAACAAGAGGAGTTGGTGGTCGTGGAAGGCTGGCGATAATGGGGCCACTTTAACGGCAGAACGAACGCGAGATGCGAGCGGCGGGGAGAGAGGTGCGGAAGGAAGGGCAGCAGGGAGGGAGGGGAGGTTAATTGCGGCGAGCGATGGGGCCAGTGACCTCTGGGGGTCCTCTCACCAAACAAGAAAGGCCCTTCACAGACGCCCTGAGTGCCCGCCTGCGTGCACGCACGCATCCCCGCTGAGCGATGATGATGGCTGCCTCCCGGCATTTTCCACGTGGCTTTTTGGTCCCGCCGCCAATTTTGTTTTTTCTTGAGACTTTTTTCGTGAAAAGAAAAAAATTCAAAAGCGTAAAGGAATCTAAAGCGAATCGGGAAGGAGTGATTGCATGGGCCAGCACGCGAGACTATTATAACGTACAGCTCATCTTCGTGAATCCACTGCTAGATGAAGGTTATCTCCCCACGCGCCGTGCCAGTCTTGCAGGTTGTTTGAACATACTTGATTTCGCTGGTAACGTGGTAAAACATGCAAGGTTGGTTTAACAACGTTCCACGTTTACTGGGCAGCGCCGGTTGGTGCAAGGGAGTGTGCCCGTGACCAGTTCAAGACATCGCTCGCCACCGATGTGAACCGATCCTAGGGCTTCGCACTCGGGTCAGCGGGTTCGTAGCGGCGTTGCGCTAACCTGCTGCACCGCCGCTCTGCCCACGGCCCTTTCAAGCGAGCCTCAGATTGCGTTCGCAGCGGCGGCGCATCATCGGCTCTCTGTGAAGTGAGCGAGCGAGGTCTCTTGCTGGAAGTGACATCAGGAACGACGGTGCAGTTACAAACAAAGAGATAACAAGCGCGTGTGGTTAATTGCGCCCCCTTTCTTATCGCTCAAAGGCGATAAACTAAGAGCGAAGGCACTGTGGTTTTTAGTCTCTGTAAGCGTGAAGGGCAAACCAGGCTGACACTGGGTGACTCATGGCGGAAGAGTGACCGGCGATGGACCAGTAAACTCGTCGATGTTGGGGTCAACGTTGGGCAAACGTTCGGGCCAACATTGGCTTGCCTACCGGGGAGTTTCGCTTATGTGGGCTGCGCATCGCAAGACTGTGGCGCCCGTATATCTCGATGTCGTTTTTGTTTTTCATTCCTAATAAATAAATAGGGGAAATTTACGTCCTGCAAACGTCAGCAGAGTGTGCTTACTTTGTAGCACACTATTGTTGGGGGGGGGGCATACAGACATTTTTTTTTGGGGGGGGGGGGGGGGCATGACAGCTAATGTTTTAAACAAACTTTGAAGAAAGAAACGTTAAACGTAGCACAGACCGAGTAAGCGTGTGTGTGTGTTTGTCGTGCATGCTGTTCCATTCGGCGTGCATGAGGAGAGGCTCTCATCGCTCCATCGCAGGGGTCGGCGAACCCGCGGCTTCGGTGCCGCGCGCGGCGGCTCTTTTAACAAACTGCGGTGCGGCTCTTGAAATCCGAGAAAAGGGTGGCCCTTCTTGTTCCTTCGGTTGCCAACCCATGACCACGGAATCCCAGTTTATCATGGGCAGCGGTCGGCGAACCCGCGGCTCCGGAGCCGCTTGCGGCGGCTCTTTTAAGGGACCGATCCGTGGCGTTGTTCATTAAGGGACCACCGCCGTCTCTTCCTCACCACCACCCACAGTGCACTGCACTGCGGCTCTTGAAATATTGTCGGGGTTGGGGTGGGGTGGGGTTTATTCTACCAAATTTGAAAAAAATGGCCCTTCTTGTTGTTGTTTTGGTCGCCGACCCCTGCTGCCCTATTGGCACTGTACACGTTTTCGCGTCTTGTCTCAAAGAACCCTCCAGCTACGGCGGACAAATGAGTTTTGTGGGGGGGCTTCGTCTTCAGCAGTGGGGGGCAGAAGACGGTGGGGGGGGGGGGGGGGTCAGCCCCTCCTAACCTCCCATCCCCTCCCCCCACCGCCACCTCTCTTGGTGGGACCGAGTTTGGGGCGGTCGATCTTGTTCAATTGAAGGAAATGATATATAAATAAACTGTGACTGTGAGATCCGAGGTGACAGGATGATTATTGCTCGTGCGCTCACCCTCTCGCTGTGTGTGCGCTCGTTAAGCATTGCGGGATAATTAATGCTCTTGTTGGGGGGGGGGGGCGGGCAGTCTCGGAGGAAACTGATGACAATTTAATTCACCTTTTGCAATAATTGCTCCAGGAAAAATTCCTCCGCTGCCTGCTGCTGCTGCGAATGCTTACGACTGCTGCTGCAGCTACTGCCGCTGTTGTTGCTACTGCTGAAGCCACTGCTGCTGTTGTTGCTGCTGCTGCTACTGCTGCTACTGCTGAATCTATTACTGTTGTTGCTGATGCTGATATTACTGTTGCTAGTGCTGCTGCAGCTATTGCTGCTGTTGTTGCTGCTACTGTTGCTGCTGAAGCTACTGCTGCTGTTGCTGATCCTGCTGCTGTTGCTACTGCTGTTGTTGTTGCTGCTGTTGCTGCTGCTGCTACTGCTGAATCTATTACTGCTGTTGCTGATGCTGCTATTACTGTTGCTAGTGCTGCTGTAGCTATTGCTGTTGTTGTTGCTGCTGTTGCTGATGCTACTACTGCTGCTGTTGCTACAACTGCTACTGATGCTGCTGTTATATCCGCTGCTGATCTTGCTGCTGTTGCTACTGCTGCAGCATTGTAGAGAGGAGATGGTTAACAAATACATCACCAACGTAACAGCACCAGCCAATCAGTGTCGTCTCCATGCCAACAGGTTGGGATCGAGAGAGGCAATGGAGGTCAAGCAGCAGCCTGATTGGCCGAACGTGCGTCACATGACCCGAATCAATGGAGTAGGAATTTACCTTAATTGGATACATTTTTTTGCTCGTTATGCAGAGAGAATGTGTATTAATAATACTACTACAGTACTGGGATAGCTTACTCAGTATATATATCAAGCTGGCTTATGGTGGCAAGATAAGTAGCTCGTTATCTGGTCAAGCTGACTCTGGCTCATCGTCATCATTATTGATGTTATAATTTCTGTGGGGTTGTAAAATCAGGATAACATCATCCTGTTTTTTTTAGGGTAGCTGATGTCCTGGGAAATATTGTACGTCTTCCCGAGACATTAATAGTCCTGCGTTTTGTCAGTTGCGTAATAATAATGATGATGATGATGAACCACCCGCAATGCATTGGCTTGTCGTCCTCTCTTTGCCTGGTATTGAGAAATATTTTCCTTCCCATGAAATGTCTCTGGTTTTGTTCTACCTTTGAGGTGGCAACCTTTGCCTACTGGTGAGGCCTTGCCACGGAAAAATATGAGGGAATTTATTGACGGGTTGCGTAAGGAGAGACACTAAGCCCGGTCATGGGAACGTGGAATTTCCACCAAGGCCCCAAGTGGATAAGTCAATGAGAAACTGATGGGGAAAAACACATTTTATAACGTACAGTATTTTAAAAAAGGGCCATTCCTCTCAGACATGAGACAAGACACCTCTCAGCGTGGGCTTCAATATGGATCCTTCATATGGTGGCATGATGCCGATCGTAGCACAACTGAGAATACATTTGGGAATAAGACAAGGACAAAAACTCAACAAGAAAATCCTTGTTTCTCAGTGGCTGCCCATGTGCATACGTTGCTACTGCGCAAGTTAATTATAGCGTTCAAACATTCCCCAATAATTGCAGCCATCCCTTAACTAAAAACAGAAATGCCTGCCCCGGCCGAAACAGATCACAACAACGAGATTTCAACGAAAACACGGAAGCACCAATCCTCCCAGGCCACCTCACGGAGATGAATATTGGGGGGGTCATCCCATCCCAGCCGCCCCTAGAATTCGAGCAGGAGATCGGCAACGTGACCCCCCCACCCCACACACACACACACGTTGTTTCGGTCGCCGTAACAAGGCACTGGAGGTTGCTACCCCATTACAGCGGTTGTCATAAAAGCAGGCGTCATGTGGGAGAGGAGGGCAGAGGTGGTGGTGGTGGGGGGAGGAGGAGGAGGACGAGAGAGGGACCCGGAGAGGCAGCGGTGATTGTGGGAGCCGAGGAAGCGAGGGTGGGGTGGCGTTCTCTCTCTCTCTCTCTCGTCCGTTTGTGGTGGTTGCGTGCGTTCGAGCGTACGTGCGCGTTCGTGCTTTCGCCAAAACAAAAAAAATCCGAAGGTGCAGCCCGGATCCCTGCAAGCAGGCAGCACCCCGCGGCGCACGTTTCGCGCTCGGAGACGAAATATTTCAACGCCAAAAACTGGGGTCGTAGCCCTGCGCCGGAGACTGAACGACGCACCGCCCGACCGGCTGGAAGAGCGGTGGAGCTGCTGAGAATCACGTCGCCAAGTTCTTTTTTTTCTTTCTTGCCGCTTCTAATGCCGCGCGGGAGGGAGCGCTGACCCCGACCGTTGATTGAATGGAAATAGCCTTAAGAAGTTAATTCCATTACGGGTGAGAGCGGTAGGAGATTTGTTGGAAGCTTGCGCGAAGCGACCTCTCGTCCTCTTGACTCGACCGCGGCTGTCACCGTTCGTCAGCTGGCATCGTGCCGCTCTTGAGCGCCGTGGGCTTCAACGCGTTCTTTGGCGGCTCGCCGATCATTCGGCGTCCTTGGGAAGGAAGGATGGAAGGCACGGATCGAGCCACGGGCAAAATTCTTCAACAGGTGACTCTGTCCATCCGGGTTTTGAAATGGGTCAGGAATTAAGAGATAAAACGACAAAGATTGTGTGGGTTTTTTTTTGAGACACGTTTGACCTTGTACTGATAAATGTGTTGATGGACGCCAACTGACTAAATAGAATTGCTGTGCCGTGGTCGGATAGAGCGTGGGGACATGACGCCTCCTCCAAAATCGAAAGGTCAAAGTGTGAAGGTCGTGAGCACCTTTGATATGTGAGTGCCCACGGGCTGTTTCGGTGCGAGGTGTGTGACCAGGTGACGTCTTTGTAGTTTGATGATACGCACAGACGCCCACGCGCGCGCACGTATCATCATCATAGTGTGCTCTACTGGGCTGTATACATTTTTCATCTGTACAACCAACTTGTGGTGGTTTTGGTTTTTAAAGGCGAATTTTGTAACAAAAAATTATTGGCTTTGTCGACGACGGGCATTGGATGGATACTCTTGGCTGCCGATGTTGACCCGTGCGTTTTCGGCTGCACGTTTGCAGGGCCCTCGGACACTCAGTGGCGATGTTTGCCACATTTGGGGGTCCTTAGTCACAATCATTTTCGGGGGGGGGGGGGGGGCGCCCCTCTTGAATGAATAAAATCCGAGCGAGACGACAGAAGAGGCGACAGATAAGAGACGTACGGTACAGTCGTGAGATGAGAGACGTGTTAAAAAAAACGAGATGTTGCAGTGAGATGAGAGAAGAGGTAGTCATTGAAGGCAGATGAGAGAGATGAGTGCACTTTTATGTTAATGATGCATCGTTGTTTATTAGGATTTGAATGTGAGCTGATGTTTGATGCACCGCTCGCTTTTTTCACGTGCACCCCGGGCCCTTTGAGCATCTGGAGCGCACGAGATTTTTGCTCGGTTTAACTTCGTTCGGCTGGAGCCACCACCGCTTGCCTCCGGCAGATCGTGACATAATTTTCTCGGGAAAGCTGCGGCGTTGAACACCGTAAAATTTAGGCCCAGATGGACCGACCGGTTCACGAGGATTCGGTCAAAATGTTAAAACTCCACGTTTCTCCCCTCCTACACCCCTCCACTCCCACCCCAATTTAAGTTAGTTCGGTCAAACGCCAGACTTTTTGAATTGTGCCGAAACCACAGTCACTCAACAGTGTGGATTTTATTTCGATTTAAAGCTTTCGTGACTGCAGGGATTCATCTTCTTGGTTCTTTCGGTAAAGTCACGTAGAAGGAAAATAATAGAAAAATAAAACATAAAATAATTCTCACGACGTTTCGGCCACAACGGCTGCTTGCGTTGTGGCCGAAACGTCGTGAGAATTGTTTTGTTTTATTTTTATTATTTTATTACTTCCCTCCTACGTGACTTTACCGAAAGAACCAAGAAAAAAATAGTGTGGATTTTGATAATTAAAAAAAATAATCGAGCAGTCATTGCTGTATATGTGTGCAGGCAGTCGTGGAATAATCATCACTTGGTGTATGGGATGTGCACGTTTCAGAGAAGCTCTCTCAACACGTGGCCATTTGGCAGAGCCACTCCGAGGGAGGGCTCACGTCAGCGTGATGACTCACACGTTGAAGTTACTGTATTGTGTGTTGTTTACGCTGTGAATGGTTGCGTGTGTTGTGTGTGTTTGTGTGTGTGTTGTGTTTGTGTGTGTTGTGTTTGTGTGTGTTGTGTGGGGAGCGGTAGCGTTACGCTGCGCTACGAACCCGGCGACCCGGGTTCGATTCCTGCTCACGGCCACCAACACCACCAGTGACGATTATCTGAACCTGTCCTGGGCGTCCCCTAGGTCGACTCAGCCTCAAATGAGTAGCTGTTACGATGGGATAAACATCGCCACTGGGGAGACAAAGGCGTCCGGGTGTAGTGTTGACCACCCACCCCCTCGTGTGCCGTGCCGACCTTCATAGGTGTCGTCTATGATGTGTGTTGTGTATGATGTGTGTTGTGTATGATGTGTGTTGTGTATGATGCGTGTTGTGTATGGTGGATATTGGGTATTGGTGGAGCGGTGGCGCAGTGATTAGCGTCCTTTGCATGTGACGAACCCAGTGACCCCAATTCGATTCTCCGGCCAACATACAAAAACAACATCGTGTGGGGTGTGTGTGTTGTATGGGATGTGTGTGTGTTGTATGGGATGTGTGTGTGTTGTATGGGGGGGGGGGTGTTGTATGGGGTGTGTGTGTGTTGTATGGGGTGTGTGTGTGTGTTGTATATGAGGTGTGTGTTGTATGGGGTGTGTGTATGTGTTGTGTATGGGGTGTCTGTTGTATGGAGTGTGTGTTGTATGAGGTGTGTATTGTATATGGTGTGTGTGTTGTATATGGTGTGTGTGTTGTATGGGGTGTGTGTGTTGTATGGGGGGGGGGTGTGTGTGTTGTATGGGGTGTGTGTGTATTGTATATGGAGTGTGTATGTGTTGTGTATGGGGTGTGTGTGTGTTGTTAGGGGTGTGTGTCTGTTGTATGGGGTGTGTGTGTTGCATGGGATGTGTGTGTGTTGTATGGGGGTGTGTGTGTGTTGTATGGGGTGTGTGTCTGTTGTATGGGGTGTGTGTATTGTGTGGGGTGTGTGTGTTGTATGGGGGGTGTGTCGCTTCTGAGGTGTCTGCATTTCCTCTACAGACTACAGTATGCCAGGTATGTTGTGTATATGTTTCATGGTGTGTACAGTATACTGTGTATCTTTCATATACAGTGTTAGCTTGGGTGCTGTAAAGATATCCGGTGTTCATTTTAAGTATGCTGTGCTGTGTAGTGTGTGTAGTGTGTGCACTGTGTGTGTGTGTAGTGTGTGCACTGTGTGTGTATGTAGTGTGTGCACTGTGTGTGTATGTAGTGTATGTAGTGTGTGTGTACTGTGTGTATGTAGTGTGTGTACTGTGTGTGTGTAGTGTATGTACTGTGTGTATGTAGTGTGTGTATGTAGTGTATGTACTGTGTGTGTAGTGTGTGTATGTAGTGTGTGTGTGTAATGTGTGTATGTAGTGTGTGTATGTAGTGTGTGTACTGTGTGTACTGTGTGTAATGAGTGTAATGAGTGTGTGTACTGTGTGCATGTAGTGTGTGTACTGTGTGTGTGTAGTGTATGTACTGTGTGTATGTAGTGTGTGTGTAATGTGTGTATGTAGTGTGTGTGTGTACTGTGTGTACTGTGTGTATGTAGTGTGTGTACTGTGTGTGTAGTGTGTGTATGTAGTGTGTGTGTGTAGTGTGTGTGTGTACTGTGTGTGTAATGTGTGTATGTAGTGTGTGTACTGTGTGTAATGAGTGTGTGTACTGGTGCATGTAGTGTGTGTACTGTGTGTACTGGTGCTCGCTAACAGCACTTGCGACTACATTAAAGGCTATAAGGGGGATCTTTGTCTTTTTGTACGTACTGTCATGTATAACGTACAACGAGTATGTTGTATTTGGTATGCGTGTAGTTTACTGTATAGTGTGTACTGTGTGTATGTATTACTGCACAGGACATAGTCGTTTATGGTTGGCGAGTGTACGTTTGTACAATAGTGGTGCGTGCTTTGTATGTAGTGTATACAGTGTAAGAGCTGCGTTTGATGTGTATGTAGCGGATGCTGTATGCAGTGTACACTGTATTATCTATTGCAATGTACATTGAGCATACTGTACACTGCATGTTTGTGTGTAGGGTGTTACATATAGTGCTGCACGCATGGTCATGGGCATGTATGTTGCACACATTTTTTAATCGTGTAGTTCATAGTGTAGTAAAGCTGTGAATCTTGCAAACAACATCAGAGGGCAGGTCTACACAGCTTCCCAGGAAGATGAGTTGTTGGGGGGTGGGGCGAGATGGAGGCTGTCCCAAATTTTCAAACAAAATGTTATTTTCGTGGGGACTCAAAGAAAGGTGGTGGTGGTGGTGGGGGGCTCTGGTGTCACAGAATCCCTCCACGCCTCAGCCCCCCCCCCCTTCCCAGAGCTCTCCCATCATCAGTGAGTGACGCAGCAGTGCAGATTTGGCTCATTACACGCGAATTTACGATCACTCCCTCCCACATCCACCCACCCCCTCCCCCAAAAATCAATTTGATCGGATTATGATGAGAGATGCTTTTCGCTCAAGTTCATCTCTCGGGATAAGAGAGAGAGAGACGGGGAGAGAAGAAGCATTGCCAAGCTCAGCAGCTACTCCATCGCTGGGTCCTCCTATGTTAGGTGACTCTGGGTCAGAGGTCGCAATCGGGTACCCGATACTCGTACCCTACCCGATACCCGGCTACCCGTTTGCGACCCTGGTGCGGCCGGGTACGGGTACGGGTAGGTCGTGAGTCACTAGTGAGTAACCGTTTGTCACTCATTTCCCAACGTCTTGTCTCTTCTCACAATTTAAGTTCCTAGAATCAACCCACCCGCGCCTGCAACATGGCTTCATCCCAGAGTTCGCAATCGGGTACCCGATACCCATACCCTACCCGATACCCGGCCGGGTACGGGTAGCCGGATATCGGGTAGGGTACGGGTACCCGTTTGCGACCCTGGTGCGGCCGGGTACGGGTAAGGAATCAAAACCCGTTTGCGACCTCTGCTCTGGGTCCTACGCTATCGCAGTAATGGGCAGTCTTCGACTTACGAACGCCCGTTCTTAACGAAGCAGCTTCCATGAAATATATATTTTTTACAAAAATTACATCGACTTCAAAAAGCGAAGTCGCACTTGAAAACGGAACCACGGAACTATGAGATGTAACGAGTTTAACAATGCTTCCCTTGTTGAAACGTAGCACTTTTCACAACACTGACCGTATTATTGTGTACCGACTTATGGACCCTTCTACTTACGAACGGTTCTCAGGAACGAATTAGGTTCGTAAGCCGATAAGTGCCCGTATGTGGGTTCTATGCAAGTCTATGGTCCTATGCCATAATACTGGAAAGGCTTTTAGGGGCTGTCCATAAATGATGTCACGCACCTAGGGGAGGGGGGGTCAGACATTTGTGACGATGTGTGACGAGGGGGGGGGGGGGGGTGAGAAATGTGACGTCACATCAAAATGCGCAACTTTAAATAAATATAGACAACACGTTCTACTTAATTAAATATACTTTTTAATAAATGTTTTCTCCTACAACATCAGAGTGCAGCGCCACATTAAATACGCACAATGACAATCGTTTAAAGCGATTTGAAGCATGTTTTATTTTCAAAATGGAAATATGGTTTTAGGGGGGGCAGAGCTTTGTGACTTCATATTTGAGGGGGGGGTCTGACTTTTTATGATGCCGTGTGACGAGGGGGGGGGGGGTCAAAAATCGTCCTTAATCGCGTGACGTCATTTATGGACGGCCCCTTATGCGAATTTGTGAGTCTTTCTGTACGTCCATGGGACTTCCTGTGAGTCTATGGGACTATATGAGTCTAGGGGTGGTGGTCACTTAGGGTCCCTCTGGCCAGCGGAAACTCGGGTGCCATCTCACTGCCTGCACACTCGATAGCTTCACCACTGGTCACGGAGCCTCCTTTTTCACTTACCCTTCAACTCCATTGATTAACAAAAAAATCCTCCCCACCGCCAACCTCCAACTCTCTCTCTCTCTCTGTCAGTGAGAGCTGAGCGGAAGGGTGGACGTGTAACACAATACGGAGCTCGCATTAGCAGCAGAGGCGCTCATTAGTGACAGGAAACCAGAATTGATCGGAGGAGCCATTTACCCAGAGAGAGAGAGATGGTGGCAATGGTCGTCAGTGGCTTAGCCTGGTCGGTATGGGGCCCCTGGTGAAACGAATTAAATACTCCCCCTGCCCTCCCCGCACGCTTTGTGCCTGGGTCCCCCCCATTGTGATGACGACGATGATAGTGGTGGCATTGGCGGTGGTTATGACATTAGCGGGCCGTGGCAGTGGGTGTTGGCATTGATGTGGTTGGGGGCCATCCATTTAGTACGTACGCATGGAGGAGGGGAGGGTTAACCCAAATGCGTAGCTTGCGTATGGGGGGGTCTACTGACAATGTACGCATAGGAAACGGGGGGAGTGAAGCATCGATAATAATTTGTCTGCATTGGCCTTCAAATGAGTTAGATAGTCCGGCGGTGGACTATCTGTTTGCTTAAACACGTTAATATTATTAGTCATTGATTGTTTCTGAATGGATTAAATATCGACCGTTTTATAGGATTCGGCGGGGGGGGGGGGGGTGCGTCAAGCATACGTACGCAGGTGGGGGGTGGGTGTGTAAAAAGGACGAGTGCGTACAGGGAGAGGGGGGGGTCAAGTTTTGACATATTTTTGCGTATCTACTAAATGGATGGCCCCTTGATGGCGGATGTAACGCTAAGGCAATGGCGGTGGTGGCACCAGAGTTTGGGTTTGCGGTGGTGATATTGGTAAGCGTTAGTGGTGGCGGCACCATGCCAGCCTGCTGAAATGGCGCTTGCTACCGGTCCTAGTGGTCTACGAAGGCTTTACGGGGGAGTTTTTGGTGCCTTGGTAGTGGTGAGCGCCCTTCGCTATGAACCCAGCGACCCAAGTTCGATTCCCGCTCACAACTAGCAACACCAGTCACGATTATCAGAACCGATCCTGGGCCTCTCCTGGGTCGATTCAGCCTCAAATAAGTACCTGGTGCCATGTGTAAACATCGCCACTGGGGAAACAAAGACGGCCGGGCGTGGTGTTGACCACCCACACCCTTGTGCGCCGTGCCGGCCTTCATAGGTGATCGCTAACAGCTCTCTCTGTTCAGGCTATACGGGGGATCTTTGGTGACAGTGGTGGTGGTGGTGCAGATGGTGGTGACAGTGGAGGCAGTGGCAGCCAAGGTAGTGGTGGTGCTGGCGAAGTTTGTGGACATGATAATGTTCGTGGTGGTGGTCGTGGCAGCAGATTCTGTAGTTGTGGCGATCGTGGTTTTGGTGGTGGAGGCATAGTGTCCAGCATAGTATTGGCTACACACAGAGGTTCAATGTGAAGGGAGGGAGGGAGGAAGAGGATGGGACAATGGAAGATGCTCACACAGAAATCCAGCTCAGGCTTAGGTAAAAGGCGCAGCCCTGCAATTGCAAGCTCACGCCACTGCTGGCGGACGGGCCCTCCACTAGAGACACCCGTAGATAGACCACGCTGGCCATACGCCTTAACACAGGTGTGAGTACCCACACTTTACCCCACCATACACGACCTGCCAATCGACCATCTATGGTGGACCCATGGTCTACTGCTGGGAGGCGATGGGGAGGGGGGTTTATTTAACAAATTCGCGACCATTGTTTCCACTTTCGCCGCGACGGGAGATGGAATCGAACCATCGAGCTGTCCCATCGCAAGTCCAGCATCGTGCTGAATATTAAAACCACAGCAGCAGCATCCTCCCAAGCTTCGGGCCATCTGACCAAATTCCCTTTTTGGCCAACGTTCTCTTCCTGCGGTGGAGCGGGTGGTACGGTGGATAACGCGCTTCCCAGCGACACCTGGCGTCACGAGTTTGATACCCGTCCGTGGTTAAACGACACCAGCGGCGAGTGAGATCAGAACTGGCGCTGCAGTCGTTGTGGCTCGTTGCCACCCATGGATCCCGACCTTGACGACGCCTGCTGCTGTATATTTGGAGTTGGCAGTGTCTCCATCCCCGTGGTCGCGTGGATTTTTCTCCGGGTCCTCCGGTTTTTCCCTCTAACATAAGGCATTTAGAGTATTTGGCTGCTTATACATTTCCACTTGATAAGCCACTTCGTTGAGCTATCGTTTGCGGCCTGGTCATTTGCGACAAAAGAGATGTATAGTTCAGTGGGCCTTACCTGGTAAAATAAAAAAAATTGTTTAGACGAATAGTTTAGTTTCATGGTGGCTCAATGAGAGAGGGAGGAGGGGAGGGGGTCACAGGTTTGAGATCTGCAGGAGCTGTTGTGTCCCCTTATCTGCTCTGGGAACCATCTGTCCGTTGGAAGGAGGGTGGACTGTGGAGTTAGCAGCGTACCGCAGCGTCGATAAGTCGATAACAATTGATTCGTACACTCAGAGTGCGTGTGATAGTGGATCATTATTATTTGCTGAAGTTACAATGGGGCTCATGATGCGACTGATGGTACAGTACTTGAGACAAATACATAGACACTACGCATTAGAGAAGTGCAAATAAGACAGGCAGCACACGTATGAATGGAACAGACTAACGAGACAACACATATGATGCAGTCCAACTGAGACGACATTTAAGACAGACGGTGTACATGAAACGGAAGATTCAAGGCAGGCAGTACAAATGAGACACTGTTAATGAGACAGTGCAAACAGACGTTACCAATGCGATTGAATGCTCAAGGCAGACAGCGCTACCGAGACAGATGGGCACAAATAAAACAGTAACTTCCAAGGCAGGCAGCACAAAGTTACGTAGACATGAAACGATAAAGAAAAACCCCTTGAAAAAATTCATCGGCAACAAACAACAATGGCTTCAACAACAAACATGAAAAATGACGAACAGAAATGGGCCAACGTTGTTGGCACGCGTGCTTGTTGTACCATTGGGCCGGGGTACCGTGTTTACTGCGTAGTGGCATTACAAATTTAAATTACGTACGTGGCGTCTTCTCGAATCGGATTGCGGTCCCCGGAATTGCGACGAGAGATGAATCGGGGTAACCTCCGGAGGTCACCTCCGGGGTAGCCCCAGTGGGACCGTCCCTCGTTGGGTGTGCGGGGAGAGGGATGTTCGTGAGAGAGAGAGTGAGTGCGGAGAGAGGCAGCAGCCCGTAGCTGAGACCATCGCCACCGCTGGCCTCGTCGTCAAAGTCGCCGGGGTTCAAAGTCAAGGCCGGGCATCTCGCTCAGTCCATTCCTTGGCGCCCGGACAGCTCCGAGAGATAGCGTTATATTGCGGGGGACCGATGGACCCGCGCGGCGCCTCGCAGCGCCGTAAACGTATTATAAATGAACAGGCGGACCAAAAACACCGCCCGTTGCCCCCCAACTCCTCCGCCGCCACCGATCACAGCCGATCTCTATCGAAACTCGAACGCCAAGCAGGAGCGAGCCTGCTTGAGAAAGTGGAAGCGCGGCAGCCGCTCGTCTGGGTGGCGTGGGTCCCGTCGACGACCACCTGCGCCGAGTCTCGGGTCTCAGGGACATCCCACACGCTCCTTTTGCCACCACCACCTCCCCCCCTAGTCCGTTCGACTCAAGCGGCGGTCACGTTTGAGTCCACCGTGGGCGATTACACGTTGGGCGTGAGGGCCGCACGTCGTTTCTTCCTCCCCGGCGTTATCAGGTTAGCCCAGTCGGTGAACTCGGCGGAATCTGTTGAAGCGCGCGTGTGCGGGATAACGGCCGATTGGTCTTGCTCAGTGCGCCGCGTTCTTCTCCAGTGAAGGTCAACGAATGATCTCGGGTGTAACCGTGTGCCGCGAGGACTCGTTGCTTGCGTCTCGACGTCACGGTCGGACGGGGCGCTTTTGGGTCTCAGCCGGGCAGCAGCCGCAGTCATCATCGCGCTAGGACGTTTTTTAAAAATATTTATATCGCTAGTTTAGTTACAATTGACACTAGTAATTGGGTGGTGAGCGATAATATCAGATGCTATGCCGCGTGTGCTGCGAGGGGCCTTTGACTGGATGTGGCTATCCAGAAGTTAGTTCTTAAATCCATGCGTGCGGAGATTTTGAGTGCTACTTGCCATACTATGTGCGTGATGCTGGGTTTCCTCTCGACACGAAACCAAACTCTCATGAATGGAATCTCCATGGCCAAACATCCCAACATAGCAGCACCCTCCCTGCGACTCAGTGAGGCTTTCCTGGTTAAATAAAGTGATCAATTGTCTTATTATGACACTACAAAAAACGGATTATATTGAGTGCTCCGAGTACTGGAGAATTGTGAGAAAATCATGGACATGATAACTGCTTTTTTATGTTTAGTAGTTTGTTATCCATCCTCCGCACCTCCGATTCGCACGGTTGATGACGTACAGTGTGAAAGAAGTTCAACATACATTGACTCACACAGAGACCCATACACTCAGAGACCCATAGACTCACCACACAGCGACCCATAGACTCACCACACAGAGACCCATAGACCCATATACTCAGACACCCATAGACTCACCACACAGAGACCCATAGACTCACCACACAGATATCCATAGACCCATACACTCAGAGACCTATAGACTCACCACACAGAGACCCATAGACCCATACACTCAGAGACCCATATACTCACCACACAGAGACCCATAGACTCACCACACAGAGACCCATAGACTCACCACACAGAGACCTATAGATTCACCACACAGACACCCATATACCCATACACTCAGAGACCCATAGACTCACCACACAGAGACCCATAGACCCATACACTCAGAGACCCATAGACTCACCACACAGAGACCCATAGACTCACCACACAGCGACCCATAGACTCACCACACAGAGACCCATAGACCCATATACTCAGAGACCCATAGACTCACCACACAGAGACCCATAGACTCACCACACAGCGACCCATAGAATCACCGCACAGACACCCATAGACCCATACACTCAGAGACCCATAGACTCACCACACAGAGATCCATAGACCCATACACTCAGAGACCCATATACTCACCACACAGAGATCCATAGACCCATACACTCAGAGACCCATATACTCACCACACAGAGACCAATAGACTCACCACACAGAGACCCATAGACTCACCACACAGAGACCCATAGACTCACCACACAGAGACCCATAGACTCACCACACAGAGACTCATAGACTCACCACACAGAGACCCACAGACTCGCCACACAGAGACCCATAGACTCACCACACAGAGACCCATAGACTCACCACACAGAGACCCATAGACTCACCACACAGAGACCCATAGACTCACCACACAGAGACCCATAGACTCATCACACAGAGACTCATAGAATCACCGCACAGACACCCATAGACCCATTCACTCAGAGACCCATAGACTCACCACACAGACACCCACAGTTTGTTGTCCTTCCCCCACACATCCGACTAGCACGGATGGCTACGTACGGCGCGAAAGAAGTTCAACGTATATATACACATGACATGTGTATCTTATTTTCCACTACAGAGCAACGGGATTCGCTACCATTGTACATTTAAAAACACCGTGACTGCAAACAGAGTTGAGAATCAATGACGCTTCCCTGGGTAAATGATGGTCATCGTTGCAGTTATTTCATTATTTACGATGTCTGACAGGGGGGGGGGTTATGTTTTGAGCAGATCAATGACGCAATTGTAACGATGTAAGACGAGTAACTTTCTGCAGTGTTGTGGAGTTTAAATAGAAATATGCGCAGTGCACGTGCGGCGCTAATACATTTTTTCCTTTGTTTTGTTTAAATTTCTTAGAATTCGGAGCGAGTGCCCAAGTTTTTTTTGGGGGGGGGGGGCAGGGGGAGTGGGGGATGATGGTGAGGGGGGGCAAATAGGGTGGAAGGGGAGAACTATACAGTCACGCTTGTGCGAAAAGCCAAGCAAAAGAAATAAATAAATTCTGCACACATAATTTAACCTTGCACCATTAGTCACGAGCAATTTGGCGCATTTTCACTTTTCCGGATTTCGAATGAAATAAAAGTATATTTATATCCTCACAAAGAGATGTTGTCTTAATTGCTGTGATATATCTTTTTTTTTGAAGGACAGATTTGGATGCGATGTATTTTAGCTGCTTCTGAATCGTGTCGCAACGCTCTCCAACTGCGGCTGCAACCGCTGACGCTCTCGCTCTCTGTCCGTCCGTCTGTCTGTCTGCAACACGCGAGTCACGGTAACGCTCCTAAAGATGATTCAATGACAAATGTATCAAAGGCGTTTCCGAAATCGATACCAAAAAAAGAGGGCTGCCCCCCTTTGGGTTGCACAGCCTGGCGCGACGTGCAAACATCCGCACTGGGGAGACAAAGGTGGCGAGGCGTGGTGCTGATCACATCACCCGCCTTGCGCGTCATCCGGGCCACGATAGGCAAGGATGAGTGGGAAGCTGGAGAGCGTTCCAGAACACATCTGTATGCACGGTTTTTCTTCCTTGTTGTGTTGTGGCTTTGGGCCTAACGGTTCGAACCACGTCTCAACGTTGTCCCGACGTTGCCCCAGCGTTGCATGTTGACCGGGTACCCACCTGCATTGTTTTGACCTTTGACCTGCCCTCATCGCCAGCCATGTTTCTTAAGTCTCCTCTTCGTTTCTCCGTTCCCCCCGCCCACACCCCGCAGCTTTAACGGGAGGTGCCGAAGACTTGAGAAGAGGGTTCTGCGGGCGGATTCGAGGAGGTGTCGAGTATTTTGGAGAAGAGGACGTGAAAGAGAGACAAGAGAGAGAAGAGAGAGAGGAGAGAGCGAGAGTGAGAGCAGACAACCGCGAAGATGGGGCGGAAAAAAATACAAATAGCAAAAATAATGGACGAGAGAAACAGACAGGTAAGACACAAACACTGGCACGGTCCAGAGAACCTGCGGCTCAACCAGCGTGTGGATGGGTGGTTGGGTTCCCAATGGCGTGCGGACTTGTCCGTAGAAAGTGTTGCAGACACTACGATTTGGAGTTCAATTTTAAATTTTTGATGTTGTGTTTTTTATCGGGGGGCCTGGTGTTTCTGTCCGCTTTGAGGGTCGATGATGGTGCGTGTTGTTCGTAGGGAAACCCCGCTGCGTCATACATAAAATGTAAAAGTGTTTCTTATACGACCCATCAGCTGCACGGCCTTCTCGGAGTGCATCATTTGAGCAGCATTCATGTCAAGCAAACTCTGGGCCTGTTTTGACGCACTGTGTCTCATCAGCAGAGTCAGGCTTTATTAAAAAACTAAAATTGATCTTGAATCACAGCAGCACTTGGCACGACAATCAAGTGGTCTAACTGCTGTTCACGACGCCTCGTAAGAAAAAAGGTTGCCTATAGAAGAAGACCTGATGATGCAGGCAGCGATGAGAAGGAAACGTTCACTATTTGGGCACACGTGTAGGATGGACAACAACAGGGAAACTAAAAGTGTTGTTGTCGTTCGGGAAAAATGGAAGGAACATGAAAGAGAGGAAGACCTAACGGAGGATGGCTTGACGACGACACGTAAGAGATTGGTGCCGGAAAGACTTGGGCCACTACTTGAGCATGTTACCACAAGAGACAGAGAGGAAAGTGGAAACAAATGACGAAATGTGCAGTGGACACCTACGGGCTATCTGCCTATGGATTGTGGTGATGATGATGATGACGATGATCATCACGGAATGATTCACAAAAGGGGGCAAACGTGGTCAGCCCCCACGCCCTGCCACCTTTGTCTCCCCCGGAGGAGCTGACGTTTAACGCGGCGCGCACCAGGCTGACGCGTCGAGGGTCATGTCAGCTGCCCCGGATTGACCCCGGTGGGTTCAGCCTGACCGCTTGGCCCATGCTGACGCGAGCGTGGGGGTGGGGAGAGGTGGCGGTGGGAGTGGGGATGTACAGCACATGGCATAATCCTCTGCGCTCTAAAAAAAAATACATAAGCGAGTGGGCAAATAGCAGAAGGTAAAAATCGCGGGCGAACAAGCACGGGTGCAAATAACGCGACGTACAGACGGACCGGCGCGTCGCCGTGGATTTGCCCGAGTTATGTTTTTTGTTCTAAACGCGTCGCTGGTTGTCAAACACGACGTCGGACGCGGCCAGTGGCGCGAGTTAAGAACGTAGCAAAACATCGGCGCTCTCATCGCACCGTCCCGCACCGCCGCCCGGCGCAGGGCAATGGGCGCTGCGAGCGACGTCGTACTTGACAGCCAACGACGCGTTGGGAAAGAAACAAAAAAACTTTGCCAGATCCACGGCGATGCGCCGATCCAGTCTGTACGCCGCGTTATTTGCGTGCGCGTTCGCCCGCGGTTTTTGCCTTCCGCTCTTCGCCCGCTCTTTCGGCGCTTTGCTCGAATAGCGCCGACGATGACCCTGGGCGAAGTCGCAGCCCCATGCGGCAGCAGCAGAGACAAGTGCAGGGAAAATGGGAGGGGGGGGGGCTGAAAGAGAAAACAACTGAGCAGCGTGGTGCATTATGGTCAAACGGCCCACACGACCCCCACTGCATGGGTCTCATCCAGCAGCGGATCGACAAAAGGGGCCGTACATTCATTTGCGTGACCGAATCGTGCCAGGCGCGTGTTGTTACTTCGGCGCTCCTGCCTGCAGGGGCAATGGGGCAGTACAGCAAGAAGGTTCCCGACGTACGTTTGCGACGTTAGTTTTGCAGAGGAGGAGCCAAGCGCGAAGCTCTGGCCAAACATCACAAAGCAGGGACCCTCCTGAGAGCAAGTTCTAGAACTCTGACCCGATTATAAATTCGTGTGTGTGTGTGTATCGTGTCATCTGCTGCAGTTGCAGCATACTGTGTAGAATAATGATGATAATGATGAATGTTATTAATAATAATGCTTTTATTTAACCAGGAGAGCCCAATTGAGATTTAAGACTCGTTTTCATTGGGCTGTCTGGCCAAATGTATGAACGAGCGTTTGTCATGTTCACGATGGCGATGCTGCCGCTACTGCTGCTGTTCATGATAACGCTGATGATGCTGTCGCTTGATGATTGCGGTTTTGACGGTGACAACAATGATGATGATGATGAAATACTGATGATGATCCTGATGATGGTTACGATGATGACAACAATGATAGTGATTCTGGTGATGACGTTGACAATGATGACAGTGATTCTGGTGATGATGATGACGGTGATTCTGGTGATGACGATGATGATGATGACAGTGATTCTGGTGATGATGATGACGATGATGACGGTGATTCTGGTGATGATGATGACGGTGATTCTGGTGATGACGATGATGACGGTGATTCTGGTGATGACGAAGATGACAGTGATTCTGACGACGACGACGACCACGCAAGTCCTAACAGTGTCACGACCGCCCCCCCACCCCCCCCCCCCACCTCTCTCCGTGCTTCGTCGCCGCGCCGTAGGTGACGTTCACCAAGCGCAAGTTCGGCCTCATGAAGAAGGCCTACGAGCTGAGCGTGCTGTGCAACTGCGAGATCGCGCTCATCATCTTCAACAGCTCCAACAAGCTCTTCCAGTACGCGAGCACCGACATGGACAAGGTGCTGCTCAAGTACACCGAGTACAGCGAGCCGCACGAGAGCCGCACCAACTCCGACATCCTAGAGGTGCGTCGGTGTGCGTGTCGGTGTCTGTGCCGGTGTGTGTGTGCCGGTGTGTGTGCGTGTCGGTGTCCGTGTCGGTGTCTGTGCCAGTGTGCGTATCGGTGTCCGTGTCGGTGTCCGTGCCGGTGTGCGTGTCGGTGTCTGTGCCGGTGTGCGTGCCAGTGTGCGTGCCGGTGTGTGTGCGTTTGCGCGTCCCGCGAGCGACCGTGCGTTTGCGCGTCTGTGCGCTACGACCCCCCACCCCCCCACCCCCCGGCCGGTCTTCTCGGCCCCCTGCTAGGTCGACTCGGCCTTAAATGAGTTGGCTGGTGCGGTGTGTAGAATGCCGGCGTCGGGGTGGCCACCGTCCCACTCGGTCGCCGTGCCTGGGCCTTCTTCATAGGTGCACGTTGACAGCACTTGCCCCAATATTCTGTTAAAGGCTATACGGGTGATCTTTGTCTTTGCATGTATGTGTGTGCCCCACGGGCAATCATGTGTCTGTACGTATGTGTGTGTGTCAGTGTGTGTGTTAGTGTGTGTGTCAGTGTGTGTGTCAGTGTGTGTCAGTGTGTGTGTCAGTGTGTGTGTCAGTGTGTGTCAGTGTGTGTGTCAGTGTGTGTGTGCCCCACGGGTGATGTGTGTTGACGTGCGTGCTTGTCCGTGTGTGTGCCCCATGAGTGATCACGAGTGTGTGTGTGTGTGTACACTTGTGTGTGCATGTGCGCTTGTGCGTGTGTCGCTAGCACTCCGCTGTGAACCCGGCGTCCCCGAGTTCGAATATCGCTCAGAGCCAACACCAGCGGCGAATACCAAAGCTTCCCCTGGGTCGATTCAGCCTTAAATTAATACCTGCTGCAGGGTATAAACAGTACCACTGGGAGAGACAAAGGTGGCTAGACGTGGTCCTGGTCACACTACTCTTTGTGTGCTCTACTGGCCTGTCTAGGTACTCGTGAACAGCATCTTCTCTGTGTAGGCTATACGGGGAACATTTGTCTTTTGTGTGTGTGTGTGTGAATATGTGCACATGCGTGGGAGTGTGGATCGCGTGTGCGTCTGTGTGTACAGCACTTGACCTCATGGGCTGAACGGCTATCGGTGGGGGCTTTCTTTTTTGTGCCTGACCTTATTAGGTGTTCCCTAACCACACTTGCTCCAAAAGTCTGTGGAGGCTACACAGGGGAGCTTTGTCTTTTTATGGACGTGTGTGCGTGTGTCTATGTATGTGGGGAGCGGTAGTGTAGCGGTTAGCACGCTTAGCCACGAACCTGGCGACCCAAGTTCGATTCCCCGCTCACGTCTAACCCCAGTATATGAGTGTTTGAACCGGCCCTGGGCCGCTCCTACGTCGACTCAGCCTCAAATGAGTACCTGGTGCAGTTTGTAAACATCACCACTGGGGAGACAAAGGCGGCCGGGCGTGGTGTTGGCCACCCAACCCTTGCGTGCTGACCCGGCCTTAATAGGTACTCGCAAACAGCACTTGCCCCAACAATCTGTAGGGCTATATGGGGTATCTTTGTCTTCATCTTTGTGTGTGAGCGTGTCCACGTGTGTTTGTCTTCGTGCACACATGCACTCGTGTGTGTGTGTGTGAATGGGTGCGTGCACGTGTGTGTGTGTGTGAATGGGTGCGTGTGTGTGTGTTTGTATGGGTGCGTGTGTGTGTGTGTTTGTATGGGTGCGTGTGTGTGTGTTTGAATGGGTCCGTGCGCGTGTGTGTGTGTGTTTGAATGGGTGCGTGCACGCGTGTGTGTGTTTGTATGGGTGCATACGCGTGTGTGTGTGTTTGTATGGGTGCATGCGCGTGTGTGTGTATGTTTGAATGGGTGCGTGTGTGTGTGTGTTTGAATGGGTGCGTGCGCGTGTGTGTTTGAATGGGTGCGTGTGTGTGTGTGTTTGTATGGGTGCGTGTGTGTGTATGGGTGCATGCGTGTGTGAGCCGTGCGTGCGTGTGCGTGGGTGGTCACGCTCATGCCCTTAATCTGGCGCTGGGCGGATACGCGGCAATCGTGCAAGACTGCACGTGCGTTCACGCGCCGCGACACGTGTGTGTGCTTGTGCGTGTGTGTCCACCTGTGTGCCTGTGTGTCCACCTGTGTGCCTGTGTGTGAGCAGTGCTTTAGCGGTTAGCGCGCTGCCCGATGAACCCGGCGACCCGAGTTCGATTCCCGCTCACGGACACCAACATCAGTGACGATTATCTGAACCGGTCCTGGGCCTCCCATATGTCGACTCAGCCTCAAATGAGTACCTGGTGCGGTGTGTAAACATCGCCACTGGGGAGACAAAGGCGGCCGGGCATGGTGCTGGCCACCCACCCCCCTCGGGTGCTGTGCCGGCATTCATAGGTGCTTCTCGCTGACAGCACTTGCCCCAACAGTCTGTGAAGGCTATACGGGGGATCTTTGTCTTTGCACCCGTGTGCGCGCGTGTGGGGAGGGTTCGTGGTGGACAGTAGGATCCGGGTGTACAAGCCTACACAAAGACAAAGGTCCCCTGTGTGGCCTTTAACAAGACTGTTCAGGCAAGTGCTGTTAGCGAGCACCAGTTAAGTCCGGGATGGCACACGAGGTGGCCAACACCACGCCCGCCCGCCTTTGTCTCCCCAGTGCTGATGTTTTACATGGGTACTCACTTGAGGCTGAGTCGACCTAGGGGAGGCCCAGGACCGGTTCAACTAATTGTCACCGTGGTTGGCCGTGAGCGGGAATGGAACTTGGGTCACCGGGTTCGTAGCGCAGCGCGCTAACCGCTACACTACCGCTCCCCACACACGCACACACACACACGGATAGACATACAGACACACTCATGCGTGGTTCCATGCTATAGAAACAGCTCTGTTAAGGGTTTTAAGACAATTCTTGTGATATGACCTTTTGTACTTCCTGTTTTCAATTTAAGGCAGCACGGTTGTAATGAGACGAGCAGATTAAAGTAAAGAAAAACACATATTTTTATCTCTTAACGAGAACCTCAGTAAACTTTCATATCCCTCCGTATCAGTGCTCTGAGTTGCAATACGTGCTCTCAGCATACGACCAAATGTCGTAATTATTACGATTTGCAACCCCTCTGTAAAGCCATTTCGGGACGAAGGCCTCTGCATCAGAAGTCGCAAACGGGTTTTGATTCCTTACCCGTACCCGTACCCGGCCGCACCAGGGTCGCAAACGGGTACCCGTACCCGTACCCGGCCGGGTACGGGTAGCCGGGTATCGGGTAGGGTACGGGTATCGGGTACCCGATTGCGACCTCTGCTCTGCATGCTTTGTCGGCCGTGGGGGTTGTTTGACCGTACTTCACCATACCAAAGGGAGGGGGGGGGAGGGGTCGTTGGTTCCGGACCAATGCAGATATCACACGCCTGTTTCTGCTAACCGCGGCTGGGCATTGAACTCGGGGTTACCAGGTTCATAATGCAACGCGCTGACCGCTCTTTGCATCCTCTCCGTCATCGTATTTAATTCGATTAATTTGTGGGCAAACATGGTTCGACCGCTGGCTGCGATGTTCACGAACACAAGTGGAAATTCGTTTTTTTTTTTTCACATTGTATGGAACTCCCCGAGGTTGACTCGGCACCAAAATTACGTGGCACCATTACCACTGGGGAGGGAATGGCAGCCACTGATTGATTGCGTGTGTGTGTGTGGTCCTATACCTTCCACATGCCCTCTCTGCATGCTGGCTTTAACAGGTGCTCGCGAACAGCACTTGCCCCACCAGCCCAGCCAGGCTAAAAGGAGGCTTCGTGTGTGTACGTGTGTTGACATGTATGCGCATGTTGGCATGTTTGTGTGTGGGGGCGTGGGCGTGTGTGTATGCGCGTGAACCCGTCGACCCGGGTTCAATTCCCATTCACGGCCAATAACAGTGGTGAATATTTGAACGGGTCCTGGGCCTCCCCTAGGTCGACTTATCCTTAGCGTGAATACATGGTGCAGTGTGTAAATATCAGTATTGGGGAGACAAAGGCGATTACTTTAACCAGTCCTGGGCCTCCCCCAGGTCGACTTTACCTTCACACGAATACCTGGTGCAGTGTTTACATTTTTACTTAAAGCTTTCGTGACTGCAGGAATTCATATTCGTGGTTCTTTCGGTAAAGTCACGTAGATAGAAAATAAAGTTAAAGATAATTAACTTAAATAAATACAAATGTACAATTTAAATAATAAATTGAAAATAATAAAAGCAAAAAACGCACGACGTTTCCATCGCAACACCAGCGGTCTTCATCAGGCGGAGAGAAAAGAGGACCGCTTGTGTTGCGATCGAAACGTCGCAGGTTTTTTGCTTTCATCATTTTCAATTTATCATTTAAATTTTACATTGTTTTCATTCATTTAATTTTATTATCTTTTATTTGATTTTCTATCTACGTGACTTTCCCCAAAGAACCAAGAATACAGTGTTTCAATATCAACGTTGGAGGGACAACGGCAGCCGGGTATAGTGCAGGCCATACCGCGCCGGCCTTCATAGGTGCTACTCGCGAATAGCACTTGCCCCAACAGTCCGTGCGAGGCCATGCGGGGGACACCTTTGTCTGTGTACATGTATTGACTACTGGCCCTTGCATATGAACTCCCTCTGCATTCGCCTGCATGGGCCAGACATTTGTCAAGGAATTTGCAAAGTCTGTACTGGATCAGTTTGCAAGCACATGACCCGGAGCCCTAGTTCCGCTCCAGCCAAGATCTTTAAATAAATGAAATCAATATCTAAAATAAGATTCTCTCTAAAGGTCATTTTATGTTTTTCTCTTTTACCTAAACTGTAGTTTTTTATTTTTTTACTTGGGTGACATGTTTAAATGTCGCTTATCGTCACCGCAATGTCAAGAAACCTGGCGAGAAATTTACTAAATAACTTGGCAATCGTCATTGGCCAAGATCAGTCTTCTCTCTGCCCACTCTTCTTGCAATAACAAAGACAAAGACCCCCCCCCCGTATAGCCTGAACAGACTGTTGGGGCAAGTGCTGTTAGCGAGTAGCACCTATGAAGGCTGGCACAGCACACGAGGGGTGGGTCGCCAGCACCACGCCCCGGCCATCGTTGCCTCCCCGGTGACGATGTTTACACACCGCACCAGGTACTCGTTTAAGGCTGAGTCGACATATGGTAGGCCCAGAACCGGTTCAGATAATGGTCACTGGTGTTGCTGGCCGTGAGCGGGAATCGAACTCGGGTCTCTGCCGAGTTTGTAGAGCAGCGCCTTAACCACTGCACTACCGCAACACATTTGCGAGTAAATGTAAGAGTCAATGCGTCCCCTCGGATATTTGAGAAAGGTTATGAGAGCTTGGGAAAAAAGAGACGATGATGACGATGGGAGGAGGGAATTTCAAAGTGGAGCAGCATGGGGAAAGAAGCAGAAGTGAGGTGACCTGCAGATTGAGTGAATCAGTGAGCGTGTGAGTGAGTGAATGGGTGAGTGTGTGAGTGAATGGGTGTGTAAGTGAGTGAGTGAATGGGTGAGTGAGTGAGTTGTGACTTGCGGTGTGGTGAGTGAGTGAATGGGTGTGTGAGTGAGTGAATGGGTGAGTGAGTGAGTTGTGACCTGCAGTGTGGTGAGTGAGTGAATCAGTGAGCGTGTGATTGAGTGAATGGGTGAGTGAGTTGTGACCTGTGGTGTGGTGAGTGAATTTGTGAGTGTGTGAGTGAGTGGGTGAGTGAGTTGTTGTAACCTGCAGTGTAGTGAGTGAATTCGTGAGTGTGTGAGTGAATGAGTTGTTGTGACCTGCAGTGTGGTGAGTGAGTGAGTGGGTGAGTGAATTAGTGAGTGTGAGTGAGTGGGTGAGTTAATTAGTGAGTGAGTGGGTGAGTGAGTTGTTGTGACCTGCAGTGTGGTGAGTGAATTAGTGAGTGTGTGAGTGAGTGGGTGAGTTAATTAGTTAGTGAATGGATGAGTGAATTAGTGAGTGAATGGGTGAGTGAATTAGTGAGTGAATGGGTGAGTGAATTAGTGAGTGGGTCACTGAATTCGTGTGTGAGTGGGTGAGTGAATTAGTGAGTGAGTGGGTGAGTGAATTAGTGAGTGAGTTGTTGTGACCTGCAAGCTGGTGGGTTGCCACATGCCGCTACGGTGTCGTTGAGCTATTTGGGTCTGCAAGGCTTACAAGACTCGCCAAGTATCTTTGCCACATCAAGGCAGTGCCCCACTGCAGGAGAAGAAAATAATCATAATAATATCTTAAGTAAACGAGTCAGCAAATAAATATATAAACGCGTCGTTTAAAAGAAATAACGAAACATAATTCTCCCCCCCACCACCACCAACCCTGCTTGCGAGCCAAAAATCGTGACGCGGCTGAAAAAGGTTTAAATCATTTTTTGAAAACGCGCATATTCCTGCGGAGGAACGTCGCAGCCAACGCCGCGTGTCCCCCTTCCCACGCCCACGCGCCACCTCCAGACGCGCGAGCCGCTCGTGGCGACGCCGGTTCTCACGCCGGAGGGCACAGGCCGACGACGACTCCCACCGCCGCGCGCGGCTCTCTCGTCGTCCTCGCTCAGCCAGAAGCTACGTCCCCCCTCCTCTGCGCTGAGCCGGTGGACGACCATCACCATCATCATCACCCACCCCACCACCCACCCACCAGCGAAGCTTCCCCGTGTCCCAGGAAAACTCATCTGGACTCCGTCATCCTCGTAGCAGCAGCGGCAGCGGCTTTTGGTTTAGCCGTCGAACAAAGACGGTAGCCGCATCGCGCGCTGACGGATGCGCTTCTGCGGCCGTCTGGAATGCTCTTCCTTCCGATGTGGAGCTGTGCACTTTTAAATCGACATTGAAAACTCATTTCTTTCAAACAGATTTTTGTGTTTAGTTTGGTGTCCTTCCCCTGCACCTCGTATTAGCACGGTTGGTTATGTACGGTGCGAAAGAAGCTCAACAAACACACATACATAGCTGCCAAACGAAGCTCATTTGTGTCCTTTTTGCCGTATGCGGAATTATCAACATTAGCAGTCCGGTAGAGTCACATTTCTGCCGATTTTGAGTCTCCTCCCATCGTCGGCTTTCGAAGTTCAGGCTCCGCAGAAAACCACAGTCCTAATGCCAGGTTTCTGAATCGAAGATTTAGTTGCCTTATGCCCCAGCGGTTCGCGCACCACTGCACTATGGATCCGGCGACTTCGGTTTGATATCCCTGACAGGCCTAAAGGAGATCAATTTGAACCGTCCATGGGTGCCGCCCGCCTTCAGCTACCCGCACTGCTCAGCGTGGCGAAGTATGGTCAAACAACCACCCCCGGTGATGTGAAGAAAGAGTGTGGAACTCCATTAACCCTACGCTTGGGTTGGTAAGAAAAGCAATAAAAAAAACGCGTACCGGATTTCGCACAGAAAAGCGGACACGGATTCACCACGTAGCACTGAACCACAATGTGAGAATCAAAAAGAAAAGCCGGTGCTTTGTTTATTGTTTTATCGCTAACCGACTGCAGACCCACCGACCGATGGTTTTGATGCACGAAACAAAAAAATATATAATGATAACAAAAATGTAACGGCACCGCCGGCCGGCGCAGCTGTGTTTTTTTCGGCGGGGTCACAGGCGGCAGGAGCTCTTCATTAGCGGCGCCGTGAGTCTACGGCGACCAAAATCAGCGCCCGATCCTTGCAGCGGAGGCACGCGAGAGCCGCCCTGAAACAGACAACCGCCCTCGGCCCGACGAGCCCACGGGGTGAGGGGTCAGGGATCCTACGGCACGCGAGCCAGATGTGGGGCACCGCCGAGGCTTCATCTCGTGAGGCCCCACGGGGCTGAACATGGCCCACGACTTCATACGTGTTGTGTGTGTGTGCACGTACGTTGTGCGTACAGTAGCGGCAGTGTAGCGGTTGGCGCTACGCTGCGCTACGAACCCGGGCACCCGAGAACGATTCGCGCTCACGGCCAACATCAGTCCTGGGCCTCCCCTAGGTCGGCTCAGCCTCAAATGTGTGAATATCACTTCGAGAGAGACAAAGGCGGCCAGCCGTGGTGTTGGCAATCCACCCCCTCGTGTGCTGTGCCGGCCTTCATAGGTGCTCGCTAACAGCACTTGCCTTAACAGTCTGTTAAAGGCTATATGGGGGATATTTGTATTTGAATGTACAGTATTATGTTGTATGTATGTTGAACTTCTTTCGCACAGTACGTAGCGAACCGTGTTAATCGGAGCTGCGGGGGGGAATGACAACAAACACACAAAGAGCAGTTCTAAAGAAATTAGTTTTCAATCAGGTGGGCCTGAGACTTGATTTCACAAGGCCCACGACTGCATTTCACCCAGCATGTTTATGTTTTTTTCGTTATTTACATTTCTAATTTTGCACAATCGTTTTCAATCCCAGCGAGTTGACGGCCTTAGCCCGCGCACCAAAAAGACTGCCAACAAAAACCCATCCCGCCGTCACTAAGTTGGTTTTTGCACTTAAGTTGGCAAAAGTCCTTCTCTCGGAGTAAATAAATAAAAAACGTCAGTTTAACTTTCCATCTCGTGTTAAGAGTGTGTGGGAAAGTACACCCTACACTTCGTGAAGGATAAAGGGGCCGGCTTGTAGGAATTTGTATTTTTTTGGGGAGAGGTCCCATGAAATATCTCAAACTCTGACAACACCGGGGCCCGCAGCTTTGCGAGATTTCCGAAATGATTATTTTTTTGTTAATATTTTTTTTTCATTGAGGCAATGCACGGGCCCGTTACATCACGTTCGTGACGCACGTACACACCGTCAAACATCAACTGAACCGGTTGTAAAAAGCAGGGGGTAGAAAGACGGAGAATGAATCCCGTTGCGCCAAAGCAGACTGATCCCCCCCACCGAAAGGGGTTTACGAAATTATCCTTAAGTCACCTGGCGACGACGCCACCGCCGCCGATAACACCATCGGATTAGAGAATCGGTGAAAGTTGGGCGAAAAAAACATGCGTGGGGAAAGACATTAAAAAAGATTAAATGTTGCAAGCGCGGGGTAAGAATAGCAAAGACTGACCCAACCAGGGTTGGCCAACTCTTGAGCTCCAAAATAAAGGTGAGGTTGGTGGGGGGGAAGGGGGGGCTGCTCGCCAATGCGTTGTCTCAAGTGGTGGATTATTGCGCAAACTGACGTAAAAACCTGAACCCTTGAATGTCGCGGAAAAACTTACACATTTCCCCACGACCGCAGCGGCTGCCCTCAACTCATGAGTTACGACGCCGGGAAACGCAGGGCAGGTGGCGACCCCAGCAGCCACGTGTTGGGGTGTACACCCACAACAACAACGACGACAACAACAACAGCAACAACAATACACCCGTGGCCCGACACGATCCACACAAAACCGAGGGGGAGAGGTTCACGACCCTGAACGCCACCGCCGCCGCCTCCGTTTCTCAAAACTACGCGAAAATTCACCGACGCAGCGCCATCCAACTCGGAGCTCGGCTGCCAAGCAGGAAGGCGCTCACACGCCTCCCATGCGCCCGTTGCTGTTCGTTATCCTCATCCATCGGTGCGACTGGCGGTGGGGGGCGGAGGGGGGGTTTGGATGTGGGCGACCGATGCCCCCCCCCCTTCTCCCCGGCCTTGCCCCCCCCCACACCCGGTGGGGGTGATGTTGGGTGGGGAGGTGCAGGGAGAACGAGTCGAGCCCGGCTGCTGTTGACGCCTTTGGCGCGGACCAGAAAAACGCGTTTGATTGCTCACCCGCCTGTCCGCTCGTCCGCCCACACAGGAATGGACGGGACGATCAGAGAGACTCGACTCCCTTGGTGATGGTGGTGTGGTTGGTGGTGGTGGCTAAGGCGGTAGAGTTGCCCCCACCTGTCCCTCGTTTTCCCAGTATAGTCCTCTGGTTGAGGAGGGATGGGCAGCTGTCCCGGCAAAGCTCTGCAAGCCTTCCCCGTCCGGTGAAACTCTCAATTGCGCAATGACGCGTCCCTGCCGAATAATTCACCGCGAAAGGCGACGCGATTACGCGCGGGTCTTCCCGTCTTCAGGTGTTGCGAGATTTTCTTCTTCTTCTCCCTGCCACGACGGTGTTCCGGTTATTTCGTGCCGCGGCCGTGGCAAGCCTAGGCCCGTGGCGGTGGCGGAGTCCGCGACGCTGACATTAACCCAGGGCTGAAAATATTTCGCCAGCCTCCGCCTGTTGCCACCGACGACCAAAACAGTCCCTTGGAGATGAAAAAAAAATACGACGCGAATAAAGGCGAACGCTCTGGGGCAATGGCCCTCGATTATCGCGGCGCACCGAGACGTTGTTTTTGTTTTAACCCAGTTGCCGAGCACGGGCCACCGAAAAGGTCCAAAATGTCAAGCGGCCGGGAGGAAAGAAAAAAATAGATGCGAAAAAGCACAAGCAATGGTGTGCAAAAAAATAAATTTGAAAGCTTTTCTTGAATTGAACGAGGATTTTATTTTAAGAGCTTGGGGAAAAGCGACGGACTACGATGGGAGGGAATTGCAACGGGGAGCAGCGCGACGGGGAGTAGCAGGAAGAGAAGCATTGTGATCGACAGTGTGGTTGTTGGTTGGTGGTGGTGGTTGAGGTGCAGTTGCGTACAGACGCTTTCATCAACGTCAGCGTTGCAAGCCATGATCTATCCACGCCTGGATGAACGCTCCCCGCGTCTCTTCAACCCATCCCTCTCGGTCTCGCGCCGCGAGAAAATATCCCACCTCGCCGCCTCTCCGCGCTGGGACGGAGGGTTCTTCGTAAATTCAAATTCACGCGAAACGCCTCTTGTCGACGCCGATATTTGGGCGAGGGAGGTGGGTCGGGGCGATTTGCGCATACCCACCAAAAAAACAACTCCGGGTATAATTGCTTGGTTACCCGTGGATAAATGCGGATAAACAGGATTGCATTCACTGCCACGTTTTGGGCCACTCCTCTTATCTGCGACGAGATGTGAACATTCATAAGAGACGATCACGTGACGTTCGCATCATCATCAGCCACGATCAATCCACTGCTAGACGGTCCCGGAATGTGAATCCCGGGACCGCGAGAGCTGACCTCATCACTCCGGTTCAATACCAAGCACGCGATTGATATCTCAACGCTTCTTTGCGCACTTTAATTTGCATGAAGTGTGCGTGGATCAGCCGAGAAGTCATTCCCTTACGCACAGTCCCACGCGCGCATACAATGACAAGGATAATTCATTTTTTTACTCGATATTACATGATGAATCGTTGCATTGTCACATCGACGTGGAGTAGTGTATCCCAACTGTACCAGATTAAATGTTGTTAATGGTATGCGGCAGGGGTTAGGGGTATTATAATTTTTTACGTATAAACTCGACCCAATCGGCAATGTGGGGGAGCAGGTGTTTTTAGTTAGGGACTTTTTTTTTTGTTCACGCGGGGCTTGGCATTTCATTTTCGAGGAGCCTCGTGGAAATTTGTGGTTGCGTGCGTGCGTAAGTGCGTGCGTGTGTGGCTTGCTTGTGCACGTGTTGCGAGCGGTGGAGCGGTGGTTAGCGCAGCACGCTATGAACCCGGCGACGCGAGTTCGATTCCCGCTCACGGCCACCAACACCGGCTACGATTATCTGAACCCGTCCTGGGCATCACTAAGGTCTTGGGTCAGTAAAGTACTTGGTGCAGTGTATAAACATCTCCGCTAGAGAGACAAAGGTACTTAGCAGAGTCCTGTTTAGCAAACAAGCAAATGAACGTTTGTAACCTTTTTGATTATCTTGTGTTTATTAGGACATGTCTGCGGTGGTCTTTTGTATTGCTACTTAACACTTGCTCGCTATCATCACGTGCCCCAACGGCACAGTCTGCAAAGACCAAGAGACGTTATAGGTAAGGGGGGGATATTTGTCTGTACGGGGAGCGGTAGCGCAGTTGTTAGCGCGCTGCGTTACGAACCCGGCAACCCGAGTTCGATTCCCGCTCACGGCCAACACAAGCGACGACTGTGACTCGGTCCTGGGCCTCCCCTAGGTCGACTCAGCCTCAAATGAGACGAAGGCGGTTGGGCGTGGTGCTGGCCACCCACCCCCTCGTGTGCCGTGCCGGCCTTCATAGGTGCTACTTGTGAACAGCACTTGCCCCAACAGTCTGTTGAGGCTATGCCGGGGTGATCTTTGTCTTTGTACACGCATCTGCCCGTGTTCCTAAATATCCCAACTCCACCACCAAAACCTCCACACCCAGAAGTTGTGGTTTATTTTTTCCCTGACCACGCGGAGGTACTGCTGCGAACCACGACGACAAACAGCATCATCGGCCATCACCCACGCACAAACACTCACATGGCAACAAATTGTTGACCAGGCCCACAACGTTCCCTTTTTTACAAACACCTGCTTTACTTAGCCTCTGGACATTTTGCGTAAGAGTGTTCGAGTGGCTTTTCGTCCCTTGCTGCAATGTTTCCCTTTCGGGTTCATCCCGTCTGCGACGTCCGCCCCTACGTCTACTCCCTGTCGCCCCTCTGCGACGCGACGCTTCGCGTTGCCAAACGGCCCGCGGCAGTGGATACTGCACAACTACTTCCGAGGGCCTCTCGAGCGAGCGTTCTATCCGCTTTTGCATCCCGTCCCTCCCTCTGCGTTACGAGGACAATGTTTGTTGCAAGACAAGACGGAAGCACGCTTGGGATTGCTCTGGGAGACGGGGAGAAAAACACACGTTGGAGGGAACTTATCCAAATCGCGCAAAATATTGGCCAGACTTACCAATAGACTTTGGGCAAGACCTGGGCCAGATGAAGTTTCTTGTAGGCCCTAGACACTTCTGTTTTGTTCGTAAATTTCTACAGTTTGTACTGCTGCCCTTGTTACTACCGCCGCTGTCTCCGATCAAGCGCAGGTCAACACCGCTCGTCTTCCCTTGCGCTACTCTCTATTGAGAATGAGATTGCGCGAAAAACACCATTTGAAGATGCTATTGCTAATTTATCAATGAATTTTTTTTTCCGAAAAGTTAATCTCCGGTGTTAATTTCTCTCTCACTTTGTGAAAAAAAACTACTGACATTGACATGACTCACGATTGAATTTGTTTTATTTTATACCTACTGTACATGACTTTACCGAAAGAACCAAAGAGTATGGATCTCTGCAGTCACGAAAACTTCAAATCTAGAATGACTCTGCCTCTTTGTATAAAACACTGTGCCTAGCCTTGCTTTATAAATATATGTATTCAAGAAGATATCTTGGTTACATTTTTCTTATCATACAAACAAAAAAAACATATAAAAATGTTTTTTCCCTAGGCCTTTTACTTTTCGTAGGCCCTAGGCACGGTGTCTACTGTGGCCTTTTGGGTAATACGGCCCAGGGCAGGATCCACCGCTTACAGAGGATGATGGCGGGTAGACTGCACGACTCGGGCTGAACGATTAATCGATTTCAAATCGAAATCGTAATTTGAAACAATGCCATTAGCAAATCACAAAGGCTGCGATTTTTTGCGATTTGAAAAGTCCTATTACTTTCTTCTTGGAATTGTTTTATTTTTATAACTTTGTTGATTTAACTTCACAATTGTTCTATGTTTGATTGTTCTATTTCAATTAGAATAGTCTAATAAATACATATTGGAAGCAATTCATATCTTTTAAATTCTCATCCTTGCATTAGAATATATAGAGCAGTTCATATTTTGATGGTATCATGTGGTAATGCTCCATCACATGTTTTACATCTATTACACAGTGAATATTGAACGGAAGCTGAACTTAAGAAAATGTAATCGCAAACCAAATCTCAATCGCAATATCTGTCAGAAAAATCGCAATTAGATATTTTCCCCAAAAAAATCGTTCAGCCCTATGCACGAGTGACGCAATACATTTTTTTTTTACTTTCAGAGCTGGAATTTTGGATAAATTGAGTGCAGAACGAAAACTTAATGCGTTTTTTTTTGTTACAATATTTAGTGACCAGGGTTGTCACCATCGCATAATGACGCTTAAGAACGCGGTTGGATCACAGGCAGCGGCTGAAACCGGGATTCTAACCCAGGCTCTCGGCGTCTCTATGACCGTCTGGCCCGCCCGGTCACCTTTTAAGTGAAACTGTTCAAACCGCTGCGGCGATATTAATCGGCAAACGTGTGACTCATAGTGTGTGGATGAATTCGGGTGTGGCTGAATGTATGAATGAATGGTGATGTATTTAATAGATTACAGGCTTTTGAGCCAGCCCTTAACACCAGCCAACTAGATGCAACACGCTTGAAAACAGGATAATCCTTCACCTCGGCTATCAAAAATATTGCCAACACACGTTCTTATTTTTAACCACGTGCCATTTGCCTTTTTTTTTTAATAACATCATGTAATGCTATGTCCAGCTACTTGATTTATGGGGCACACGCGCGTGCCCACGCACGCAAAAGTCAAAGAGACCCTCGGGGCAAGCACCTGTTATGGGCTGGATGGCACACACGGGATGGGTGGCATGGCCAGGACCCTATCCAGGCCGGTCGCCCTTGTCCCCCCAAGAGCTAAATTCGCACAACATTTCAGGATGAGTTGGACACCTCGTGCCCCAGCACAAGTTCTGATACTTTCCTGCCCGCTGTAGGGCAGGTAGTACGAGAACACGGGAATCTGACTCGCGCGTCACCAGCATCGGAGGAGAGCAGCGCTTGGACAAACCGTGCCACCCAATACGGAGGTCTCCGTCAGCCAGAACTAGGACCCATATTTGTTTTCTGGGTTCGGCCACGACTTGGTTTTATGCCCAGATGATTGTCATGAACTCTCTCCACCGCTACCGGTGAGGAAGAGCAATCTTGTGGTGGACGGTTACTGACAAGAATCTTCGCGTCAAACTACTTGAACGTGGCCTTAGCCCAAAAACAAACATGGATAACTGTGCCAACTATTGCACACGCCTACACTCACACACACACACAAACACACAAACACCCATGGCAGCCCCCGCTGTCTGGAATGTGGCCATCATCGTCCCCACTGCTGCTGCTGTACATTCACCGCCAGTGGCGTTCAGTCTACGCCAGTGTTGGCAACTTGCAGCCCGTGGGCCGTATGCATCCCATAGGGCCTCTTGTGGTGGTGGACTGGTCTCAGTGGGTCTAGGGTGATGCATGTATGTACGTATGATGCATGTATGTACGTATGATGTATGTATGTTGTATGTACGGTAGCGGCAGTGTAGAGGTTAGCGCGCCGCACTACGAACCCGGCCAGCCGAGTTCGATTCGTGCTCACGGTGACGATTATCTCAACCGGTCCTGGGCCTCCCCTAGATCGACTCAGCTTCAAATGAGTACCTGGTGCGGTGTGTAAACATCGCCTCGAACGAGACAAAGGCGGCTGGGCGTGGTGTTGGCCACCCACCCCCTCATGTGCCGTGCCGGCCCTCATAGGTGCTCGCTAACGGCACTTGCCTTAACAGTTTGTTAAAGGCTACATGGGGGATCTTTGTCTTTGTTTGTATGTACGGTATATATGTTGTATATGTATGATATATGCATGTTGCACTTATTTTCGCACTGTACCTAGCCAACCGTGCTAATCAGAGGTGCGATGGGGTCGTGGTTAGTGCACAATCACGATGTGAAGCCTGCGGCCCACTGAGATGAAGGAGGGACGCTCACATGGCCCGCTAAACTCGTCAAGGTGCTCTACACCGACTCATAAGAGGCACTTAAAGGCCCCACCTCCTTCGCGCGGCGTTACGAATTGCATCATTGCCGTAATTATTGTTGTTGTTGCTTGTCGCGTTTTGTTTCACTTCCGCTGTGCGCTCGACTGTTCCAGGACATCTCGCTTATCTGGCGCGCTTGCTCTTTTTCGTGCCACGTTTGCCGGCGAGCGCCGCGAGGTACGGCGCTTAATCATCCACCGGGTTTTATTGTGGTGCTATCATCCATCGTCGGGGTGGGTGGGAAACTGTGAATGTGGGGAGGAGAAGGAAGAAAAAAGAGTTCCGCTTCGAGCGACGCGACCGAAACGTAGCGAGCCGTGACCTAAAAGCGATCGTCACTCCTCGGGAATCGATTGTCGAAGTTGGAAATCCGCGCCTTCCCCATCATCGAGTCCGCTCCAAAAATCGAACCGGATTGTTTGGCGATACCGCGTGGGCGGCGGTGCACAAGCACAAACAACAACGACAACAAGTAAAACTTGTAAGCAACGCTGCCCCAAAAAGTACACAGCAGGCAACGTTTCTCGCAATGGCCCTCTGAACCCAGTAAACATTCCAACGTTGGCATGTGGTTGCAACTGTTGGCCAAAAATTGACCCAACAATGGCACAACGTTGGCCCCAACGTTCCGTGTTGATTCGAAGAGGAGGCCAGCGAGGCCAGGGGAGGCAACGGTCTCCTCCCGGACCGGATTTGACGCACGCGCGAGCAAACGTTCTAGCGGCACGGCGTGTCCCGCCGTGATCGGTTGCAGCGACAGCCATCGTAGAGCACCGGGCAGCAGGGCTCCCAGTGGTCACACCGTGCAGCGGTGACCAACAATGACAAAATTAGCAACCCTAGCCTGAACATTTATGAATTGCTCAGCCCCCTCACCACCACAGCCTCCGTCCGCTCAGCAGCTTGAGCGGGTGCACCGCAGTTATCAGTTTCGGCAGGTCGCGTGTGGTGGTGGGGTAAAGCGTGGGTGACCGCACCTCTCTCGGCTTTGTTGCCGGCACGGAAGAGTTGTCACCACTGGTGCCCTCTAGGGTGCCTCTCTCATAGCTCCCCCCCTCCCCCGAGCAGTGGCGCCAGCAACGTCGCAAGGGGTCACCTCGCAGGGGCTGCACCTTTTTTATGTTTCGGGGCCGATAAAGGAAAAACTCGGGACGAAAGCAACGGCCGCGGCGGCGAGCGGGAGCCATATCGGAAACGTTCGTTTGAAACTCCGCCAAACATTCCCGCATTTGATTTCTTTAATTTCTTCCTTTAAATAAGAAAAATCTTTCTTGGGGGGACGGGGGACGGGGGACGGGGGGGCCCTAGAAAGAAGATCATGGCAATTAGCGTACAGTAAGCGCTCACGGCAAGGAACGCAATTGCCTTGCCGTGCGTTTCCAGCCGCCAGATTTGCGTCGTCCCGAACCACAAAGAGCGCCGTTCTTCCCTTGCGACGAGCACGCGCTGGAACACAAATCCATGGCACACCTCACGCGCGTTTTGACTTTTGCAAAAATTAATTCCAAATCTCGCCGTTTTCCCTCCCCCCCCCCCCCCCCGACATCGATTAAAAGAGAGCTCCGCTGAAGCGACACAAAGCGTGGGCAGCAAAGGGCAGCGCAGAAATGCCCATTGTTGTGCAGTACTCCTATGGTGCCACGTCCACACTTATCTGCCTTCACCAAAACCCGCAATTAATCGCTCGGGTGACAACGTAATTAATGAGTTGGCAAACGATCCCTACGCCCCGCACAGCGTGGGGAGGCCTTCATCCAGCAGTGGATTGGCGGAAGGGTTCATGCAGTACGTAAATGTACACATTGCACTTAAGAGGCATAGAAGAGAGATGCATGCAGGGGATGACACTGAGAGAGACACAAAGTGGAACACGTGGATCAGAGGACAAACGCAAGGCAGAGACATCGCATTGACTGTGAAGGAAAGTGAGTGGGCTCGGACAGGACACGTCATGGCTGGAAGGGATGATGATGATGATGATCCATCATGATGATGATGATCGTCATCATCATGATGGATGAGACTAGTTATAGTGTCAGCCAAAGAGGAGGGAATAAGCCCCAAAGCACGTTGACCGCGGAGATGGAGCGATGAGATCAGTGCGATGGATTGCGCATGAGCGAGACAGAGTGTGGCATCGCAGGATCGCGATGGACGGCGCCGGCGTGGGGAGGCCTGCATCCAGCAGTGGATAAAGCATGACCGGTGTATTCCGTGCTCGGCTGACGTTGACTGTGTCCGTCCGGAACTGGGTGGATGTCTTCATGTAGATTGGGCGATTGTAATGAGCAGCCGTGCCGGTGTTTCATGGATTTTAATGATTATTTATTTTCATCCTTCTCCTCCTTATGGGAGATGACTAACGAGGGGAGGCTCAGGCACGCGGGGTGGGTTTGTGCGGAGCTGGGGGCAGGATGTGGATACAAAGACAAAGATCCCCCTTGTAGCCTACATAGGCTGTTGGGGCAAGTGTTGCTGGCAAGTACCCACTGAAACTCAGCACGCTTGCACGGGGGGGGGGGGGGGGGGTGGTGTGTGGCAAGCACCACGCCCGGCTGCTTTCGTATCCCCTTACCAGGCACCCATGTAAGGCCGAGTGGATCCTGATAATCCCCACTGATGTTGGCCGCGGCCAGGAATCAAACTCGAACTGGCAAGTTTGCAGTGTGCGGTGAGCTTACCGCTGCGTCACCGCTCCACCCACGGATTAGACATACAGCACAAAGAGTTCCCCCGTATAGCCTGCATAGGCTATTGGGACAAGTGTTGTTAGCGAGGAACGGTGGCACGACGGATTGGCCTGCCCGGCGGCACGCTCGAACCACCTTTGTCTCTCCAATGCTACGCAAAGATAGACGCACGCGCGGAAAAAGAGAGAATTTTCTTTTTCAAAATTTCGCCGTGGCTTTTAGTTGTTGTTGTTGATTTTTTTTTAACGCCGGCTTTTGGTGAAAATCCCACAATTCATTCGCAACGCTCGGAACAAACCGACGATCGTTGTGACGAGCAGCAGCAGCAGCAGCAGTGCGCGCGCGTGAGAGCGTTGTTAATTGTTATTTATTTCATTTTTCGTCTTTAAAAACGTTTTTTCTCTCTCTCTCTTCTTCTCTCTTGTGTGTTCCATAACTGCGGGTACTTAGGCAGAAAAAAACACACCCTTTCCTTCCCTTATCCCGATCCCATTTGCGGCCGGATTTTTTTTTTCCACTTTCGTGACCTCCGCCCGCTAAAAATAGCTCGGGCGTCCGAGCTAAAAATAGCGCTGTGCCCTTGGTTGGGATTTTTTCTCTCTCTCTCTCTCTGGCTCTCTCTCTCTGGCGTGGGTGGGTGGGGGAAACGGCTGGGATTGTGTTTAAAGAAAAAAATACACGAAAGAGTGACGCAAGGAAAGGGAGGTGTGGGGCGGGGAGGTTTGTGCGGGGTGGAGGAGGAAACTTGTCAAGACTTAAACCGACGTTAAAGAAAACTCGACCTTAGCTCTCCATCTCTTGGTCTAATCACGCTTAGCCGCCGATCGCGACGTAGAACGCTCGGCGCGGCGAACGCGCGCCGCCGCGAGCCGCGTCCAACACTTTCCGTACCGTCGGGTTAAAAAAAAATAAAGATTTATTTTTGTTTATTGCATTTCAACGGGAGCACGATGAAGAGCACAAGCCGCAACGCGGTCGGGGCGGGTGGGGGTACAGAAAATCTGCAGGAACCTCACCTGGGTTTCAAGTGGGCCCACCACCACACTGAATGGGGAGGGGCGTACCTTGCCGTCTTTAAAGTTAGCCGATTCTGTTTGGGCCCCTTTCCTTCAACCACTTTTAATCATTATCCGCACTTGACCGCAGAGGTCGCAATCGGGTACCCGATACCCGTACCCTACCCGATACGACCCTGGTGCGGCCGGGTACGGGTACGCCGTGAGTCACTGGTGAGTAACTGTTTGTCACTGATTTCGGGTAGGGTACGGGTACGGGTAGGGTACGGGTACCTGTACCTGGCCGGGTATTTGCGACCCTAGTGCAGCCGGGTACGGATAAAGAATCAAAACCCGTTTGCGACCTCTGCTTGGCCGACGACGTCTTCCGGTGCCTTCCTTGACTCTCTCCGGGCTCAGGCGTTCGTTTGCAGCTGAGCAAGGCCCCCTTGTGGGGCCGATCTCTCGCTACGAGGAGGGCCAACAGCCCCAAGGGTGACCGCGGCCCAAGACTGTCAGCAGTCGGTGGCAAGTTACCGGGACATCGCAGGGCGGGAAGGGGAAAGGGATGGGGGTGTCAATTCGGGGAAGCCCAGAGCTGGACGCAAAGCGCGGCGCTGTTAAGGGAAACGGCTCGCGGAAACAGATCTCACGCAACTACTTCTGAGATTACTTCCAAGTGATCTTCTGGGCGCACAACGCATTGGCTACTCGGCACGTTTCCTGTCCGGCGCCTTCCTGCAAAGTAATGCTCGAGTCTAGCAACATGAAGTGAAAAACAAATTCAGCGTGACTGATTTTGTTTTTGTTGTTGTGCGCTCATTAGTGGCCGGGCTGAGGCCACCAACTCAGTGCACCTGAGAACTCATTTTAATCTGCGGTTGATGGCCGGCTTAATGAAACCCAGGATCTCAGTGGTTCCGGCTCAGTGTCTCTGATCCTCTTCACCAAGTCTGTCACCTCGAGCCCTTTGCCTGTTGGTGCCTATGGGAGTCTACGGGTCTTCTGTCTCCCGGTGGCAGCGGTCATGCACATCGTCACGCTCGATGAGAACTCGGCCGCTCGTCGTCATCGCCGACGGAGAAAACACCGAGCGGACTAATGTTTTCGTCGCAAACGAGCGCGTCGGTCAAAGTTATCGCCGGTGGACGCAGTAAACATGCAATGTTGGGCCAACGTTGGCATGTGGTTGGAACCGTTGGGCCCGACGTCGGCCCAACGTTCCGTGATCACTGGGGAGGATCCGCGCTTTGGTGGGTAAGCCGTAGTCATCGTCACGCTTGACGGCGGTTCGCCCGCTCACCGCCGCCACCGTCGATTTGAAATGTTAATAGAAACACGCGAAAATGATTGCTCTTGCCGGCGCAGGGAACGAACACACGGGCGGGCGAACGCATGAAACAAACGCGCAAAAAACTCCGCGGAATGGCAAGCGCGTCCGGCTACGGAGGCACAGTAACCGCTAAAAAAGCACACACGCGCAGAAACTACGACAAAAAAAATTTTCATTTTGATCGCCGAAAAGAAAAAAAAACCGTCAGCTTTCTTTGTCTTCTTTGGACACGAATTTGCGAGTTTCCGATACCAGGCTAAGTGTTGTGTTTTCTTTGGCCTCTGGCACTGCCTCTCTGTGGTCAGTTGGGGGGGGGGGGCAGGGAATTTAACGGGAACACACGTTGGTGCGTGCGTGAGTGAGTACGTGAGTCTGTGTGGGGAGCAGTGGTGCCGCGGTTAGCGCGCTGCGCTACGAGCCCGGCGACCCGAGTTCGATTCCCCGCTCACGGCCAACACCAAATGACGATGATCAGAACCGGTTCTGGGCCTCCCCTAGGTCGACTCAGCCTCAAATGAGTACCTGGTGCGTTCTGTAAGCATCGCCACTGGGGAGACAAAGGCGGTCAGGCGTGGTGTTGGCCACCCACACCCCCCTCATGTGCCGTGGTGGCCTTCATAGCTGCTCGCTAACAGCACTTGCCCCAACAATCTGCGAAGGCTATACGGGGGATCTTTGTTTTTGTCTTTGAGTCCGTGCGTGTGTGCGTGAGTCTGTGCGTGTGTGAAGTGCGCACGTGGCCGTGGCTGCGCCGTTCCCGTGCTGCTCTTTCCCAGGTGTTGCACACTGCGTTTTTTTTCCAGCGGAGGAAATGACGCCCGTAGGCGCTTGGAGAAGAAGTGTGTGTGTGTGAGTGTGAGTACACGTGTCCGAGTACATATGTGTGCTAGTACGCATACGCGCGATTACGACCCGAGTTCGATTCCCGCTCACGGCCACCACCAACGACATCGACGATTATCTGAACCGGTGTTGGGCCTCCCCCTAGGTCGACTCAGCCTCAAATGCGTGCCCGGTGCGGTGTGTAGTAAACATCATCCCTGGCGAGAACAACGGTGGCCGGGCTTAGTGCTGGCCACCCATCCCTTCTTCAGCGTAGGTGCTTGTGCTTGCCCCAACAGTCTCTTGATGGCTATCCGGGAGGTTGTGAATCTTTGGCTTGTTGTTTGTGGGAGCGTGTGGAGACGTCACCCCCATTGATATTGTGGTCTCTTGAACGTTGGGTTGCTGGGGTTGGTACCACGTTGTGGCCAGTGCCAGATTAGCCTAGTCGCAAAAGTAGTTACATATGCTACGGGCCCCGTACTTTGAAGGGCCCCGCGCTAAATGCTTTCAATCTGTCACTCCCAGTTCAGTGATTCTGCACTTGCTCTATTACTATAGTACTATGCCGCCTTCGACTTTTACGAACGACTGGGTGTTCAAGGTTAGCGATTTGTCGTATTATCTGGCTGTATAGCAAATGAAAAAATACAATGACTTTACTGTGCGAGTTACAAATGTGCGTTTTAATATTTATGTGTTTTTCGGGCCCCTTTATAACATCTGCTACAGGCACCACACTCGCTTAATCCGGCACTGGTTGTGTGGTTGGGTGGGGGGCGTTGGTGGGACAGGGATGGGAGGGGGGGCACCATCCCAACAAGCCTGAGACCCCCCCCCCCACCACCATCCCCCCCGGCTACTGGACCAGACTCTTGTTATGTAAATACGTGCAACATGTGTTGAACATTTTTTTTTTCCGTTGTGAAGGCACGGCCGAATTGCAGTTCCACCGCCGAAAATTCCTTTTTGCCACACTGTTCCGTTGCAGATAACGGCGCCACAGAGCAGGAATTGGCTATGGCAGAGCGGGAAGGGGTGGGGGGGGGTTTGGGGAGGTGTGAGGGGGCCCAGGCCGGGTTTGACCAAAGTTCACGGAATTTCGCGTTGAAAGTTCTGGCTGGTGACGAACGGCTCGCACGGCAGAAACGAACTCGGCTTTCGAGCAACGAAGACAAAGATTACTCTTTGGTTCTTTCGGTAAAGTCACGTATAAAGATAAAATAATAAATTAAATACTAGCATACGACGTTTCGATTGCAACACAAGCAATCATCATCAGGTATAAATGAAATAGAAACACAAATCTAGTATACTTTGAAATGAGAGTCGGATAACATAACAGTCAACACCCTACCTGGTTGATTACATTCTTCCTGAGAATGATAAATTTGAGAGAGAGATAAAACACAGAACCAGAGACATATAGACAGACATATAAGCAGACAGATATCACAGAGATACATAGAGAGAGAACAAACATAGTTCTCTCTCTATGTATCTCTCTCTCAAATTTAGCATTCTCAGGAAGAACGTAATCAACCAGATAGGGTGTTGACTGTTATGTTATCTGACTCTCTGTTGTATTACATTACATTTCTAAGTATACTAGATGTGTGTTTCTATTTCATTTATACCTGATGATGCTTGCTTGTGTTGCAATCGAAACGTCGTATGGTAGTATTTAATTTATTATTTTCTCTTTATACGTGACTTTACCGAAAGAACCAAAGAGTCATTCCTGCAGTCACGAAAGCTCCAAATTCAGTTTAAAGACAAGGATCCCCGCCGCATGGCCTTTAACAGGCTGTCGGGGCACGGTGCTGCTAGCGAGTAGAACCTACGAAGGCCGGCACGGCACACAGGGAGGGTGGGTGGCCAGCACCACGCCCGACCGCCTTTGTCTCGCCAGGAGCAATGTTCACACCTCACCAGGTACTCATTTGAGGCTGAGTCGACCTAGGGGGGAGGCCCAGGACCGGTTCAGATAATCGTCACCGGTGTTGTTGGCCGTGAGCGGGAATTGAGCTCGAGTTCGTAACGCAGCGGGCTAACCACTGCGCCACCGCTCCCCACGCTCACTGGGTCACTGTCGCTCTGCTCGTTTCCTATCAAACAACGTATCTGGTGATTACTGCTGCTACTGCTTCAACGGCAGTGGTGGTTCGCAAACAATAACAACAACCCAACACATTCGTCAATCAATCCTCACTTCTTAACAGGCTCCGGTCTTAAAATCGGGCCTCTCCCCACCCGTGCCTTGCTCGAATCATTATCCACTAAAACTTCGAACAAACGTGCAGTTCAAATAGTAACTCGGTAAGTCTACAAGCAAAACCGTTATTTAGCTTTCATCAGTGAATGAAAATATATTTCATAAGGCAACGCTTCGGGCAAACGTATACTGTTAAGAAGGGCTGATTGCCCGAAACGTTTGCCCGACGTAAAATATTTTCCTTCGAAGGTCACGCGGCGATATCGGCGCGGGCGCAAGCGACGTTTGCAAACGGAAGGCGTCGTCGTTGACGCCACGCCGGTGAGGCATGGTCAAACGGTGGCGGCAGGGAAGTGGCGATAAGTCTCCGCTGGTCGTCGTTCGGGGGGATTCAAACGGTGGCAGGCAAACGTCAAAGGGGGCTTTAGACGTTTTGGGTAATTCGGTGAGGGGGCCGATATAACGGAGCGCTGATGATTCGCCTGTTAGCGATTCTTCAGGGCCGTGTGACGCCCGTTGGAATCGCCTCGTTGCAGACACTGGGGTCTGCCATGTCCACTATGGTGTTTCAAGACGAATCAATCAAATTGCGACCCTGAATCGTGATAATTTATCGGATGAGCCAGGGGGCGGAGGGAGTGAGGAAGGGAGGGGGGAGCAATTGTTAGACCTGGAATTATCTCGGTAAAAAAATATTGCAAAAATTTGGAATTAATTCCAGTCCTAAGATGCATATGCAGTGCTCAACTAAATATACTTTAGAACTTTGTAACGCATTTAACAACTGGGTAATTTGCATGTTAGGGAGGTAACTCTTTACGCTGTTACATTAAATGTACACAAAAGCTTGAATTATGAAAGCATAAGATAACTTGCGTGGTGGAGTGGCGGCGCAGTGGTTAGCGCACTGCACTACGAACCCTCACACAGCCGCCTGAGTTCGATTCTCAGCCAGGGTTTAGCGCGAGTGGCCGAGCGACCCCTAACCGGTCCCGTGCATCCCCCAACCCCGCGATAACCGGCATGGTGAAGTATGGTCAAACAACCCGCCCACTACGGACACGGCGCAGGGGAAGCCTCCATCTCGGCAGCGGATCGACCGCGAGCTCCCCGCAGCACGCGGCTCCAGGGAGCATCGAGCCATCATTAGCGCTCACCTCCCCCTGCAGAGCCACAGTAGTGGAAATTCCACATTCCCTACGGACGGTGGGCGAGTCTCTCCATAGGGGGTACTCATTTTTATCGACACCCCGGAGCTTTGACGTGGGCCAAGTCAACCCTCACAAAAGCGGGATTCGAACTCGCGACCTCTCTCAGATCGCGAGCCGCTCGCTCCCACTGCCGAGCCACAGCACCCCACCTACCCACCCACCTACCCACCCACCTACCTACCTACTCACCCACCCACCTACCCACCCACCTACCCACCCACCCATCTACCCACCCACCTTCCCACCCACCTATCCATCAACCTACTCACCCACCCACCCATCCACCTACCCACCCACCCATCCACCTACCCACCCACCCATCCACCCACCAACCTACCCACCCAATCACCCACCCACCCCCCCCACCTACCCACCCACCTACCCACCAACCTACCCACCCAATCAACCACCCATCCCCCCATCTACCCACCTACCTACCCACCCACCTACCCATCCATCCACCTACCCACCCACCTACCCACTCACCCACCCACCTACCCACCCACCTACCCACCAACCTACCCACCCAATCAACCACCCCATCTACCCACCTACCTACCCACCCACCTACCCACCCATCCATCCACCTACCCACCCACCTACCCACCCACCCACCCACCAACCTACCCCCGCCCCCCCAACTACCCCCCACCCCAGGGCCCCCGTTAGCGAGCGTCGGCGAGAAACGATGAATCCACAAACTGACGCTGGACCGTCACTCACAGCATCTGGAGAGGTTCTCAGCAACCCAGCCTTGCCCCTGTCCTGCCTCGACTTGCCCCCATGTGCTACCACCCCCCTCCACACCACACCCCCCGCCCCCGTGTCCCTCGTGTGCCAATGCTGACCCGTGGCACAAGCGCAGCCCTGACTCCGTGAGTGCCAATTCCCCATCGGCCCCCCTCTTCGCTGCCCGCCTGTCGCCTTGTATGGTCATGTGAGCGAGCAGTCGAAGGGATGTGGTGCAGCGGTGGGAGGCGGGGGGGCAGTGGATGGATGGGAGGGAGGGAGGTTTGACGGGAGGGGCGGTGGTGGTGGATGTTGTTGATGGTGGGAGTCGCTCGCTCGCTCGTTCGCTCACTCACTTGATCACCAGGTTTTTGCTCTCAATTGCTCACTAGCTCACTTGGATGTTGATGGCGGTGGGAGTCGCTCTCTCGCTCGCTCATCGACACACTCGCTCGCCGCTCGCTCACTCATTCACTCTCTGGCATGGATATTGTTGGCATTGATGGTGATGACGGTGGTGGGTGATGATGAGTGTGGGTGGGTGGGTGTGGGTGAGTGTGGGGGCGTGTGGGTGGGTGTGGGTGAGTGTGGGTGAGTGTGGGGGCGTATGGGTGACTGTGAGTGGGTGTGGGTGGGGGTGGGTGGGTGTGGGCGGGTGTGAGTGAGTGTGTGTGCGTGTGGGTGGGTGGGTGTGGGTGAGTGTGGGTGGGTGGGTGTGGGTGAGTGAGTGTGGGTGAGTGTGGGTGGGTATGGGTGAGTGTCGGTGAGGGTGGGTGCGTGTGCGTGAGTGTGGGTGGGTGTGGGTGAGTGTGGGTGGGTATGTGTGGGTGAGTGTGGGTGGGTGTGGGTGAGTGTGGTTGAGTGTGGGTGAATGTGGGTGGGTGTGGGTGAGTGTGGGTGCGTGTGGGTGGGTGTGGGTGAGTGTGGGTGAGTGTGGGTGGGTATGGGTGAGTGTCGGTGAGGGTGGGTGCGTGTGCGTGAGTGTGGGTGGGTGTGGGTGGGTGTGGGTGAGTGTGGGTGCGTGTGGGTGGGGGTGGGTGAGTGTGGCTGGGTGGGTGTGGGTGAGTGTGGCTGGGTGTGGGTGAGTGTGGATGGGTGTAGGTGAGTGTGGGTGAGAGTGGGTGAGTGTGGGTGAGTGTCGGTGAGTGTGGGTGGGTGTGGGTGAGTGTGGGTGAGTGTGGGTGGGTGTGGGTGAGTGTGGGTGAGTGTGGGTGAGAGTTGGTGAGTGTGGGTGGGTGTGGGTGCATGTGGGTGAGTGTGGGTGGGTGTGGGTGAGTGTGGGCGAGTGTGGGTGGGTGTGGGTGAGTGTGGGTGTGGGTGGGTGTAGGTGGGTGTGGGTGAGTGTGGCTGGGTGTGGGTGAGTGTGGCTGGGTGTGGATGAGTGTGGGTGAGTGTGGGTGGGTGTAGGTGAGTGTGGGTGGGTGTGGGTGGGTGGGTGGGTGTGGGTGAGTGCGTGTGGGTGTTGTTGCCCGTTGGTGGTGGGGCAGGGAGGTGTGAAGACAGGTGGCAAAACAGCTGAGGATGCCAGGCATAAGTGGGGGGGGGTGGGGGGGGGTGTGCCGGGGGCTTCGCGATGTGAGTGACGGCGGTCTGGCGGTGTGGTTGGGGAGCTGCCATCGCGCGAGCGAGAGAGGTTATATGGGCACGATGGGCGCGCGGGACAGAACCCGACCGCGGCTGCCCGTGTACCCCGGGCACGCACGCACCAATTAAGGCCGGCGCGACGCACGAGGTGGGATGTGAGGACATCACCGTGCCCGGCCGCATTTGCGTCGTCAGTGCCGTCCCAGGTGCTCATTTTAGGCTAAACAGATCTAGGGGAGGACCGGTTGATGTGGGCCCCTGGTCGATAATCGAACCCGCGGGTGGCTGGGTTCGTGGCGCGGCGCGCTAACCGCTGCACCGCCGCTCCGCGCAAAATACCAAAGATCTCAGAGCGTGCAGCATTTTGAGGCTGTCAGGGCAAGTGCTGTTAGTGAGTGTGCGCAAACTCACGCGAACACACACAGTCACGCACACACACAGTCACGCACGCACACAGTCACGCACACACACATCACACACGCAGTCACGCACACACACATCGCATACACACAGTCACGCACACACACATCACACACACATCACACACATCACGCACACACGCATCATACACACACACATCACATACACACACATCACACACACATCACACACATCACGCACACACGCAGCATACACACACATCACACACACACACATCACACACACACATTACACACACATCACACACACATCACACACACACATCACACACACACATCACACACACATCACACACACATCACACACACATAACACACACACACCACACACACATCACACACACACATCACACACGCACGCGCATGCGACGACGAGGAGCAGTTGCGTGCAACCGCGTGCCTAATTGCGCCGGAGGTTATTTATATATTTATTTATACGTCTATTTACTTCCCCCCCCCCCGACCTGGTCTCTCTGGTGGCGGATAATTTTAGGCAGGACCCCCCCCCCCCCCCCCAGCGGAGTGCGTGACCCTGGGCAGCATCGGCGGCAACGGCTCTCCCACCTCCCTCTGCCTAGCCCCCCCCCCCTCATCACGACCCCCCCGAGACTCTCCCACCCCCCCCCTCTCGCCGCTTGCCCGCTCGCTCCCCCCTCTTATCTCTCTGGCCGTACCTGTCCGTTTGAAGGTCACCCCCGCAGCCTGACCTTGCTTGAAGGACCGGTGAGGAGGGGAACGTGGGAGGGGGGGGAGGTGGCTAGGAGATGTTAACTACTTTGCCTGGTATACAGGAGGTCGTGGGTTCGATTGCGACCCCTGACGCCTGCTGTATATTTGGAGTTTGCGTGTCTCTCTCTCTCATCATCATCACGGTGGCTAGGAGATGTTAACTACCTCGCCTGGTATACAGGAGGTCGTGGGTTCGATTGCGACCGCTGACACCTGCTGTATATTTGGAGTTTGTGTGTCTCTCTCTCATCATCATCATCACGGTGGCTAGGAGATGTTAACTACTTTGCCTGGTATACAGGAGGTCGTGGATTCGATCGCGACCCCTGACGCTTGCTGCTGTATATTTCGAGTTTGCGTGTCTCTCTCTCTCATCATCACGGTGGCTAGGAGATGTTAACTACCTCGACTGGTATACAGGAGGTCGTGGGTTCCATCCCGACCCTGACGCCTGCTGTATATTTGGAGTTTGCGTGTCTCTCTCTCTCATCATCATCACGGTGGCTATGAGATGTTAACTACCTCGCCTGATATACAGGAGGTCGTGGGTTCGATTGCGACCCCCACGCTTGCTGTATATTTGGAGTTTGCGTGTCTCTCTTTCTCATCATCATCACGGTGGCTAGGAGATGTTAACTACCTCGCCTGGTATACAGGAGGTCGTGGGTTCCATCCCGACCCTGACGCCTGCTGTATATTTGTAGTTTGCGTGTCTCTCTCCCCATGGTCGCGTAGATTTTTCTCCGGGTCCTCCTGTTTTTCCCCTCCACATTTAGAATCAACATCGCCACGTGTTCAGAGTATTTGGCTGCTGCTATAAATGTCCACACGATAATAAGCCACTTAAATTTCGATTTAAAGCTTTTGTGACTGCAGGGATTCATCTTCTTGGTTCTTTCGGTAAAGTCACGTAGAATGGAAATAATGAAATAAAAAACAATTATTATTTTATTACGTTTTATTATTTATTCTTTTATTATTTCCATTCTACGTGACTTTACCGAAAGAACCAAGAAGATGAGCCACTTCTCGTTGAGCTATCATTTGTGGCCAGGTCGCTTCTGAAAAAGAGCTCCTAGAAAGCTCAGTGGGGTCTTACCTGGTAAAAAAAAAACAAAAGCAGACAAAACTTGCCAGCAGTGGCGTGAGCGACAAGCGCTTTCAGGGGCTGCACCTTTACCTGTTCTACAAAGACGTCAGCTCGACCGTTGGGTGCTCAGCTGCACGACGAATGATGACGATGCGGTCGTCCCCACTGTTAAGTGTCGTGCACTTTAAATATCATTCCAACACTTCTTGGACTTCATAAAGAATGTTAAAGGTGGGCTTCTGAGCCATCTCAGCCACCGCCACCCCCCGGCCGGCCGGCCGCCCCCACCACCACCACCACCGCCGCCGCTGCGAGACCGACTACGGCCGTGTCACTTCGTCCCGGCTCGAAAAAAAAACCCAAAGTAACGTTTTGTCTGCACGACCTCGAGGCTTGCAAACGACAACGAGCGGACAGACCACGCAGCCCGTCGCGATCGCGTCGACGACGGCTAGGAACCACGGCAAAGGCCGCGACGCGTTTACGTGACCCCCGACAGGCCGCGGCACGCTGGAAAACAAAGTTCTAAAATAGACGAGCGGTGGGCTCGCAGACCTTCGAATGGTGCTTCTGCGGCCCGCGTGCTGGCAAACGGGCGTCGAAACTTCGGCTGAAAATCCCGCGCCGGATCCTCTCTTACGCCGTCACCGTTGCCGGATCCTCGCGAAACCGATGTCGCCGCCTGGCGCTACGCAGAGCAAGGGCGGACGCCACGTAAAGTCTCTCTCCTCCCATGACGCCACGTGTTGTTTTCGTGACACGGATTGGACGCAACTCGACGAATGTACGAGGGAAGACATTTTTTTTTAAACGCGAATTGGATGTAACGCGATCGAGTGAACGGCACTTCGTCGCGCGAGTAGGAATAAGCGTCTTCTTGGTTCTTTCGGTAAAGTCACGTAAAATGGAAATAATAAAAATAAAACATAATAAAAGAATTCTCACGACGTTTCGGCCACAACGCAAGCAGAACGTCCTCAGGTGAAGAACAGGTCTGTCGAGAAGACAGTCTGAAGACAGTCTCATTCAGACTCTGTCTTCTTGACAGACCTGTTCTTCACCTGAGGACGGCTGCTTGCATTGTGGCCGAAACGTCGTGAGAATTATTTTATTATGTTTTATTTTTATTATTTTATTATTTCCATTCTACGTGAATTTACCGAAAGAACCAAGACGACTCTATATTGTTTATTATAACGCGATTTTCCCATCACGTGGTTTACTTCAGGAACGCAACTACCACGTTACAGGAGAGCGGACTGTAAATACCAACTATTGGATTTTCACACCGATATTATCCCCGCGGCAGCGCTTGTTTAAGAGAGCGTGAAGTCTGAACCAATTCTGGACCGGTTCTGACATTCTGGGACACGTGAGCAGATCCACGATCGTTTAGCAAATGCTGTTGGGACTCCCGGATGCTATTGGCATGAGCACTCCACGCGAACCGCGGGGACCGTGTTCCCGACACGCAAAAAGCAGTGTCGTGCACAAACTCACCGTGCACCCGAAACGAAACATTGTGGGTCAGAGCAAACATAAGTAGAACTCTGTTCCGCCTCTCCCCACGCAAATACAAATGTGTTTTATTCCATCAGCCTATTCATTGGCTTTCCAGACGAATATTTATTCTTGAGTGTTTTTTTTGAAGAGAGGAAAAAAAACGCGGGGTAGCTGGGTAATTGCTGTTTCTGCTCTGATGAAGAGCCTTTGCCTTACATTTGTTTTTTTAAATATATATTTTTCAACAACTCAGGTAGATCTCGTTCTGTCCATCTGTAATGGCGGGGGGGGCGGGTGCACGCGGTGACCGTCGTGAAGATACTCTTAGGTTTTTTCGGTAAAGTCACGTAGGAAAAAAATATAATAATAAATATTATAATAGAAATAATAATAGGAATAAAAAAATAAATCACGACGTTACGGAGGCAAAAACGTGATTTATTATTTTATTTCTATTATTATTTATTTTTTACCTATGTGACTTTACCGAAAAAACCTAAGAGTATGAATCCTTGCAGTCACGAAAGCTTCAAATCTAGAATCGTCGTGAAGATGATCCAGCATAGCCTAAACGTGAGCGCAACGTCGCGTTGCTACGAGCAACTTTGCTCGGTAGGACAGCGGCAAAATTGCCCCCAAACGTTCACCCCAGGTGCTGCCCCTGGGCGCTGCCCCTGGGCGCTGCCCCCAGGCACTGCCCCCCAAGTGCTGCCCCCCAGCGGGCTGTTATCCCGACTGCCGTATTGGCTTCGAGCCGCGGGTCGAGGTGACGCGTCCGCTCGGAACTCCTCTTGCGGAGCCGGCTCCGGTGCGTCGCCCCGGACGCTAAGAGAAACGCTCTGCGGAATGGGATATCGCAGAAGTACATCTGAGGTCTCTTCGGTGGGGGGGGCTCTGGTGCTGTCCGCACACTTTTATGGGGAGCACCCGCTGCGCTTTCCGACGCGCCTCCGCTGCTAGAGGGAAATGTTTGTCACGTTATTTTTTCATTCTCAGAGCTGGAAAGTTAACGAATGTGATATGGTGACCTGACTTGTGCGGTTGTTGGTGACCGGGTTGAGGCCCGGCCTGCGTTCCAGGCTCACACCTGGATTCGAACCCAGGCTCTCAGTGGTGCTGGATCTGTGACGGCAAACTAAATGGTGCCTCTCTCTGTGTCTCTCTCTCTCTTTCCGTGTGTCTCTGTCTCTCTCCCCGTTTCCCTCTGCGTCTCCATCTCCTACATCGCTCTTTGCCCCCCTGCCTCTCGCCCCGTATCTCTCTCTCCCGTATCTCTGCCTCTTTCTCTCTCCATCTCTCTCCCCCCGCCTCCATCTGCGTCCCCGCATCTCCCTCCGTGCCCGCAGACGCTGCGCAAGAAGGGCATGAACGGGTGCGAGAGCCCCGAGGGCGACGTGGATGAACTGCTCGGCCCGCACAGCCCCATGGGACAGGACAAGTTCCTACGCGACGACGGAGACATGACGGGGAGGGTGAGTCCCCCCCCCACCGCCGCACCCACCCACCCCATCCACGTCAGAACATTTCCACATCATCTTCTTGGTTCTTTCGGTAAAGTCACGTCGAAGGGAAGTAATAAAATAATAAAAATAAAACATAAGAAAATAATTCTCACGACGTTTCGGCCACAACGCAAGCAGCCGTCCTCAGGTGGAGAGCAGGTGAAGACCAGGTCTGTCGGGGAGACAGCGTCTTCACCTGAGGACGGCTGCTTGCGTTGTGGCCGAAACGTCGTGAGAATTATTTTATTATGTTTTATTTTTATTATTTTATTACTTCCCTTCTACGTGACTTTACCGAAAGAACCAAGAAGATGAATCACTGCAGTCACGAAAGCTTTAAATCGAAATTTTATTATGTTTTATTTTTTATTATTTTATTACTTCCCTTCCACGTGACTTTACCGAAAGAACCAAGAAGATGAATCCCTGCAGTCACGAAAGCTTTTAATCGAAATTTCCACATCAGTCGACGAATCTTTGCTGCTGCTGCATCGTTCCCTCTCCCCCGCGCCGACGACGAATCGGCATGAAATGAAGCTAAAGAAATCAGTCCCCGTGTGGCGCTCTTCCGATCGGACGTGCAACCACGAAGCGTCGAATCGTCGACTAACGTCGGCTTCCCAAGCGTGCGCGCGCGGATGTGTTTTCCGGTGTGCGTCTGTTGTATGCGGTGTGTTCGCTTAACCCCCTCCAGCCACTAGAGGCGCTAACCATGCACAGCCAATGCCTGAGCCACGAGCCACCCAGTTGCACAACATGCGCGTGTTTTGTCAAGGCAGGAATCAAGTTGACATTGAACGTTGGGCCGACGTTCGTCCAGCGGTTACAACGACAAGCCGACGTGAGCCCAACGTTGGCATGTTTACCAATCACGTTCGAGAAGAAGCGGACGCCGCAGAGCCACTACTTGAGATCGCATGAAGCGGACCTCTGCCGCACGCAGGAGGGGAGGCGGGGGGCAGCTCTTTCCCACCCGCTCTGCCGACAGGGAGAGAGGCTCGCCGCACGACAGTCGCACCGATATATATTTTTTCTCGAATTGTTTCTCAGAAGCTGCGAATTTTGGCCAAATTCAGCGCGTGACCAAGAACTTCCCGTCGCGCGACGTAATGCAAGCGGTCGTTGTTTTTTATTTCACTACCACTATTACCGTGTCACCGCCCTGCGGGCGTTCGGCGAATCTGAGGCTCTCCCTTCGGTTTGCGTGCGCATTCAAATAGCGGCCGGGCTGGTACCGCCAGCTCTCCGCACCGGAGCGCCCGGTTTAAACACGGGCGGCGGCTGAAACCCGCATCCGAGCCCAGGATCTCAGCGGTGCTCAGCGGCTCACATGCTCTGACCTCTCCTGACCTCTGAGCAAGTCGGCCAGCTCCGCGTCTGGTTTTATTGTTGTCGTGTAAAGCCAGAGATAGTCATTTTGCGGCGCCCCAACGCGGATCCTTGCATCTCCTCCACTCGCACCTCCCCCCCCCCCCACTACACAGCCTCCACAACTCCTCCACTCCTTTGCCATGCCCCCCCCCCCCCCCACAAACGCCACTCCCGTGCACCTACTTTGCCCCCGGCCCCTCCGAGCATCTCGTCACGAGCGCCGGTTTCCTGTTTGCTGCACTTAAACATTCACTGCATCAACATCACTCACTGCCCCCCCCCACACCCCACCGCACCCCACCGACCGTAACCTCCTCCTCCGTCCGCACTGTCGTTCCTGTTTATGCTCGGACTCTCTGACACGCAACGCGCTCCCTTTAATCGCTCCGTGCCTGGCGGTAGTCGGGAGATGTTGTTTGCGCGCGACGATGGTTGTAATGATAAAGCTGCTGATGATGATGCTGCTGCTGCTGCTGATGATGATTATGGTGATAATGATGATGGTGGTGGTGCTGCTGATGAGGGTGCTGTTGCTGGATGAGATGTTAAACGATGGTGTTGCTGCTTCTGATCACGATGATGATACTACAGTAAAGCTGATGATTATGCTGCTGATGATGGTGCTGATGCTGCTGCCATGAATAATGACTGATGGTTATTCTGCTCATAATGACAGCACTCCTGATGGTGCTACTGTTCCTACTTGTGCTGATGAGCATGATGCTGCTGATGCCTTAATGTTGTTGGTGGCATTAACATTATTCATGATCACTGCAACCTCAATTATATTGTTTTCTGGAGTTTATGTAAATTTTTATGATCATCATATTTGCCTCTAACGATATTGGCGATCAATATTCGTGACAGTTGATGAAGATTAAAATTGCGAACAAATGATCATTCTGCAGAGATGAAAAAAAATACAAAAGATTTTTACAATGGCCACCTTTCACGAAGATGCAAAACTATCCCGGGCCGGATGTCATTAAACGCGAATGTAATAATAACATCAATTGATGAATCAACTTTTTTACAGGAGGGTCCTGCCTTGGGAATGTTTGACGGACACACGAATTGACGTCGCACGTCTTTAGCTGCGGGAGGTAAAACCGGGGGAACCCGGGAGAAAGAAACTCGCACGGAGCCGAGGCGGGGAGAGAGAATACAAAACTCCCCAACGGCGTAAAAGGGCCCCAGACGGTCGAGGGGGCGGTGTTGGGCGTGGGATCGAACCCAGTGACGGGCGTTCCCGCCGCGCCACCGGGCCGCGCTCCGCTCGGTCTGCGCGGCGTCAGCGGCGTGCAGGGGGCGGTGACATTGAGAGGAGCGACGGTGATCGCGGGGTTAATGACTGCGGGCCGCGAGGGGGGAGGCGGGCGGGAAGGTCTGCGATAATAACAGCAGCGGTGACTAAACCCCCCCACCCCGTCCGCATTTTCCACTCCGCTTCCCCGTTCCACTCCTCTCTCCTCTGCCGCCCACTCCTCCCCTCCTCCCCCACCCCTCCCCACTTCTCTCTCTCTGCCCCCCCCCCCCGCCGCAGGCTGGAATCCCTTCCCACGGTTTTCAGCTACCGCTGAGCATGAGCTCCGGCGGGAGCATGGGCTACGGGGTGACGGGGGGAGCGACGCTCTCCAGCCCCGGGATGCGACCCGCGAGCACGGGTAACTGCTCCTCAACAATCGCACACGCTGCGTGCGTGCGCAACGCGCGTGTGCGTGTGCAGCGCGCGTGTGCGTGTGCAACGCGCGTGTGCGTGGGCAACGCGCATGTGCGTGGGCAACGCGCGTGTGCGTACGCGAGTGTTGCAGGTGTGCGTGCACGCGTGTCCGGGTGTACAGCCATCCCTCGATGTTCTACCCCCTCGTGTAACGTTGCAGCGTTCAGAAGGTGCTCGCTAACAGCACTTGCCCCAACGGTCCGTTGAGGCTCTACGGGGGATCTTTGTCCTTGTCTTTTGTGGTCTCGCATTGGCCGCGATCTCCCATGCAGGATGCCACAGTGAGTGATGCTAGTGTACAACAAACCCTACAGTTTATATGTAGACCTAGTCAAGCAATGTTGCACGTACGGAACGTGCGTACATACACGCGTGCAAGTGGTGTTTGGGGAGTGCCTATTTAGGCCAGGTGCTTATTTAAGGCTAAGTTTACCCAGGGGATGCACGGAATAATCCTTAGCGTCGTTGTGGAGAATATAAAGTAATAAAATAAATAAGCAGACTATACCGCCTCTGTGTTCACGGTTCACACGCACACTCATTGCATACACGCGCGGCAAAACACACCGCCATTCGCCACTAAGTGGTGCCGACATCACCAGAGTGCTTGCGCCAGCCTAGGTGCACTGGCACGCACACACTGACAAAGAAAAGGACGAAGATCTTCCTGTATTCAACAGACAGTTGCGGGCAAGAAGTGCTGTTAGCGAGCGCCAGTTAGCGAGCGCCCGCACGGCACACGAGGGGCGTGGGTGGCGTTTACGCACCGCCGCACCGGGTACTCGTTTAAGGCCGAGTCGCCCTAGGGGACCGGTGAGTCGGCGCGCTTCGGCCGCGAGCGTGAAGCGAACGCTGACCGCTGGGCGGTTTGCAGCGCAGTGCGCCGCCGCTCCCCGCCGAGCGCGGACGCAACACGGAGAGAGGGCCGGAGCTCACTCAAACGCGGCGGCGTAATCCCCTCGCCGCCGCTTTCTAAATAACTGGCGGTGATTGCGCCGTGATTGCGAGCGAGCGCCACCTTCGCACGCCGATCACGGGGAGGCTCTTGCGGACCCCCGTCGAGAGTTGGCGGGGAGGTGGCCACGCGGCAACAACAACAACAACAACAACGCCGCGGCGCAAAAAAGCAGTGCCGCACAAACACCGCTGTCCCCGCTCACTCCGGAGGGAAAGCGCGCAGAATTTCTGTGAAATTTGTTGACGGGATTTTTTAAAAAACGCTTCGGGTTTTTTTTTTTGCGCGCACCGACGACCATTGCCATCCCTTCCCAGCATCCTCCTCGTCCTCCCATCCTTCTCTTCGTCCCCCATCCACCTCGTCGCGCCGTCGCTGTGCAGCGGCCCCTTCTGATCCACCGCCCGTCCCGTTCGCGAAACGCTTAGTTGAGCAGAGGAAAACCTAATTACCGATATTACGTCGCGAACAACAACACGGCTCACTGGGGTGGGGGGGTGTGTGTGGGGAGCGGTGGTGTAGCGGTTAGCGCTACGCTGCGCTACGAACCCGTTTCCCGCTCACGGCCACCAACGTCGGTGACGATTATCTGAACCCGTCCTGGGCCTCCCCTAGGTCGACTCGGCCTCAAATGAGTACCTGTTGCGATGTGTAAACATCGCCACTAGGGGGACAAAGGCGGCCGGGCGTGGTGCTGGCCACCCACCTCCTCATGTGCCGTGCCGGCCTTCATAGGTGCTCGCTAACAGCACTTGCCCCAATAAGCTGTTACGGGCTATACGGGGGATCTTTGTGTTTTCGTGTGTGTGTGTGTGCTCGTGCATGGCTCAGTGCGTCGTGCGCACTGGTGCAGTGTGGTCAACGCTCCGAAGCGGAAATTCGACAAGCGAACATCAAAAAGTCTGTAGATGTAGCCGCATCGACCTTCTAAAAAGTCGCCAAAAATGTCACCGGACAATTTACCGAGTATCGTGCGGAGTGAACTGATGCAGGATCGCTGGCGCACGCCTCGATTGCCACGGCAATCTGCATCGTGTCCTCCCAGGAAGTTTTGCCGCCACTCGATTTGAACAAAAAATTTTCTTGCTGGGGAAAGCTCCACAAGCCGCTAACATCCAGCATTGAGAAACGCTAGGTGCTTCTACTTTTCTCTTTTTTTATTCGAATAAGTCTCGCCGATTCAAATCAAAGTTGTTCGGAAATCGACTAAATGTCTAAAATGTGCACGTATTCTACTCGCGAATGGGATAGATAGACAGATATATTTTTTGCAGACCCTAATTTTAGTTTGTTCCGTGCACACTGAATACATTTTAAGTCAAGATACGCTACATGTGACAGACTCCGTCGAATCACAGATAGGTACAGTCAGGAAATTACTTTACAAACTCATAAAACATTGTGCGTGATTTCGATTTAAAGCTTTCGTGACTGCAGGGATTCATCTTCTTGGTTCTTTCGGTAAAGTCACGTAGAATGGACCGGGTCTTCACCTGAGGACGGCTGCTTGCGTTGTGGCCAAAACGTCGTGAGAATTATTTAATTACCTTTTATTTTTATTATTTTATTATTGCCATTCTACGTGACTTTACCGAAAGAACCAAGAAGATTGTGCGTGATGCATGCATTGGGCCCGTTACAGAGAAACAATTCTTTTTTTAAGACGTTGTTTTGCCACTCTGTTATAACTGTCAGATGGCGAAGGGTAGACCCAGGCCCAGTTCGGATCTCAGCCAGTGCTGAGGTTCGAACTTAAGTTGCCGGAATAAGTTCTGTGCCTCCGTCGTAAAGCATCCAAAAGAACGTGGAAATATTTTCACCGTTGCAAGGTCAGCAATGAAAATGCCCGCAGCCCTCAGGTTTATTTTAAATGGGTGAGAAGATACTTTCAATGAAACTTTGACCAAACCGAAACATTTGCGCCGTGTGAAATTCGTGCGATTTTTGTTTCTTTACTAAAACAAACGTTTCTCTTTTTGCATGTGTGCAGGAAGCTTGCTTGGAGGAGACTTGACGGTGTTGACTGGTGCAGGCACCAGTCCTTTAGGTGAGCACAAAGTGACCCTCACAGTGACCCTCACAGTGACCCTCACAGTGACCCTCATAGCTACCCTCACAAAGTGACCCTCACAGTGACCCTCAGAGTGACCCTCATATCTACCCTCGCACAGTGACCCTCAGAGCATGACCCCCAGAGTGACCCTCACAAAGTGACCTTCAGAGCGTGAATCTTCAGAATGACCCTCACAGTGACCCTCAGAGAATGACCCTCACAAAGTGACCCTCACAGTGACCCTCAGAGTGACCCTCATATCTACCCTCGCACAGTGACCCTCAGAGCGTGACCCCCAGAGTGACCCTCACAAAGTGACCTTTAGGGCGTGAATCTTCAGAATGACCCTCACAGTGACCCTCAGAGAATGACCCTCACAAAGTGACCCTCAGAGTGACCCTCAGAGTGACCCTCATATCTACCCTCACACAGTGACCCTCAGAGCGTGACCCCCAGAGTGACCCTCACAAAGTGACCTTCAGGGCGTGAATCTTCAGAGTGACTCTCACAGTGACCCTCAGAGTGACCCTCATATCTACCCTCGCACAGTGACCCTCAGAGCGTGACCCTCAGAGTGACCCTCACAAAGTGACCTTCATATTCTTGGTTCTTTCGGTAAAGTCACGTAGAATGGGAATAATAAAATAATAAAAATAAAACATAATAAAATAATTCTCACGACGTGGCCGAAACGTCGTGAGAATTATTTTATTATGTTTCATTTTTATTATTTTATTATTTCCATTATACGTGACTTTACCGAAAGAACCAAGACGATGAATCCCTGCAGTCACGAAAGCTTTAAATCGAAAGTGACCTTCAGTTTTCCTGCCCCGAATGGAGGACTGCCTATCCTTCGTGGTTACTGGAGTGAGAAGCAGTCCACCAGACCCCCTGTAGTCCACAGGACATTCTATGCGAGCCAGCTGCGGTGGCTTCCTGCTGTTTCTGGAGGAACTCCGAGGGGAGGGGCTCACTCTCCTGATTCCACCAAACGGGGCTTGGTCAGAAGACATCGTAGATGCCTGTCCCCCCCCACTGAGGCCTTTGACACAAACGTATTTTGATGATTAAGTGATAAAAAAAATGTTGGTAATTGACTTGAAGGTGGAGGGGTCACCAGCCCCTCGCACCAGGTTACTCATGTGAGGCTGAGTCGACCTAGCGGAGGCCCAGGACCTATTCAGGTATTCATAACTGGTGTTGGTGGCCGGGTTCGTAGCGCGTACGTACGTACACGCACACGCACAGGAACACGTGCGGGGATGCGACAGGTACAACGCAACACATCAACCTGCTATTAGGGACAGAAAATCCCAGACAAATAAATAAATAAGTACAAAGTATAATTTACACTTGTAAAGGCAGCCATGCACACAGTCTTTTTTTAAACACCCATTAACAGGCACAAAGCCGCACTCACAGCGCCGAAGACTGTGATGTAGTGTGTGAGCGCGCGTGTGTGAGCGAGATCGTGTGTGTGCGTGCGAACACGTGTATGTGTGTGTGCAAGCACGCGTGTGCGTGAGCGTGCGCGGAGCGGTGGTGCAGTGGTTAGCGCACTGTGCTGCATACCCAGCGACCAACATCAGTGACGATTATCTGAATGGGTCCTGGGCCTCCCTTAGGTCGACTCAGCCTCATGTGAGTTACCTGGTGCGATGTGTAAACCTGTGGTGCTGGCCACTCACGCCTTTTAGTGCCGTGCCAGCCTTCATCGGTGCTACTTGCTAACGGCACTTGCCCCAACAGTCTGTTAAGGCTTAAGGCAAAATCTTTGTCGTTGTGTGAACGTGTGAATTTTTTGCAGACCTATGTGTGTGAGTGTGATTGTGAGTTTGAGCGCGTGTGAGCGCGTGAGGAGCGGTGGCGCACTAGTTAGGGCACTGCACTACGAACCCTCTTTAACTGGTCCTGGACCTCCTCTAGGTCGAGTCAGCCTCAAAAGTAGCACCTGGTGCGGTGTGTAAAGATCGCCACCGGTCGGGCGTGGTGCTGACTACTCACCCCTTTGTGTGCTATGCCGGCTTTCATAGGTTGCTACTTGCCCCAACAGTCTGTTAAGGCTCCACGGGGGGGGGGTCTTTGTTTGTGGTTGTGTGTGGTGTGTGTGTGTTTTTTTACACGTAGGAGAAAACTGAAATGCCCAGCGAAAACCCACGCACATGAGGCAGGATAGCGCGCATTGCTCCACACAGACATGATGAGCAACTGTGATCTGTTGATGGGTACGCTTTGTACGAGTCGCTCATGACTGACGGCCCCTGTGAAAAAAGAGCTTCACGGCTCATCGGATTTCCCCGACTGTCTGTGCGTACGCGTACATCACGTGCTTGTCGTTTTCCTGTGCCACCAGCAAACGGCTACCCTCATCAGAGAGGGTCGCCAGGTATTCTGGGCCCTGGTGGTCATGTGATCCGGCCTGGGGGGGGCGGCCTGGCCGCCAAGAGCCCCCCCCCGCCGCAAGGGCACCCCCTACGCAAGCCAGACCTGCGAGCGGTTGTACCCCAGAGTTGCAAGAATCCTGCTGGCAGCATGGTGAGTGCCGAGATAACGGCGGTGGCGGTACGCGTGGTGTGGTTGTAAGGTGTGTGTGTGAGTAATGGCACATTTGGTGGTGTGGCTGTAAGGTGTGTGTGTGAGTGACGGCACATTTGGTGGTGTGTGTGTATGTGTGTGTGTGAGTGTGTGATGGTGGTGTGGCTGCAGGTGTGTGTGTGAGTGTGTGATGGTGGTGTGGCTGTAAGGTGTGTGTGAGTGATGGCACATTTGGTGGTGTGGCTGGAGGTGTGTGTGTATGTGTGTGATGGTGGTGTGGCTGGAGGTGTGTGTGTATGTGTGTGATGGTGGTGTGGCTGGAGGTGTGTGTGTATGTGTGTGATGGTGGTGTGGCTGTAAGGTGTGTGTGTATGTGTGTGATGGTGGTGTAGCTGGAGGTGTGTGTGTATGTGTGTGATGGTGGTGTGGCTGCAGGTGTGTGTGTATGTGTGTGATGGTGGTGTGGCTGTAAGGTGTGTGTGTATGTGTGTGATGGTGGTGTGGCTGGAGGTGTGTGTGTATGTGTGTGATGGTGGTGTGGCTGGAGGTGTGTGTGTATGTGTGTGATGGTGGTGTGGCTGTAAAGTGTGTGTGTATGTGTGTGATGGTGGTGTGGCTGGAGGTGTGTGTGTATGTGTGTGATGGTGGTGTAGCTGTAAGGTGTGTGTGTATGTGTGTGATGGTGGTGTGGCTGTAAGGTGTGTGTGTGAGTGACGGCACATTTGGTGATGTGACTGGAGGTGTGTGTGTATGTGTGTGATGGTGGTGTGGCTGGAAGTGTGTATGTGTGTGATGGTGGTGTGCGCTGGGTATGTGAGTGACGGCACAGTTGGTGGTGTGTGTGTATGTGTGTGATGGTGGTTTGGCTGGAAGCGTGTGGGTGATGGTGGTGTGACTGGAGGTGTGTGTGTGAGTGATGGTGGTGTGGCTGGAAGCGTGTGGGTGATGGTGGTGTGGCTGGAAGCGTGTGGGTGATGGTGGTGTGGCAGTCGGCGTGTGAGTGAGAGAGCAAGGGCGCAGTTGGGTGGTTTGGCCGATTTCTGGCTGGCATGGCCAAAAGTGAGTTTGGCGAGTGCGCCAACAAGGACGGTCTTTTACGCCCAACCTCGACGGCGCCAACGGAGGAGTGGGCGCCATGTGCACGCCCCGATGATCTCGGCGGCGGCGGCGATGAAGGGGGGGGCGAACCATGTCGTCCGCGACAAAGCCGAACGCTCACCGCTCCATCGTGTTGTTGCGAAATCCCTTGAATTGAATCATCTATTACTCGTTATCCCACCGTCCCTTCGTTGCAGTTTGAGCGGGGGGGGGGGGGCGAACCGTGTCGTCCGCGACAAAGCCGAACGCTCACCGCTCCATCGTGTTGTTGCGAAATCCCTTGAATTGAATCATCTATTACTCGTTATCCCACCGTCCCTTCGTTGCAGTTTGAGCGGGGGGGGGGGGTGCGGTTTCTGGTGGGAGAGGGGGTGAGGGTGGGGAATGGGTGGGGGGGGTGGTGGGGGGGGGGTGAGGTGGGGGGGGTGAGGTGGGGGGGGGTGGTGGTGGGGGGGTGAGGTGGGGGGGACAGCGACACACACAAAAAAAAATGTGCCGAATATAACAGCTCAGTGTCTTGGTCACTGAGACGGCTTAATTGGCATCACAACTTTGGAGGGGTGTTAATGGGGATTTGACGATTCGTGAGACGTTTGTGTGCCCGTGTTATGCAAAATAATTGGACTTTCGGATCGTGCAATACAGTATTTAAAAAGACCTGTCAAGCCACGATAACGTGTTAAAACGCTAATGATGGGCATTAATTACATATATACTTTTTTTTTAAATATGTATTTCTATATATATAGGCATGTCCACACGTAGACAAAATTAAAAGGATGTTATATAACACACGTCGTTATCGAGCTGCACCTGGCGAGCCCGAGTTTGATTCCCGGCCACGGCCAACGTCACCGTGGCGAGCGCTGTCCAAAGCCATCGGACGGAATCCGGTGAGCTGTGAAGCTCTTTTTCGCAGATGTCCAGTCAAAGCCTTACTGTCACCAGCGTGCTCGATCAACCCCCGGGGCGAACATGGTCACGTGGGGAGACGTTCATCGAGCAGTGGATTTGGCCAAAGGCCCCGTACATTATGGGTTTAAAAATGTATTTGATCAAATATTAAATTTCGATTTAAAGCTTTCGTGACTGCAAGGATTCATCTTCTTGGTTCTTTCGGTAAAGTCACGTAGAAGGGAAGTAATACAATAATACAAATAAAACATAATAAAACAATTATTATTTTATTACTTCCCTTCTACGTGACTTTACCGAAAGAACCAAGAAGATGATCAAATATTCTCGTCAAGAGCTAAATTCCGATGTTGAGGTCTGCTCGCCACGAGAGGGCTTAAGAAGAGATAATGTTAATGGATATCCATTGTAATTTATGGATATCCATTGTAATTTATGGCTATCTATTGTAATTTATATTCATACATTAACCACGACCCCCCCCCCCTCCTCTGGCCTTCGCAACCGATTGGCTCACAAGTGATGACATCACATTTATCCCCGCTAGTAAAGACCGAAACAGGAAAAGGATTTCTCCACAACTCTGTGGCTGTCGCCTGATGATGCTGGTTGTTGTTGTAATTACCGGCGAAACGTCACGGCACTCGAATCGTAAATGAATGTAGTGGGTTCACTCTCCGACACACCGGTGTGCTGTACTAGTAACGAATTGGCACGTTCTGTTTACGTGACACACAGGGGCGGTTTCTTCATTAGGGCGATTGGGCGACGCACCACCAATGTCATTCAACCACAGAGTCACGCTAGCCGTCACTGTCAGCCTCTGGATATAGTCCAATCAGCGTCATGTCACGTTCTGTGGAGTACCGCCTCTTTTGGGGCGATTTCACTCCGGCTGAGAATCGCCCCGAGTGGCCCCATAGACTTACATTCAAAGATGTTTTTTTTCGAACGGGGGCGCTCCAATGCATTCTCTATGGCTTCCGGGAGGGCAAGCCCTAACGTGCTTACGTCATCATACGTGCTAACGTCATCATACGTAAGCACGTTTCATCCAACAATATAATTTATCGCTACCTAGTGGAATCTTTAATAAAATAAACTTGAGTGGTTTGTTTTAATAGTGAGTATATAAACAAACAAGATGTATTGTAAGAGTCACTTTATTTTTCATTAATATTAAAGAAGTGAAGTTGCCTTTACATGCTTAAGCTGTTAACTTATTCATTGCATGGGTGGACCTTATCCTTATCAATCATCCAGACATTTGCCCCCCCTGAGAGATTTTGCAGGAGCCGCCACTGGTGACACACCTTAGTTATTGGCTGTGTCGGGCGGTGGCGGGTTTAACAACACATTTGTATTTACGCGATCTAACCCAGAAACCTCTATTATAGATAATATTGGTCGCGAATGCCTACCACGTGTTAAACTTAAGGAGACAGTTTCTCTATAAAACATTTCGTTATCTGCTTTTGCCCCCTGCCAACTGCTAGGGCTTTTAATGGCACGTAAAGATGAAATCGCATTTATAAGCATATATATGCGTGTTTTTATTACCGTGAATAAGACATTATTTCAGTAAGTTGCGGTCTAGATACGATAACGTTTGCATTAAAGCTGGTATGAAGTCACTTTACAGCTCTCAATGGAGATGTACATTCGATACTTACTTTCAACAGTCAAAATAAAGCGGCCTTTTATCGCCACCAACAGGAAAATTACATTCGTTTAAAACATTTCTTCTTAAGAACACACGAGTTACGGGATTGATTTTTAAACGACGTCTCTGTGCCTTTCTATCCCCTTGCAGAATCAAAGGTTAACAAATTCCCACGCTTTGCAAGCCTTGGTGACACCCAGCCAACTCAGCAGCTACCAACCAAACTACAGCACAGGTGAGTGTAACCTCCTTCCCACAATCCCTTGCACTGCGGCCCCTTTTGCGACTTTGTACGTATGTAGAACTTTTTTCCCGCCGTACGTAGCCAACCGTGCGAATCGGAGGTACGGTGGGGCGGGGGAAGGACAGCAAACTAAACACAAAAAGAGTTCGGAAGCAATGCGTTTTCAACGTAGATTACTTAACAGTTGCATAGCTCCAGTGGCTTCTTCATATCGGATGGAAGAGCGTTCCAGACGGCCGCAGAAACGATCGCCGCTCGACGCTTGTGCTCCGCGCTACGATTTGATTGGGTTAGCCGAGTCAGTCGGTCGGTCGGTCGGTGGCGAGTTCTTAGCACCACAGGCTCGCGACGGAACCCGTGAGCGGACAACTCCGCATACGCGTCAGATCTCGGGGGCTAGGCGAGGGTTTGAGACTGGAGAATGCTTGGAGGGGGGCGACCGTCGAAGACGCCTGCTGACTGTTGAGAAACTTACACACACGTGACGCTGGGGCTGCACACCTCGTGACCACGAGAGGGGCGGCGGTTGATGGAAGACAGAGGAGGGAACCGTGGAGACGGAGCGATGGGATCGGATCACGCGCAGGACCGCGGTGGACTGTGACGCCGTGGGACTGTTGAGGATTGGCGACGGTGTGGGGCAGAGGTTGCAAACGGGTTTTGATTCCTTACCCGTACCCGTACCCGGCCGCACCAGGGTCGCAAACGGGTACCCGTACCCATACCCGGCCGGGTACGGGTAGCCGTTCCCTACCCGTACCCTACCCGAAATGAGTGACAAACGGTTACTCACCAGTGACTCACGGCCTACCCGTACCCATACCCGGCCGGGTACGGGTAGCCGTTCCCTACCCGTACCCTACCCGAAATGAGTGACAAACGGTTACTCACCAGTGACTCACGGCCTACCCGCACCCGGCCGGGTACAGGTACCCGTTCCCTACCCGTACCCTACCCGAAATGAGTGACAAACGGTGACTCACCAGTGACTCACGGCCTACCCGTACCCGTACCCGGCCGGGTACGGGTACCCTGTTCCCTACCCTTACCCTACCCGAAATGAGTGACAAACGGTTACTCACCAGTGACTCACGGCCTACCCATACCCGTACCCGGCCGCACCAGGGTCGCAAACGGGTACCCGTACCCGTAATCTGGCCGGGTACGGGTAGCCGGGTATCGGGTAGGGTACGGGTATCGGGTACCCGGTTGCGACCTCTGGTGTGGAGGGATAGCCCTCGTCCAGGAGTGGATAGACTATGACTGCTCATGATGATGATAATGGGATTTGCCGATGGGAACAATAATTTACGGAACTTTGTTCAATCCACCGCTGGACGAAGGCCTATCCTCCCGATGTCGCGTCGGTCACAGGGGGCTGATCGACCACAATTCACCATGCTGGCTCTGGTCACCAGTGCGGGCTGGCGAGAGAGTATTTTAAATATATATTTTGTTTACACGCCCTCATTAGCTTGTGAGTAAATGTATTGCGTAACAATTTAGTACAGACACAGGGGGTGGGTGTATATACGAGGCCCCCTTCTAAAGGCAGCTCAATCCAGTCACAAACTACCTCCGTGCGTTTTCTCGTCAAACCAAAAAAAAAAGGACACTTCACCTAAAGGGGCTTTCAAATAAAGCATTCCATTGATGGGGCCTGGAATTTAAGCCGAAACATTCCTCGCTTTCTCTGTTTCGCTTTTCCGAATAAAAGTCCTAAGATTTCCCCCCCTCCCTCCCTCCCCCCGGTAAACGAAACGCGAAAACAAAACGAAACGCGAAACCCTCGCGGAATAGCGGCGAGTTGTGTTGGTGCCCAGCGTCGACTCGCAGCCGCAGGTGGTGGTGCCGGTGGTGGTGGCGGTGGCGGTGGTGGTGGCGGTGATGGTGGTGGCGGTGGCCCTGTTGACCGGTGGGAAGGCCCATGGAACGTGGCAGGGCCGCTCGGCGTTTTCGTTTTTTTTTCCACGGCTCTCCCAAACAGTTTTTCGGGGGGTCGTGTCCGCACGATGTCCGACGTTTCGCCCCCCCCCCCCACCCACCCACCCACGTGCTTGCAGCTTCCTCAGCGACTTAATTTGAGCATATCTCCACGTTGCCCTGGGAGGTTCTTCGGAAAATGCAGGAATTTTTTTACTGCAATCCTCGCCTTTTTTGGCATTGAAAAATGCCCCCTTATATGACCTCACTAATTGCTGCACTAATCGGAGGTGCAGGCGGACGACCCGAAACTGGCGTCGACAATCGGAGGGGCCTTTTCAATCCGATGGGGTGGGGGTGGATAAATCATCTGGTGGGGGGGGGGGGGGCGGCGGTGGTGGGGCGGGGGTTGGCCCAGTTTGTTTTTAACCGATGGTGAGAACCCACCGAGATGCGGTGTCTGGTGTCTGTCTCGCAAGTGAGACGCTTGAGTCGGGAAAAAAACAAACATCTACGCACACCGGGGCGGCGGCGTCAAATCACTCGACGCGCGGCCGCAGCCACCGGCGGCTTTACACGGCGGGCGCGGTGTTTTTTTTCTTCTTCTTCCAACCGCGCCGACCGGTGTACGGCAAGAGAAAGAAAGGAAGGAAAAAAACGCGCGAGGCGGAAAACATCTGGGGAAATTGCATTTGCCGCGAGAGTAGCGGTTCCGGAACACGGGCGCAGCCCCGGCAACTGCTCGCTCGCTCGACCGCCCACCACGTTGCTTAAACTATAATATAGATTTTTTTTTATTTTTACCAGGTAAGGCCCACTGAGCTACGTAGCTATTTTTCAGAAGCGACCTGGCCACACAGGTGATAGCACAACGAAGCGGCTTTTCGTCAGATGTTTATAGCGGCCGAATGACTCTATGATTCTAAATGCGGAGGGAAAAACCGGAGGAAAAATCCACGCTACCACGGGGAGAACATGCAAACTCCACATTTACAGGGTATCAGAGTTTGGATCGAAGCCACAACTTCCTGTATACCAGGAAAAGGGGTTAACATCTCACCACTGTGCTAGCGGAAGGGCTTCGACTGGAGCGAGCTCCATAAAGACCGGTCTAGAGGGAGGGTGATTTGGTCTGCTCTTTCTTCCATGCTGGCCAAACGTCTTGGCACTGGTGGAAGTTCCCACACTTTACTACCCCACCACATTTGACCTGCCGACCATAGGCCATCTCTGCTGTAAACTATGGGATAATTTTCGCCGGTACCAAAACGATGTGTGGTCCATGCAAACTTGATGCCTTGCAAAGAGGTTCCTATTTGATGTTTGAACATCTCGACACCATGTGGTGAAGCCTGTTCTCTTTTTAAATCCTTTATATTAAGTTCACTTGCTTGCGCGCTTATGCCGTGCAAATCTTTCAGGTCGTTTTTTAACCCACTTCCCGTGATCCAATCGAGCTGACATTTTGCACACAGACTCGTTGTGCGTGACAATAATTACCAATTGCTTAATGGTGGCAGGCAATCATCTGATCCATAGGTGGCAGCCATCTCAAGCCAGAGGACGAGAGGACTCTAGCCGCCACGCATATAAAGGATTTAGAGTGAAAAACGTTGTTTTTACGGGTTAATTTTTTTCATCATTTTGATACCGGCAAACAAAGAAAAGAAGAGTCCTATAGATAGAACTGCTTAGCCCGAGCTTATTATTGTTTTGACATTGGCATTTCCTTTTGTGGTGTACGACTTTTGGCGTTGTTCTGCTGGTCTAACACCGGTGGTGAGACGAGGCAATCAAGGAGGCTGTAGCTGTGGTGTAGGCCAATCAGTTTCAAGGACATTGCATGTTGCCTTGATGCCTTGAAACAGGTGTGGACATCTTAAACACCTCCTGGATTATCGCCGGGAAGGGCAAAGCCGATTATTATTTTTCCCATCAAGCCTCGTGTAGTCATTATACAGGATATAGACAGCTGGCGTCCGAGATGCATTCATACAGCAGTGGAATGATCATGACTGGATTATAATTTTTTGTTGACATTCAAATGTTTCGTCGTCAAATGCGAATATTTATTTTGAAGCGAGAGTAGTTGTTAATTATTAAGCTAACAATAACACATATACGTGTCTAAAAAAAATAACACGTGAAATCTAAGAACATTTCAAAGCGTGAAATTATATGGAGACTGACCATAATTATTTCAACGGCAATAAATAACGAATTAATGACTCTTCTTGGTTCTTTCGGTAAAGTCACGTAGAATGACTCTGACTCTGTCTTCTCGACAGACCTGTTCTCCACCTGAGGACGGCTGCTTGCGTTGTGGCCGAAACGTCGTGAGAATTATTTTATAATGTTTTATTTTTATTATTTTATTATTTCTATTCTACGTGACTTTACCGAAAGAACCAAGAAGATGAATCCCTGCAGTCACGAAAGCTTTAAATCGAGAATTAATGACTGTTGAATGGACTGCAGGGATGAAGGCCTCCCTCCAAGACTTCAGCGTTGGCCTTGTGGGGTTGTTTGACCATACTTCACCACACTGGGCAAGTGCATAGCTGTCAACCCATCACGGTTTACTCCGAAGTCTTGTACAGAGACACATTGAGTTTCAGGTCTATACGGCGTACAGCCGTTTCAATACGAGAGAAAAAAATGTGTCTATTTGTTTGTGTGTCTCCCTTGTGATGGAACTTTGTAGGATGAACGTTGAGATTATAAGGGCACGGGGTGACCAATAAGGTCTGAATTGGTCTGTAATAAAGTAGGGCCACTGATAAGGGGTTGCCAGGTAGAAGATTGGCTCCAGTGAGTGGGAGCTAATAAATAAACAAACGCACAAAGGGAGCTAGTGAATACACAAACAGCGAACGCCAACAATTAATAAGTGAGTTAACACGTGGCTTTCGCGACGAGTGTGATTCATAATGAAGGTTTTTGGGTGAGATCGCGATCTAGCCCAAAAACCTTTATTATGAATTAATTAGTCAGTTCAACCATATTCACCCGACTGAAGTTTTAAATAAAATCAAATGTGTAAACATTAATACCACGCGCGTATGAGCTCATTGCTTCTCGGGTGTGAGAAGAATAGCGGGCCTTCACACAACAACATAAAGCAACGTTTTACAACATTTTTTTGCGAGTTTTAACTCAAAAAAATAATCATTCCAGTCAAAGCCGGATGTAAGCACACCATATCTAAGCGCTGTTCTAATATAAGCAACACGTGCTTGCTGGCTTACATTACACCGCTGGTTAAAGGAGGACACGGGATATTCAGCTTCAATGGGTTTTACTCGGCAAATACGCCTCTGAAACGTGAGCTTCTGATACAAGCACACCACTTCGCTCCGAATATAAGCACACCTCTTGGGCTAGCTTCCAAAGGGTTGTTAGTTTAACGCGTAGTAGGCTTTTGCGACCAATATCCATAATACAGGTTTTTTTTTTGTTTAGATCGCGTTAATCTAGAAATGCGTCGTTAAACATGCCAATTCGTTGTTAGTACATCAAACCGGTGTGTTGTAACTCTTGTGGATTTGCTCTCCAACACACAACCGGTTAGTGCTGTGCTCGTAACGAATTGGCCACGTTCTGTTCACGTGACAAAGCTCACTAATTGGCCGTGTCGGGTGGTGGCGGGGTTTAACGACACATTCATATATTTACACGATATAACCCCAGAAAAAGCCACGTATCATGGAGGGTTGCCAGTGTGTTGACGGGAGCTTATTCTTCTTTTTCCTTCCTTGTGTTTGATTACCCTTTAAATAAACCACGCGGGCCCGAGGGTGGGTGGGGTGTGGGGGTCCACATGACTGCCGACTTGACCTTGCAGAAGGAATCTGTGCGGCTGATGACAGACTGAACGGGTTGTTGTTATTGTTGTTGTCATAGATTGGTACGGTACGGGTAGTGGTCTAGATTAGCGGGCGAGTTCGATTCCCCCCCCCCGCTCACGGCCAACACCAAGTGACGATTATCTGAACCGGGTCCTGGGCATCCTCCTCTAGGTCGACTCAGCCGCAAATGAGTACCCGGTGCTGTGTTGTAGTAAAGCTGAATAGGTAGTCGTGCTTTCACGACCACTGTTACTCATAATATCGGTGGAAGGGAGGGGTGGGTTAGATCGCGTAAATATAAATGTGTCGTTAAACCCGCCACCACCCGACACAGCCTAATTAGGGTGGCTTTTCACGTTAACAGAACGTGTCAATTCGTTACGAGTTCAGCACCAACCGGTGTGTTGGAGAGCAAAGCCACAACATTTACAATTCGAGTTCTGTGACATTTGGCCGGAGTGGCGATGGAGTAACATCGATGTAGTATTAGTAACATCGCTACTCGGTGTGCCGTGCCAGTTGTATACATAATCATGATTATGACGATCTTACCGCCCCTGGCTGCTTCGGAATTAAAATTCAAGAGCGCCCTCCAGCGTCTGGAAAAGAGGGTTCACTCACTGAGGCCAATGCATCGCCAGGGCCTGTGAGGTCGACCCACCCACCACCACCAAAATTAAATTGAAAACTAATTTCTTGAAAACGGGCTTTGTGCTTTTATATTCTTAGGTTTTTTTCGGTAAAGTCACGTAGGTAAAACATTTAAATAAATGTTTTACCTACGTGACTTTACCGAAAAAACCTAATAATATGAATCCTTGCAGTCACGAAAGCTTCAAATCTAGAATTTGTGCTTATAGTTTGTTGTCCTTCCCCTGCACCTCTTATTATCACGGTTGGTTACGTACGGTGCGCAAGAACTTCAACATGCATACAACATACAACATACACCTGCCCTGTGCCACGTGAACCTCGTTACAGACGGCGCCACCACCGTTCACGTCATCGTCGTCGTCGCCGCCGTCGACGATGGGAATTTAGAACCCGCCACGATCGAGTTGGCCGTGTCGCGTCGGTCGATAGTCAGATATGACAAACCCATTTCTTCAGACGTGCTTTCTGCGTTCAGTTTGTCTTCCTTCTGCTGCCGTCACCTCCGATTAGAGGCGGTTGGCTACGTACGGTGCGAAAGAAGTTCAACGTTGATAATTGTTTTTTTACCCTTCTATCTGGCAACAAAACTGACACCTTTTTTTACAAGGAGTCATGTTTGCATAGACCACAATACCTGCAGCCATAATGCAAACAAAAAACATAACTCTGATAATGTGCACTGTCCTTGAAGTTGATTGGTCCACACCCGAGACAGCTTTCCTTAGAGCCTAGTCTCGCATGGGTTGGACCAGATGACGCCAAAAGGCGCACAACTCAAAGACAATGCACCATCAGAGTATGATAGCTCGGGGTAAGCATTTACACCATTGGAACCTCATTTGCCAGTAAAAAATATGATAATTGTTTTTTAACCCTTCTATCTGGCAACAAAACTGACATCTTTTTTACAAGGAGTCATGTTTGCATAGACCACAATACCTGCAGCCATAATGCAAACAAAAAACATAACTCTGATAATGTGCACTGTCCTTGAAGTTGATTGGTCCACACCCGAGACAGCTTTCCTTAGATCCTAGTCTCACATGGGTTGGACCAGATGACGCCAAAAGGCGCATTATGACTGCAGGTATTGTGGTCTATGCAAACATGACTCCTTGTAAAAAATGTGTCAGTTTTGTTGCCAGATAGAAGGGTAAAAAAACAATTATCATATTTTTTACTGGCAAATGAGGTTCCAATGGTGTAAGTTCAACGTTGCGTACGTCGGTGACCCGTGGTCCGTGTGTTGTCCGTCGCAGAGTACGCGCTGTCGAGCGCCGACCTGTCGGGCCTCACTGGGTTCAACTCTCCCGGCTCTTTAAGCATCAGCTCCCTCTCCAACTGGCACCACCAGCAGGGCACCAACATCAACCAGCTGCTGTGAGTGACACTCGGAGCACAGCGGGCGGGCGTTGGTTCAATCGCTCGCTCGCTCGCTCGCTCATTCATTTACTCATTTAACCACTGTCTCACTCATTCAACCACTCGCTCACTCGCACGCTCAGTCGCTCATTCATTTACTGATTCAGCCGCTCGTTCGCTCTTTCCACCACTCGCACGCTCAGTTGCAGCACTACCCAAAGACTCAACACTGCCCATAGACTCAGCACTGCCCATAGACTCAACACTGCCCACAGACTCAACACTGCCCATAGACTCAATACTACCCCATAGACTGAACACTACCCATAGACTCACACTACCCATAGACTCAACACTGCCCACAGACTCAACACTGCCCATAGACTCAACACTACCCATAGACTCAACACTACACCATAGACTCAACACTACCCATAGACTCAACACTACCCATAGACTCAACACTGCCCATAGACTCAACACTACCCATAGACTCAACACTACCCATAGACTCAACACTGCCCCTAGACTCAACACTACCCATAGACTCAACACTGTCCATAGACTCACACTACCCATAGACTCAACACTACCCATAGACTCAACACTACTCATAGACTCAGCACTGCCCATAGACTCAACACTACCCATAGACTCAACACTACCCATAGACTCAACACTACCCATAGACTCAACACTGCCCATAGACTCAACACTACCCATAGACTCAACACTACCCATAGACTCAGCACTGCCCATAGACTCAACACTACCCATAGACTCAACACTGCCCATAGACTCACACTACCCATAGACTCAACACTACCCATAGACTCAACACTACTCATAGACTCAACACTGCCCATAGACTCAACACTACCCATAGACTCAACACTACCCATAGACTCAACACTACCCATAGACTCAACACTACCCATAGACTCAACACTACCCATAGACTCAACACTGCCCATAGACGAAACACTGCCCATAGATTCACACTACCCATAGACTCAACACTAACCATAGACTCAACACTGCCCATAGACTCAACACTACCCATAGACTCAACACTGCCCATAGACTCAACACTACCCAAAGACTCACACTGCCCATAGACTCAACACTACCCATAGACTCAACACTACCCATAGACTCAACACTACCCATAGACTCAACACTGCCCATAGACTCAACACTGCCCATAGACTCACACTACCCATAGACTCAACACTACCCCATAGACTCAACACTGCTCATAGACTCAACACTACCCATAGACTCAACACTATCCATAGACTCAACCCTACCCATAGACTCACACTACCCATAGACTCAACACTACCCCATAGACTCAACACTACCCATAGACTCAACACTACCCATAGACTCAACATTGCCCATATACTCAACACTGCACCACAGACTCAACACTGCCCACAGACTAACACTACCCATAGACTCAACACTGCCCATAGACTCAACACTACCCATAGACTCAACACTACCCATTGACTCAACACTACCCATAGACTCAACACTACCCATAGACTCAACACTACCCATAGACTCAACACTACCCATAGACTCAACACTGCCCATAGACTCACACTACCCATAGACTCAACACTGCCCATAGACTCAACACTACCCATAGACTCAACACTGCCCATAGACTCAACACTACCCATAGACTCAACACTACCCATAGACTCAACACTACCCATAGACTCAACACTACCCCATGGACTCAACACTACCCATAGACTCAACACTGCCCATAGACTCAACACTACTCATAGACTCAACACTACCCATAAACTCAACACTACCCATAGACTCAACACTGCCCATAGACTCAACACTACTCATAGACTCAACACTACCCATAAACTCAACACTACCCATAGACTCAACACTGCCCCTGTGCTTGAAGCAGTCCCCCTCCTTAACCTCCTTCTGTTCCTCTCTCGAAGCCTCACCTATTCTCCATCACCCATTGCCTTCCCCTCGCCCCTCCACTCCGTCCAATCCCTCCCCTCTAGCCCTTTCGTCACCCCCACGTGCCCTAAATTTCGATCACACACTTCTCGGGCCCTTGCACTAACCCCCGCTATCTCAACCACTCTCGCGTTTTTTTTTGTTGCCGCTTGTAAAACTGCGTCACGGAGCACCTCGAGCTAATGCGTTGTCCCGTCGCAGGTCGTGCGGCTACCCGAGCGTCAAGTCGGAGCCGCTGTCTCCGTCGCGGGACCCCATCTCGTCGGGCGGTGGTCCCGGCTACCCGGGGGCCGCCACCATGCAGCGGCAGGACCCCCTGGGGCGTCCGAGCGAACGCCTGAGCCCCTACGAGGGTGGCGAGCCGGATGACCCCTGCGGCGGCACCGGGGGCGACTACCTCATGCCCGCCGGGATGGGTCGGGCGGGGCAGCATCCTCATCAGCAGCAGCAGCAGCAGCAGCATCATCAGCAACAGCAACAGCAGCAGCAGCATCATCAGCAGCATCATCAGCACCACCTCCATCAGCAGCAGCAGCAGCAGCATGAGGCAAGCGGAGGGGAAGGGCCGTTGTTGAAGAGGGCGCGGCTCACGGAGAGTTGGGCGACGTAGGGCGCCACGTGGCGTCGACGGAAACGAGAAACCCCACGGCGGTCGATAGCGGTAACAACAAACAAACAACAACAACAACGTTAGAAACAACGGCAACGCGTATTTTAACCTCCCCCCGCAAATTGAGAAAACTTTCTAATTTAATGTAGTTGTAATACTACTACTAATAATGGTATAAGTAAAGAAATTTCTAAGAAAATAGAGGTGAGCATAAAGACTGGAGTGAAATATCACACACACACCACAACAACAACAACTAGTAGAACTATCAACAAAGGCATCAACGAGCAAATTTTTTTTTTTTTAGGAAAACGCCGCGATTCCCCAAAACGGCCGTTTAAAAGACCGAGGCATTTACGGGTTGCGTACGTTTAATTTGAGCCGTTTAAAGCAAGACGGCCGAGCATTATACCTGTACAGAATAAAAGCGCACCTAGCCTGGCACAACGGGCCGCGGTTTGGCGTCGCTCGGCGGGGCCACCGTGCTCGCGACGCGGGGCGAGAGACGTTTAGAATAATAAAGAGATAAACACAAACATGTTAACTTGACGTTGGGGCACTCCTCCGAGTGTGAACCGCGGGCACGGGTCGGGGGGGCGGGGGGGGAGAGGGGTGCGAAAGCCGCTGAGCGGTTGGGCGAGCGAGCCGAACAAAGCTGAGGAGTTATCGTTTTTATTTTATATACAAACTGTTCTGTTTAAAAAACAAAAAAGATGTTAAAAATCAACGCTCGTGCGCGCGCGCGCGCCGCACACACGCAACAATGCACAGCGACAGACGAACAAACGGAACGACGAGCGTGCGTCTCGGTCGCGGGGAACGTGAAACCCTCGACGACCGCCCGTCGCGTTCGAGCCGGTTCCTTCCACAAGCGGAAGGTGGTGATCCGTTTAGAGACGCCCCGACAGAATAACGGCGACTTGCGAGCCGTTCACCCAGGAGAGGGAAAAGACGATTTTTATTTCGGAGTCCCACCGGTAAGGTCAACGCGCTCCCCCTCGCACCTTGTAACGCTCGGCCTCCTCAAGGCACGGGGTGCGGTGGGGGCGGGGGGCAGTCGCGTTCACAGTGTCCACTCGCTCGTTGAGAAGAGAGAGAGAAGATATCTGCGGGGTGTCTGTAAATGGATCACCATGTATTTTCACGGGCAGCAAGGCCGCATGGTGAACCGGTCGTAGGCACGATTCACTGGCCCCTTACACCACCCCCCCCCCCCCCCCCTATTCCACCCGTGGCGCCACCACGATTCAATTGCTGGGTCAAACGTCCGATTATTTAAAAGTTCGATTGTGTTTTTGTCTCGTTTGTATTTGTGCAGAGTCAATTGTCTTTCGTTTGTCCCGTCTCGTTCGTTCCATTAGCCCTTCCGTAGCCCTTTGCGTGCGGATTACACACAAGTCATAACCAATCGGCTATCACCCGCACAATTTTAATTTGTCTAACACACGCGTATAAGAACCGATGTTGATCCGATTCGTTCCGTGCCTGTGAACTGCGAAGCCGTCACGAACCACAGCAGAACTTTATCTCAAACTTTGCTCATCGCCAAAAAACGTAATTTGGCCAAACATTACATGCAGGCGGACTCTCACAAACTAAATAAAAGTCTTGGGGACTCAGGGAAGCTCTCCTAAGTCAACACATCGCAAATTGGAGAAAAATGTACGATTATGTCACGGCTTTGTTGCTTTACATAACCGATCGTTTCAAGCGGCATTGTTTTTTTTTGGGATTTGGCGAATCGATCGTTCGTCTCTGCACCCTTCCACAACCTACGGCACCTCCGTCACGACGACGCGAGCGGTCCGAGGCCGTGGCCCTCTGCGAAGCCCTTGGGCAGCGCGACGCGTGTCGTCCCCTGCCTCCCTCCCTGACACGACGCTCATCTCGAGACAACCGCGGACGAACGGGGCGGGCGTTAGAGTGGTGGCGCCGTATCAAGATTCGCGCGCGCCGCTTTTTTGTTTTCACCGCTGCGTCGCGTCGGTCGCGGCTAGCCCGGCGAGCGAATTTATTTCGGGTAAAGTGAGCGAGCGCGGTGGCAGTGCGCGCCGCCCAAGACAGGCTGCTGCTGCGTGGGCGTTTTTCTTTTTTCTTGTTTTCCTCCGCGGTCGCGCTGAAGTGCGGCTCTCCGACGTGATTTCAGGGCGTGCCTGCGTACTGCTCGGCGCGGAGTCCGACGTTTCGCCCCACGTGCTTGGGAGCGCAACGTGCGACAACCGCGTCCCTGAAAACACACCGGAGACCCCCAGCCTGCCTGACCTCGCTGCAGACAATCGTGGACGCACAGCCAAAGGCTTAAACGCAGGCTGCCACACCCTGGATATTGTCTGCTAATTTAAAAAAATATATATTGTAAAAATGAGAGCACACAAAACAACTTATTGGCATTTGTAGATGTTTTTTTTATTGTACATGTTATTTTAATGAGTTTTATTGGGCGAGGACAAACGGCGCCCCCCTATGTATGATTGGTCAAACGTGAAAAGCCATAACAGTCTCTTGGAGATGCCTCTGACTGCGTGACCTCTAACCCCAAGCGCTCCGCGCAAAACTGCCCCGGCCATTGACAATCGATCGGCACCCTGCCGAGAAAGAATTATTTTCAAATCTGCGCACGTTCAAAAAAATGTTCACGCTTTAGAGAGAAAACAATATATTTTTTTCCAGCGGAGTGGACTTTCGTCACTGATTTTTCTTCTGGGGTTCCCTAAATATTTGTTGAGCTTGGTCGGCGAAGGAATGGGAAGACTCTTGTCTTTTTATATCTATATATATATTATAACTACTACTACTACTATTTATTGTCCTAGAATATTTATATTCTCTTGGAAAAGGCAGCGGCTGCTTGCACTGCGTAGGAGAGTAATCTTTCGACGGACACGATCTGGCACTTGTTCATTTCACAAGTTCACGCGAGGAAACGTCGCATCTCGCAGTGTGAATGGAAGGAAAAAAACACACATTCAAGATTTGTGTTTTAGCATTCACTGTTAACTTGCGAACCGACGCAATAACAAGCCATATGTAAGTAACAAAACAAATACAAAATACTTTCGCACATCGTCACAACTTTGTATGGAACTCGAACACACAAACACTTTGTCTGGCACTCTCAAAAAGAAGGAATGCCACTTTGTAACAGCGCGGGGGAGCACGGTGGGGATGTGAATAATCGTTGAAAATGTATCGTGTAGAATAAGACACCCATCTCACCTGGGGTGAGAAACGGGGGGGGGGGGGGGGCACTTGATTAGTAGCTGTGGTTTGTTGCATTGCATTGTGGGAAGTCCCTACCCAGCCTTATAAGTCTTACCTAGGCCTCGCCATCCATCCCGGGTTTTTTCTCCCCAGAGATCGTCCTTTCTTTCGTGGTAGCTGTCATTAGAATCCTGCCCAGTGGGCGCATTCCATCCTTTGGCTGCCATTCTGTCACCAGTCTCATCCATCCGCCATCATCCCAAGGAGCGAAGACCTTTACGTTTGTTAACAGTAAAAAAAAACGCGACTTACAAAGCAAAAATCCCCACAGTATTTTTCCCCGTTAATTTTTTTTGTTTTCGGTTCATTAACACTTTACATCGTTAGGTTAATTAAATCAGCCAACCTCACCTTCCCAGGTGTCTCCCGTCATCACAAACAAAGACGCCCCAATGCGTGCCACGCGGTGCGGAATGACGGCTCAATGACAGCGCCCCCCCGCCCCTCCACCCTGCCGACGATGAAACCCACGTTCGTTTCAGCAACTCGTTGTTAGCAACCGAATCGCCGGCGTGCACGTGGACGGACCAACGGGGGTACTGAGAGCCCGTGTGGTCTCAGATGCTCAGCCTGGGCAAGCGCCTTGGACGAGCGAGCGCCAACGCGCGTAGAGCGGCTGCCGTAGAGGATGCCGCAGGGCTACGCAGTGGCAGCGAAATCCGTAAAGTTGTACTCCGACTCATATTCTTAGGTTTTTTCGATAAAGTCACGTAGGTAAAAAAATGTAATTAATCAAATAAAAATAAAATAAAAATCACGACGTTTCGGAGGCAACACAAGCTGGCCTTCCTAAAGAGATGCCGAGATAACAAGGTAATACCCATCGCTTTACAAGGACTGTTTTCTTGGAATTTCTCTCACTTGATACAGCTATCGTGCTGTGACTGTTCCACCTGAAGACGGAAGCTTGTGTTGCCTCCGAAACGTCGTGATTTTTATTTTATTAATTTAATTTTTTTACCTACGTGACTTTACCGAAGAAACCTAAGAATATGAATCCTTGCAGTCACGAAAGCTTCAAATCTAGAATTGTACTCCGACATCTATGCTCCCACGCTCTCTGCTCACGGGGCTTGACCAACCCGCATTAACCAGCGTGGTGAAGTATTGACAAATAACCTGTCAGGGCCCACAGGTCAGCTTTCGTGGTCGTTTGGCTCTCATCTCTGCTCTTCTGACTTTTTCACCCCCCACACACACACACGCACTCTTGCTCCGAGATCGGCTTTTGTCACATGGCAGTCAAACTAATATTTATAATTGTTCGAGCTGGAATTTAGCCAAATTCAGTGTGTAACCAAAGTTAACGTGATGGGTCTCTGGTGTGCAGTTGCTATTGTTTGGTGACAGGGCTAAGGCCATTCACTCGCTTCACTTAAGAACTCAGTTTGAACGACGACCTGAAACCCGAATTCAAACCCAGGACCTCAGCAGCGTCCTCTGAGCCAACCCAGGCTCTTGGCATCATCAATGTTTCAAACTATTCTAAATTACTAATAGCAGTGATACATTTTTTTTGTTCGGTAAATGTACGGATTAACAGACAGGGTCGAGTTGTATTATTATCATCATTATATTTAACAACGCTAAATAAACTTTCGAGCATTTGGAAACATGGACACGGGAGTGTGGCTTTGACGTAAGGATGTGCACTTTGCTTGTCAACACACAGAAACAACAACAACAATCCCAATAATCGGACTCGGTAAACTTTTTAAAAACGATAACACAAAATATCCACCCACTATCCTCATTGGTTGTTCCTCCCTTTTGTAATTCCGATGTCATTTGAAAAGTATTTTCCGTCAGCGGTTGGCAATTCACCGGCTAAACCCAGCCCACTCTTGCAGTGATGCGAGGAATTGACGCCGTTTCGTGGTCGCGATTCGATTCCAGAACTGAATATATATTTTTTTCTCCCCCAAACTGCGGCGATTGGTTTCGCGTCTCGAGTGGCTCCAGGGGTGACCTGAACCCACAGCGCGCACACACAAATTGAAGGACTTCAAAAATATCCCGCGCGCGATTCCATGCGTGCACCGATGAGATTAATGACCGATATTAATGAACGGGTCGATGCATCGTTACACCCATGATTTTCAATGTTTTCACTCCGTTTCCGTTGTGTACGGAGACAAAATTATCCTCGAGTTAGAACAACAATAATAATAATTATTTAAAAATCTGATCTTGCAACCACCGATTAACAAAACAGTTCCATGAAAGACGAGGCCAGAAATTACGCCGAAACTATTATTTCATAACCGAGTACGGGGATAAGAGACGACGTGATGATGATGACGACGATGAGAATGTTAACGTGTAGGTTTGTGCGAGAAATGTGAATTGTTGGGCTGTCGAGGAGGCGACGGATGGAGTTGAGGGGGCGCTGAAGCGTTGTCAAAGGTTCGCGGAGGGGAGTCGTGTGAATGTAGTGCTCCACGATTGTGGGGCGGTGGCGGTAGCGGTGGCTGTTGATGGGATTGTGGTTGGAGAGAGGTAACGGAAAATGTGCGACGCAAACGTGGACGATAAATCTGCGTTGGTTTTTTGAGGATCGGCGGGGCGACGAGCGTAGCGGCGTTGCGTGCTTGGCTTTCGGAGTTACCGAGTCCGAATTTCGACAAGTTGAAAGTCGTGATAAAGTTGTCAAAAGGGCGATTGAAGCTTTTGGGCAATGTCTCGGGACAGTGGCAAACGACAGCGGCAGTGGGCTAAAATCTCGCGTTTGCCGCGTGAGCGGTCCAGTCATCGGAAACCACCAAACGGGAATGTGGCATTGCGGCGGCACTCGTCATTTTAACGTTGAATACGCTGGCCTGGTAAACAACGAATGATTTCAAGGACTGTTATTGACAAACGGTGTCCCGTAAGTGAAGTTGTGGATATTCGAGAGATTGTGACTTGACTCAAGGGCAGGTTCTGTAGTTTAAAACCGCCTCTTGTACATAGTTGTATCGCGAACGAGAAGAGTAGGTTTTGAGTTGTTATCCCCCCTTCTTGTGTGTCTGTGTGCATTTTCTGCAGACTCTACTGGCGTTTGCTCCCACATGCAAAAAGTTTTGCCCGTCAATGGAATTGGACTGACATCCCAATGTAGCAGAGGGGCCCTCTTGAAAACGACTGCTTGAGACTCGCTGAGGTCCTTACGTAAATAAAATAAAAGATGAAATATTATTTATAATTGTACGCGTTTAACACTTCGAGCTCAACGCAACTTATCGCAAGTAACATTTCAGCCCTTACCGATTGATAATGGCTCCCGTAAAAAAGAAAGTTTTGGTTTGTGGCATGTGATGTTTTTTTTTCTCTTTTGGAATGGTGTGTACTTTTTTTATCATTAGAGTATTTTTTATTATTTTACGTTATTTATTTTTTTAATTTCATGCGTGTGGAATTGGTTGAGATTTTAATTGGAGGGGGGTAGATATCAATTTTTTTTTCTGGCGGGTGGGGAGGGGGGTCCTTTGTAAGCCACACTACGCAAAACAGTGAAAGCACATCCGCACTGCCAGCGTGCGTGCTGCACACATTATTTTTTAATGCTTTGAGGTTTAATATTTATAGCTTGAAAAAATATATAACTTAATGTTGTGTTCCTTTAGGGTTCGCTTTGGACATTCCAGTGTTTAGGAGTAAGAACAATGCCTCTTTTTCATTTAAATCAGTTTCAAATATATACACACGTGGGATGCTACCGTGGTGTAATGGTTAGCACGCAGGACTTGCAATCCAGAGGTCGTCCAGTTCGATTCCATCTACTGGCGCAGCAGTTTAAATAATGGGTGCAGAGTTTATTAAATACTCCCCCCTTGCCCCGGCCACTACTTTATTAAGTAGATTCACCGTAAGTTCGTCTATGAGAGCCCAGAGCACGGTGTGGTGGGGTCAAGTGTGGGTGTACCCCCCCACTTGTCAGATATCTTGGCCAGTGTGGAAGTGTAGGTCCGTGGGAGGAGCTGTCTAGAGCTCCCTGGATAAGGATGCTCCTTCCACCAGCAGTGGTGGAAACAAGCACTTGCAGGGCTATGCCTTTATCCACTCTACCCCCTCCCCTTTTTTATTTTACACGCGTAAAATAATTAAAACCCCCAAATTGTGTGCCAAAGCAGAAAATGTCTCATTAATGAGATACGGTAATTGTCATGCCTCAAAATTACCCATTGAAATCACAGGCAAAAAAAACGAAAATCTTGTTTTCATGAAATAGACGTTTTCAACTTGCAAAAGCACTGGACTGTCCACAAGCTGTGTTGATGTGTGTGTGTGTGCGTGCGCGCGTGGACAAACTTATAAAAGGCTGGTAACTTTTTTTGGCATCCGCGGTGGGGGGTGGGGGGGTGGTGGGGGTGGTGGCCAGGTTCAGTCACCCACCTCGTGATTATCGGCGGGCTCGAGGTCGTAGTGAACGGGCTAAACGAACAGGAGGCCAGAGAGGGGGCTGCGCGAGTCGCGGATGCCTGTACATAAAACACGCTGCAGCCCTCTCTCGCTAGTCACGTCCACTGCTGGATGATGAGGGGGGGGGGGGGAGGCCCTTCCTGCCCACGCCGTGCCGGTCACGGGCCTTTATTTTGACCGTGCGCTCTGGTCAGTGCCGGGTTTTGGCGAACGATGCGGGGGGGGGGGGGGCGTAGAGACGTCGTGAGCATGGCAGCAGCAGCACGGCGCAACAAAGCGACGTTGCTGCGCTGTCAAGCCGGTGAGTTCTGCGGCACCGTAGCAGCAGCCGACGACACCTCTCTTACGCACGGGTTGGTGGTCGCCCATTGGAGCACTTAATCCAGATTCGAAGTCCCTGCCGAGCTTCTGAGAACGGGCACGAAGCGATCGGTCATCTGGAACAGACCCGGCAACTCCGTCGAAGGCCTCGCCTGACCTCCGGTCACTTTCGCGGACGAATTGACGCGGCTGTCCTTTCTGAGCGGTCTCTTGTTTAAGCGATCTTACTTTGTATTGTACGTTGAACTTCTTTTGCACCGTACGTAGCCAACGGTGCGAAGGCGAGGCGCGGGAGAAAGACAGCAAACTTAACACAAAAAGCAGTTCTAAAGAAATTCGTTTTCAATCTAGATGATTTAAAAATGCATAGCTCCAGTGGCTTCCTAATATTGGAAGGAAGAGCGTTCCAGACGGCCGCAGAAGCGCATCCTTGACTGTTGTTCTGTTGTACAACGTCAGGGCGACCGCTACACAGCGCTGGTGGAACACAACACGTGGACGTACGTGCGGTGGGGGGGGGGGGTGACGCGTGGCGTTCACCGGTAGCGTCGTTCACTCTCGCAGCGCTCACTGAAAGCGGCGTGGGATATCTTTTAAATTAACAATCGCCGTGGCACTTAAATCCTGCACGAGCTCATTGGGCAGCGAAGGGCGGTCACGCGCCGGTTTAAATGCATTCTGCGAAAGCGAACGACGGTCAGCTCGGACGCACGTGGAACTCGGGCAACAACAACAAAACAAAACCGCAACATTTATTTTTCGCCACTTTGCTAAATTTCTCACGGAGGTAAACCTTGCGCTGGTGCCCGCCCGACCACATAGATGCCAACACAGACACGTGACAGCAGCAGCCGCCGGCGCCATTCGCTAAATGTACGTCCGTCGAGTTTCTTTCTCGCCACCGCACGCAGCCAACCGTGCTGTCGTCCCCCGAATGTTTTGTTTGTTATAAACTAATGTAGCTGCCCCAATCGGTACACCTGGCGGAGCCGTCTCCTTCCACTCGGGCGGTGGAGACCAGCTGAGCCACCTGTGTGGAGGGCCACCGTAACGGTGATGATGCACCCCGCTCGGGAGGAGAGTAATCTTGGGTGCTGGTGGGCCCCTCCACCCACCCACCAACAACTCCGGCCCGAACTTCTTGACCCGTTGCCACTAACGCTGGGGCGAGCCGCCACCAAATTGATAAAATAAAATAGGTGATCGCAAACAGCCCTAAACCCACACACACACAAGAAAAGTTGATCTCAGCTGGGTCTGCCTGCATCGGCGAACCGAAACATATTCATGCACCCTGCAAACCACATCCATCGTTCCTCTCGTCAATGGTTGTGGGACAATTGTCACATGCCAAATGTCTTCAAATCTACAGGCCTCCCAGAGAACACTTTTGCACCCACACCACACAGAGTGTACCCGTCGCCATGGTTGCGACTAAATATCCATCGCGTACCAACTCTCCTCTTTAGTTCAGTCTCTCACCAGCTACCCGGAAAACTAAAGTAACGAAAATATCGATTTGAGTTGTTACCCGCTGTTCGGGCAAACGCGCATAGATTTGGACACACGGTCGCGCAGCAAATCGCCTTACCGACGCCTTCCGTCCGTCAGGATCTCAGTGGGCGTCGATCGGCCACGATTTGTTCCGACGTTTCGCTCCACGAGGGGGGGGGGGGGGAAGAGAGCGCGTGGAGAAGAAGCTCGCAGTACCAACCAAAACAGACGGAGAGAGAGAAACCAGCTCGGAGCGTTTGTTACGACGACTTGTGTTGTGGTTTTTCTTTTCTTCTCGCGATGTCGCGCGTGGTTGTTGTTGTTGTTGTTTTTTTTTGGGGGGGGGTGGGGGGGATTTGCGCGGGCGCTTGCGCATGGGATAGGGGGTTGTGGGAGCCCAGGGGGGGGGGCTCGGGGGGAGGGGGCTCAGTGCGGGGGGGCTCTGTGTCACCGCAGAAGAGGCCAGAGGCACGAGCTGGCTCTTGCTGCCTCCGTCTATTTGCAAAAAAAAAAAAACGAGTGGGTGTTATAAAAAAATGAAAAACAAAAAAAAGATATCATAATGAAAAATCATTTTATAAAAATGAACAAAAAAAACGCACCCCCACCAACACACACACACACACGAGACGTAAATATAAAACTATGGGGGGGGCGGGGGGGAGACAGGGATATAACGTTTGTTTTAAACCAGAGATGATGATGATGTTGTTGACAACGCTGCGCTGTGATAGGATCGGTCCGGGTGTTGTTTTTTTGGGGCGGGGGGGGTTACACAGTGAATTGCAGATGTTCGTGTACATGGCTGTGCACACTGTGGCGTTTCATGGCAATAAACGAAGCTTTAAACATTGCGTGCCGCTGTCGCACCCCCTCCCCAACTTTGACTCCTTCGTGTCCGCGTGCGTCCACGTGCGTTCACGTGTCCACGCGCGTGTCCGCGTGCGTCTGCGCGTGTCCGCGTGCGTCTGCCCGGGCTCCTGCCGGGAAAACCACGGAACCCAACGGCGACCACCATGACCGTTCAACAAATTTATCTCCGCATTTCCCCCCACCACCCCCATCTTCCCTCCACGCGGTCACCAATTCCGCGCCCACTGCCGGATGAGGAAGGGCTTCACCCGGCATAGCTCCAGTGGCTTCCTAATATCGGAATAAAGAACATTCCAGACGGCCGCAGAAGCGACCGTGGCGCAGGAGTTAGTGCGCTACGCTACGAACCCCAACGACACAGGTTCGATTCTCGCTCACGGTCAACACCGGTGACGATTGTGTGAACCGGTGCTTGGCGTACCCCTCGGTTGACTCAGCCTCAAAAGTGAGTACCTGGTGCGGTGTGTAAAACATCACCAACTCGGCGGACGGGCACGGTGCTGGCCACCCACCCCCACTCGTACTCTGTTCCGGCCTTCACAGGTGCCGCTCGCTAACAGCAATTGCCCCCAAGTCTGTTAAGGCTATACGGGGGATCTTTGTTTTCTCATCGAGTTGCCCACTCTTGTAGTCTCTCTCGACCTCCGGCCATGGTCCATCCCTTCTGAAGACGTCTGCTGACCAAACCTGATTACTGCCACCAATCGTTCGTGTGCGTAGGTTGAACTTCTTTCGCACCGTACGTAGACAATCGGAGGTGCGGCGGAAGGACAACACAACTAAACGAAATAAGTAATTAATTTAATGGCAAAACTCCACGACTCCAGGAAGTGGCTCCGAAGCTTGCCATAACGTAAGGGACCATGGTCAATTACAGCCAACGTCAGTTGACCGTGGACAATTAGACCCAAGCCGAAACATAACATATACAAAATAATGTTAAATTTGTTTTTATGATAGAATATAGTATTGTCATCAGTATGACATAAGTATACCAAGTTTGCAGTCGATGCCACATTGGGAAGTGGGTTAAAATTGAGTTACAAGATTTGAGGATACAACAACAGAGTAAATAAAAAGCGTGTAATAATACAAATAATTGTGCCCAGGAGAGCCGCATTAGCTGGACTCTCATGATGTTTGGGCCAGCTCCGGACCTGGAGAACATCCACGCATACCAAAGGTGGGGGGGGGGGGGTGAGCTACCCAACGCTCCGCACAGATGGATTCAAGAATCTCCTGCGGTAGTGCCATCTCTTCACTTACTCCCAGGTAGTGCAGAGCAGAACTTGATCAAATACACATTTAAGAAACAACGAGGGGGGGGGGAACAGAACGAATGTAGAACAGCTAAAACGCTATTTGCGACCAACAACAAACTGCGCGCCGTACAAACTTGAGGGCCAGTCACAGATTGTAAAGGATGATTTTTATTAAATTGTCTTTGTATTCTCTCTCTCTAAGCTTCTTAAAATTATCAAGCCTCGCTTCAGGGAGGCAAAGTGCATCGTTGCTCGGACAAATGCGAACACGCGCTCCGCGTGCCCCGAACGCTCACGCCCCAACATCGCTGGCAACGTTCTTACGCCCACTAAGTGAAGGAGCCGTGCCGGTGGCGTTCCACTACCGTGCCACTACCGTGCCACCACCACTGTGCCACTTCCATTCTACCACCCCCACATTCGCACCAACTTTACAGCCCAAGTGCAGCTTCCGTGTTAGGCACGCATTTTCGGAATTTCTTTCTCTTCCCGCGAGCGAAAGATCGACTGCGAGACCGCACATGGGAGTGCGCGTGGCTGCGACTCCCAAACACCGATTTGGGAGCCACGCAACTGCATACGCGAAAAACCCCAAAGATTGTATGGCGTGTCCTCGCTTAACGCGTGGTGCTCACACAGCGTTTTTGCTGCAACGCTGTTGCTTTCATTCGGGAAGACTTTTCGCATAACGCTGAACGCGCCTCCCCCCCTCCCGTTATAACGCGGAACGCGCCCCGTTATAACGCGTCCCGTTACAACACGGTTTCTGAGCGGTCGACGACGAGCTACTTTTTTGAGCCGCGCGGCTGAGCGGTACGGTGATACGGTACGCGGAATGATACAGTAACGCGGCGGCGTACCATCAGCTATTTGTCCCGCAGTCTCACTGCGTTGTGTGCTAACATTGTTATCTCGCCAAAATTGACCGTTGCATCATTTTTTGGGGGGAAATTGTTTTCGTGTTTTTTTTTCCCGTAGCGTGCCACTTTTCAGCAAGGCATCTGCTACCAGCACTTTGAACGAGGACTCGCCGTACACATTTTTTTTTTTACGTGGAAATCACCTACGTCCAGAAGGATTAAAACGGTGGATGCCGTCGATTCGGCGATTAAAATCAATTCGCTGGCTTGCGATACAAGAGTCGAATTCTGTGTGCGAGACGGACCTGGGGGTCGGTTCCCATTGTAATTTGTGCGATTCGCAAACCATGGTGTGTAATTGCAACAAACAAAACAATCATTTCCGTTCACCGTTTCTTTCGGAATTGAAACGGGATTCGACTCCCAGGTCTGGCATGATAAATCCATCGGCCGATTTGTGCAAGTTGCAGTTGGCTGACCCTCTCAACCCTTCAGCCACTGGAGGCGCTTGATTCGTCACCGTGGTGAATGAAAACCAAAAAAAACATCGATCGTTAAATGGAATCACGAGAAAGCCTAAATCCTTAGCTACTGCAGTGTTTTGCCCCGTCTCATTAATTGGGGGAGTCGATTTTTTTTCCGTGTAATGTCAACTTTAAACAAGGCCATATTTGTTTTTGCCATGTCAAGATAAAAAATATATTTTTTTTTATATCGGATTTCTCGCACTGCCGCAAAACCCTTTCCGTGTAAAGAAAACAGCCCACAGAAGTGGATGTCATGGAGCCACAACAGAGATCCCTTTCGAAGCTACCTTTGCTCCACACAGTAGGGGAGACAGCACTTTCCCACCCACTCTGCTACGGCCTAGCAGTGCTATTCACATGACAGTCAAATTCGGATGTTTTTAACTCTCAGTACGAAATTTGGCCAGAATTAAGTAAACAGTCGGTGGGATTTTTTTTTGTGTGTGGTCATTGGTGACCGGGCTTAGACGATCAAAACTCTATTACACTCTGAGCACTCGGTCTAAATCGCAGGCAGCTGTACCTGGAATCCAACCCAGGTCAACTCAACGCTCTGACCTCTGAGCCAGCCGGCCACCCGGTCACCTCGCTCACATGTTTCACCTCTTTTCTTTTATTATATTTTACATTTTTTCTTTTTATCGCGGCCAGACCTTAACAACGGCCACGGAAGCGCTGGAGGGCAACGGTTTCAGTGCCCTCCCGGGTGAGCCAAGCGACAAGAGCTCGCGGGGAGGGCACAGGAAGATGCCCCCCCCCCCCCCCCCACTGCCGCTCAGGAGCAAAGCCCAGCGGCTGCGAGCCGCACGCGTGCTGAAGAGGAAGGGCCGTGAATTGCAATCGTGAAAAAACGAGGAACGTAACAATAACGATCACGTGCACGCACAACGAAGGGGGAATTGGACCGGGCCGCTCGCGAGAACGGCGTCGAACGCGTCAAGCGGCAAATTTCGGACGAACTCGACAATAATCGTACAAAACGTTTCGCGGGAAGAGCCCGTAAGCTGGAACGATTGAACGGAAATATTTGAGAGGTGAAAAGTAAAGAGGTTACAATGGAAAGACGTAAAAACATATAGACACGTGTTTTCGCCGACTTAACAGAGGCGTGCGGCGAGTCAAAATGTAACTAGGCAAAGAACAAAAAAATGACATCAGTGCAAAAATCACAAAAATTCCCAGAATGTGACGACTTAATTCTTCGATGATCTGTCATCTGGGAAGCTCAACGTAATCCTTAATTATCAATGACCGCTTAAGCGGGGGGGAGGGGGGGGAAAGGACAGCAGACCAAAAGATTCCACAGGTCACAATAACTGAATCTATGCATCCCTTTAACCATATTCAAGCTCTGGTTTGCAGGCTAAAAACTAACTTTTGTAGACTCTGCTCTCATTCCATGTACTTAATTTGGTCACCCAGGGGTCAGTCCCTCTTTGTGTGTGTCAGTTTGATGTCCTTCACCCCCGCACCTCCAATTATCACGGTTGGCTAAGTACGGTGCGAAAGAAAGTTCAACATACGTACACACGTACCTCTCGCAAATGAGGACCCCCCCACCCCAATCCTGAGTTCTCATCTCAGGTGAAAACAAAATAAGACTCGGGTCAGGCACCGCCTCTGCCAATGCGGCCAACTTTCATGCGGGGGGGGGGGGGGGGGGGAGTCCAAAGGTGCAACGCAGACAATCTCGAGTGAGATTTTGGAATTCACACCGGCGTTTAAACACCGATGGGGAAAACCTTTTTGCATCGTCACCATCGACAACCTGTGCGGTGGCGTCCAATCGCACAACGCATTCGTCAACAACGCTGCCCTCCCCCCCCTCCTTTAAAGAGAAACCTCTATCTCTGGTCAGCTTCATAGACAGCAGGCTTGAGTAAAATATTAAAAACTACACCTGGACACTGGAATGATCGAGAAATGCCACGTGATGCAAGGTGTTTTGAGATGCTGGGGCATTTGCGCGCCCAATAAATACCAATTCCTTATCCTCGTGAAGAAAGGGGATTGTTGCTCGAAACGTCGCCGACTCTCTTCGTTTCTCTCTATGGCAGCGTTCCTGACGAACGCGTTCGCCCCCTGCTGTTATCAATTGTGCTCGTGCACCACCAGCATTTTAAGGAAATAAATTATTTCCTATCGGATTTTTTCGGTTCGTTTTAAGGAAACCCCTGCGGCGTTTGGTGCGCTGGCGCTGGGCGAAGATGTCGTGCCGGGATGGCGATCAGGGGAACAAATGCTCTTCTCTACAGCGAAGCGACCGAGCATCCACCGACACTAAACAAAGATCCCCCGTATAGCCTTCGCAGTCCTGTTGGGGCAAGTGCCGGCTAGGGTTGCCACCACCCCCCCCCCCTTCCCCGGATTTCTCCGGGATCGTCCCCACTCTGAGAGAGCCGCCCTCGATAAATCTGCGAGGCCTTCTCCCAGGGGCATTAACCGTCCGGGTTGTTGTCAAGTTGCGCAATAATAATATTAATGCACCACTCAAGACGATGCATTTAAGTGTAGCTATCCCCCCCCCCCCCCCCCTGCTTCAGGCATCATGAGATACTCTTATTCCCACGATATATTCCGTTTTGTTTGTACCTAAGGAGGTGGCAAACCCCAGCTCACGGCACCACGCGGAATTAACCGTAGCACGCCATGCGTTCCAAGCCGCAGAGAATCAAAACGCCGCAAGAAATCTAACGGTGCTCACGAATAGGAGGTGGCAACCCCCAGCTCACGGCACCACGCGGAATTAACCGTAGCACGCCACGCGTTCCAAGCCGCAGAGAATCAAAACGCCGCAAGAAATGTAACGGTGCTCACGAATAAAGGGAAAAAAACGCACAAAAAGTACAAATCAAGCGGCAACATGATGCAAAACGTCACGCAAAGCCGAAATAGACGGCACTCCGAAATGAGCGTAAGCTACTGAACGCTTACGCGTTTGTTTTCAATTTCGCTTCGTCGTCACTGCTAGCAGTTGTTAAAAATGGCTTTAGTATTCACTGTTATGCATGCCTGGGTAGCTGGCCACTGCTCTCTGTAATTACATCCAACATGGGTAACGCGATCAAAGCCTCGTGGAGAAAGCAAAGAGCCAACGACCATCAAGTGATACAGTCACAGGGCCCAGGGCAGAGTTCGCAAACGGGTTTTGATTCCTTACCCATACCCGGCCGCACCCGGGTCGCAAATGGGTACCCGGCCGGGTACAGGTACACGTTCCCTACCCGTACCCTACCCGAAATGAGTGACAAACGGTTACTCACCAGTGACTCACGGCCTACCCGTACCCGTACCCGGCCGCACCAGGGTCGCAAACGGGTACCCGTAGCCGTACCCAGCCGGGTACGGGTAGCCGGGTATCGGGTAGGGTATGGGTATCGGGTACCTGGTTGTGACCTCTGGCCCAGGGTGCGACCCGTCCGGGTTTGGGGCGGTCATACAAGGCTAGAGACAACAGATTGGGGGGACTTCCCCTCGCCTCAACTCCTGGATACGACCGCAGCAAAGTCAACGACAATGTTGTACTCATCTAACGTTACAAATTTGCAACGGCACTGAACATTGCTCGGCGATCGAGGTCGTGGGAAACCACAGATGAGCCAGGAAGGAAGGCAGAACGGGCCCCAATAATTGCCCAATCTCTGTAGCCCTAGACTGCGATGTTTGACCTGGCCACAAATGAGAGCTGAACGAAGTGGCTTATCATGTGGAAATGTATAGCATCAAAATACTCTGAACGCATGTTGATTTTAAACGTGGAGGGAAAAACCGGAATGACCCGGAGGAAAATTCACGCGACCACGGGGAGAACATGAAAACTCCAAATATACAGGCGTCAGGGTCAGGATCGAACCCACGACTTCCTGCATACCAGGCGAGGTAGTTAACATCTCACCACCGCGGCCGCCCATTAACGTGCGAGAAAACCAAAGCACGGGGAGAGAACCCACGTGTACGAACGAGGGGGGACGGGGGGGGGGGCACAACACTCAATCTCATCCAGGTGGAACAAACGGGAGATTAGTCCACACTTTGCTGTATCCACTTTTCTCCTGGCAAGCCCGGGGTACAGGCACCTCGACACACGCAGGCATGTAAATTTCACAACATCTTTGAGTGATCCACCAACTCTCTCGCCTCCACAGCGCTGGATCAGAGGCGTGTCGCCATCACCACTACCACCGCCCGCCCGCCCGCCCGCAAAAGCTTTAGAAGACATTGCTGAACACAGGGCCAGATACGGAAGAGACCACACTCGGATTTACGAGTGGCTGCGAAAAACATACCTGTTTAGAAAAAGTCACAGGACAAGCCTTTAACTTCAATGCCTCGTGTCCACAATTATCCAAGCGCTTCACTGATTGTCCAATGTGTTTTCATTGTTCGAGTCAATTAGATCGGTGAACGAGTTCACCGCTCCCCCATCCCCAACACTCACGACCGTGACCACTTTCTCAAAAACAACGTGGCGAGTTAAATCTCCGCTTAGACAGGCAGCACACACACACATACACGCACACACACGATATTATTTATACACATACACGATTTTTAACTATTTTTTGTGGAGGAAATTTTTTGTTTAGGAAGCGTGCGTTTTTCAGAAAACCTTCATCACCGCGTTACAATCTTTGTGCCGGCACAAACGGTGTGACGTCTTGTGTCCCCCGAAGCTACGGCCGTGAAAGTTAAAACGCCACCTTCGCTTGGAGTTCTCTGATATTTGTTTCCAGAATCAGAATCTAAATCTTTATTTAGACTGGAGAAATCCGGTGAGCTATGAATCTCTTTTTCACCGATGTCCAGCATGGGCAGGTTGAAGTGCGGCACGCTCAGCATCGTGTCCCACGTTCCGCTCTCTTTAAACAAAAAACGATTTGTTTTATTTTCCCAGGTAAGGCCCCACTGAGCTACAGAGCTTTTTTTCAGAAGCGGCCTGGCCACAAATGATAGCTCGACCAAGTGGCTTATCACGTGAACATTTTTAGAAGCCAAATACTCTGAACGCATGTCGATTCTAAATGTGGAGAGAAAAAAAAAACCGTAGAACCCGCGGGATAATTCACTTGACCATGGGGAGAGAGACACGCAAACTCTAAATAATACAGGCGCCAGGGGCAGGATAGAACCCACGACGTCCTGCATACCATGCGAGCGAGTTAACATCTCGCCTTTCAGCCGCGTGGGAATCGTTTGGCGTTATCGCAACAACGCGTTGTGACATCGAGCGGAAGTCTCTCCCGGCTGAACAAACGAAGTAGCCTCTAACGACGACGATCCAATGATTAGCTCCTCAGCAGCGTTTCAAGATTCACGATCCGCACTCGACGGAAAGCAATCGCCCACCCTCCTGCCGACTCCCCACCTTCTCCCATCACGCTACGAGTGCAAATGCTTCGACATAAGTATGCATTAATTGCTTTAAATTACGACATTTTTTACAAATACGTTGGCCACAGACAACAAAAACTTACGGACATCGCGTGCACGGGACTTCCCTTCCTGTTGGTGACATCAAAACGCAAACTGTGCAACGTCCCCTCGAAAATTATGCTCATTTAACTTCCACACACAAGCGACATCGACGATAAAGACACAGCTGCTATTAATGTTAATCATAAAAAATACAAAAACAACGTTTAGGTAAGTATGAAAATCCTCGAAAAAAAAAAAATGTACTCCTTGCCACGACATTCGGTTCCCGTGGCGAGTGTTACGCACGCCGAGTCGGGCTTAAATAGCAACTTCGTCTGGAAAACGATTCTATAAACGAATTGTAAAAAAAAAAAAGCCACGTTGAAATATTGTAAAAAAAAAAAGAGAATTACATAATTTTCAAGACTAAATCGATGTGAGCCACGGGACGCAATCCACATTCCAAAGATGTTCCCCTCTCCCTTCGTCTGTGAAAGCGTGGGCCCACTCGGCTTCCCTCACCGCCAAACAACAACAAAAACAAATAAAAAAGTGGTGGCTCCTTTCGTTTGCATCGTCATCTCGGCGGGAGAACGAGCGAGACGTCTCAGGTTTGGGTTGACCGCGAGGACCCGCACACCGTCGCTCGCTCTCCACGGGGGTAGGGGGTTTGGTGGTGGGGGGGAATGTGGGGGGGGGGGGGGGGGGTTTGGGGGGCGGGCAAAGTCTATTTGTCGCTAGCGGCGCAGGGTGCCTTGCTCCACTGGGCGACCGCGTTGGCGTACTCCACAATCAGCTTGTCCATCCACGTGAGTGGCTCCGGCAGCAGCACCGCCCCCTCGAAGTATCCCAGGTGGCCGCCGTGCAACGTCAGGGCGAACATCACGTTCTCCTTTTTCTCTGCGGGGTGGCGGGAGGGGGGCGGGCGAGCAAAGGACCGCGGAACGAACAAATGCGAAGGTTAGGATTTTTGAAAAATTATAATAACAAAAAAAATCACACGTAGCCACCACCGTCACCGGTGAGCGAGCGAAGGCTCCGCTTGGTGACATCACGGTAAACCCTGGTTACGTGCGGAAGGGTCGCCACGGACGCGCACGCGCGCCATCACCGCGCGGCGGGTCTTGGTCGCTGCAGGCCGCCCTCGTAGCAGAGCCGCGTGGCTCGGTGAAGCCTTACCGGCTGCAATCACGACGATGACGGCTGAGGTGGTGGAGCGCGTCAACAGGTGGATTGTGCGCGTTGCTTTCCCAGCGCGCGTTTGTCCTCGGCAGTAATTAACTCGCAATAAGGAGGCCGATAACCGTCGGGATAACAAGCGCTCTGTGTTAATTGCAAATTGTCCTTTTTGTACTGCTTAGTGTCGCATTGGAAAACCGTTTTCGTTAACTAGGTTTGTTTCAATGGGATGCATGCGCCCCCCACCCCCTCTCCAAGTTACGGAAGGATAGACGGAGAGAGAGACAAGCGAACGGATGAACGGACTGATCCAATCCAGAAATGCTTTCAAGCTTTCGGTGGAAGAGCGAAACAAAAAAATGTCAGTCAAAAATTTCAGAACAAGATCCTGCAGGCAACATTAAACATTGACGGCGGGCATTTGTCAACGCCTTTTTATCAACCGAAAATTATCCCCAACGGTCAACCTTGCCGCAGTGTTTGACCGGCGTCACTCGAAGCAACTTTTTTTTATTTTACGACGGATACGATCGGATGCTGAGCTGAGCCAGGGCACGTGTATGGGGTAACGCGCGAACACATGAGCACACACGCGCGCACACGAGCACACACCACGCACGTACACGCACGCACACACGCGCACACGCAGTGAACCGTCGAGGGCAACACTCCGGCCCGCGACCACTCTTGGAAACGTTTTTCAGACGTCACGGAAAACCGAACATGCCTGTTTGTCCGACGCAGTCCCCCGAAATATAACCGTACCATGGCGTAAACACTCTGGTCTGGGCCTGTCAGAGGCAACACAAGACCGCATGAACACAACTCGATGATACCACAAAACGTGGCTCTCGTCTCTTTGGGACACTAAATTGGTTACCACGGTGGGGGGGACATTTTCGACCTGGCAACCAACAACCGTTTCTAATTTTAGCACTGCTCAAGTCACCTGTTGCGACTCCACCGACTCCCGGGCAAGCAGACGACGCAACACGGTACAAGTGTGATAGAAGTTTATCGTCAAATAACGCGTGCGGTCGCCCGCCAGAGGTGTCCAAGGATCCTATTTCGGCTCTATTGCCAAGGTGAAGGTTCCCCGCCCCAACTCGGCGTTCGACGCTCGTTGCAGGGGTTCGCGGTTCGAGCACAAACATACGGGTGCCACCTGCGTCACGGCGGACGTGAAAGACCCCGGCGCCACGGCCAAAATTTTCCAAAATCGAAAATTTATACGACTCACAAATTTCCCAGCACCTGGGTAAAACCACAGAGGGAGAACGGCCCCTGACTGGAAAACTACGCTCGTCAATGATAACACGGCGCCTTTCGTCGCGATGGCCTCATGCTGCTATCAGAATTGCGCAAATACCAAAATGTGCCAACCTATCATTATTTTATCATTTTGGCATACATGATTGAACTAAGGTATTGGCGTATACACTATCCACCAGACGTCGGGGTGGGTCAGACAGGCTTCTAACGGAGATTGATAGAGTCCACCGAGGAGGAAGTTGGGGGTGATGACATCGGCACAAAGACACGCGCACGCGCCATGCCCGCAAACGTCCGCTCTTCTATTTTATTTTTTAAACGGCGGGTGTTGCATTTCAGCGCCACTAACGAAAGGCTGGCATGGCGACGATGACGAACCCGAAGGGCGATCCACCGACACAAAACAAAGATCCCCCGTATAGCCTTCGCAGTCCTGTTAGGGCAAGTGCTGTTAGCCGGGCACCTACGAAGGCCGGCAACGGCACACCAAGTGCGTGGGTGGGAAAGCACATCGCCCGGCCGCCTTTGTCTCCGCCAGTGGCGATGTTTACACATTGCATCAAGCACTCATTCGAGGCTGAGTCGACCTAGGGGAGGCCCAGGACCGTTTCAGATAAACGCCACTGGCATTAGGTGGTGCACGGCACGCGAGGGGGATGATGAGGTCAGCACCACGCCCGACCATTAACTATATCCGTAATTTCACACTGCCTTGTGTCTCCTGGTTGATGTCGTTTACACCCTGCAACCGGTACCCGATTAAGGATGAGTCAACCCAGGAGACGCCCAAGAGCAGTTCAGACGTAGCTCTCCGCTGACCTTTGCTCACCATGGGCGCAAGAGCAGAGCACTAACCACCGTGCCACCCCGTCGGCGTGGCTGACGCGCACACTTGTGCACAGACACTGGGCGCTAGACACTGGCCGCTAGACACTGGGCGCTAGACACTGGCCGCTAGACACTGGCCGCTAGACACTGGCCGCTAGACACTGGCCGCTAGACACTGGCCGCTAGACACTGGGCGCTAGACACTGGGCGCTAGACACTGACTTGCCACGGCTCGGCTCGGCACGGGCATCAACGAACGTGGACGAGCGTGGACGAGCACGGGGGCAAGCGTGGATGAGCGTGGGGGCGAGCGTGGGCGAGCTGGGCATCGTGCAACGTACCGGCCAGCGTGCGAGGGATGACGAGGAGTGAGGAATGGACGATGGGGTCATCCAGAGCGTTAACGAGCAGCATGGGCACCTTGATCTGCGGCCAGAATGCAACACGGCAAAACAAACACCCACCGTGGGACCATCGTCCAATTTATACTCAACAAGCATTCGCACGATAACAGTTTTCCATTGCACTATAATTGTTTCCCATTCTGCCGCATTGATTTTGATGCTTGGCAAAACTTAAAGGTTCTTCACCGAGTGCTATGCACTTTTAAGTCTCGATTGAAAATCATTTGTTTAGAACTGCCTTTTTGTGTTTAGCCCGATTAACGTAGTTGGCTACGCACAGTGTGAAATAATTTCAACGTATGTACGTCCAATCAACGTAAAACTGCGGATTGGTCTTCCAATAGAAGCACAACTTCTAACGCAGTCCATAACGTTCACAACGCAATGGCCCAGGCTTTGTTTTAAGTTGTCACACGTAGGAAAAAAATCCCGTGAAACAGAAGAGTAGATAACCCTTCTTCATGTGACAGGCGACGTTACGAGCAATGGCCCTTCACGTCACATGATGAAGGGCCATTGTGCCCGAAACGTCGCCTATTATACATTTTTCCTTTTAAGGCTGCAGTGTTGTTATCGACGCGTGTGTTGAGTTGTTGTTTGTGCACCACTGGCAACACAGCAGCAGCCAGCAACATCGTCACCGATGTAACGTGCCGCTGTGTCGGCGCTGTGGCTGAGGAACGAGCGACGTACGTTCTGCAGGAAGGGAGCGCAGCTCTCTTTCTCGTAGTAGTCCTGCAGGGTGCTGTAGCCGTGGAATTTCCTGCACGGGAAGACACCATGGAGCAGAGGCGTTGCGTCTCGGTCGCACACACCGTCACCTCGTGCGCGACAGCTACAACATCAACCGTCTCTCTCGAGGCCAACTCAAGCCTCCCGTTGATTGCGCGACTTCTGTCTGGCCAAACGCCATTCCTGGACTTTCACACTCACTCGCATTACCAAGTTGCTCTCAAGCTGCCAACCACTCGCATCTCCCAACCACTCACACTTCCACAAAGACACCCCAGTTATAGCCTTTAATAGACTGTTGGGGCACGTGCTGTTAGCGAGCACACTTCCGCTCACACTCCTTCACGCTCCTCCTCCCGGCCCATCAGCCCCCCCCACCCGCCCTGTGAAAATAAACACCATTCATGGACTTTCAAGAATGTTTGATTGATTTCACACTCGCCGACTCATGTGGCGGCTATGCTCTCAAACTCACAACCACTCATACACCCAACCACTCACACTTCCACCCAAACTCCCCATTCCTCCTCCCTGCTCCTCAGCCACCCGGCCACCGCCCCTTGCCCCCCCCGCTCCCCCTCCCCCCGCTACCGTCAGCTGCAGCTGACCTCATGATCACGTCGTCGATCTGCATGAGCGAGGTGGCCGTGTAGAGGCGGTTGAAATCCATTTCCTGGAGGCACGACGGCCGCTTTCCATTCCCGTCTCCCAGCAGCAGCTCCCTGTGGTAACGATCGGAGGAGGGGGGGGGAGGGAGGAGAGGGGTGGGAGGAGGGGGGCAAGGAGTAATTTACGATGTAAATGTCAGGGAAGAGATGCTCGTATCCACACTTTAACCCACCAAACGTGGCCTTGTCGATCGACGCACTGCAAGTGCACCCGGTTATGCTGCTTGGTGGACAGGTGGGAGGAAATTTAAGAATCGTGCCCCCGACGGTTTCGGCTCCCGTGCCGCCCCGGAGATCGGATTGAACCGGGCGACGCGTGGCGACGCGGTAGATATCCCCCCGCTCGTGAACGCACAACGTCCAATCTGGCCGGTTCCCCTGCAAAACGCTACGGAGGTTTCAACGTACGGCATTCCGATTCAAATAGCAGCCAGCAGAAATACTGTTGGATTAGCGCTGTTCTACAGGCACGCTGCGTGCGGATCGAGGGATGCTGCCGTTAAATTAAACGCAGAGAGGGGGATCGTTACCTTGACATGTAGGCCTTTGCAGCCAATACGTTGATTAATAATTGTTTTGTTTGTCATCTTTAGCCCCAACCTCTCTGCCCTCTATGTGTGATGTTGAAGGCCACTGCCCTGATTATAATCCATAAAGAGGTTTTTTTTGGGTTACATCGCGTAAATATAAGTGTCGTTAAACCTGCCACCACCCAACACAGACAATTGGCTAGGTTTGTTACATAAACAAAACATGCCAATTAGTTACTAGTTCAGCACAGCGGTGTGTCAGAGAACAAACCCACACCAATTTCAAATTCCACAGTATTTACAAAATCGTGTTTACGGAAGTATTAAATATACCGTGGCTATGCATTGATGAAATTCTGACCGAGAAAGCTTCTAACTGCAAGGTGGCTTAGGACTTTTCCCGGCTGAATTTAACAACCGCAATACTGAACAACCTCAAAGAGCTCCGAGCTTCATCAGGCAAACGAACTGGGACGTCGGGTGGGCAACCCGGGCCAACTGCGCCCTTACAAGTGCCCGCCAGTGTCTCCGCCAAGTGCCAGCTTAGAGCGCTGCTCATCTCCGCGTGTGCGTGCGTGCGTGTGTGCGTGCGCATTTTTGTAATCCGAGCCGTGCAAGGGAAGAGGGCATACTTGTGGCTCAGGATGATGCGCTTCATGTTGTCGGCCATCATGAAGTTGTAAAAGCGCCGGAAGTTGTCCCACTGCAGGAATGTGGGCGATGCGCTGCAAGACAAACAAATAACGTACGTGCTTTCAAAATTTATTTTACACTAGAATTGTCACTTTGCGGTTTTGTTCCGCTCGTTCTGTCACGGTGACATTTTATCACACGCTGGAATCCATTCGGATCGCTCGCAGGGGCAGCAGCGTCTCAAGGGTTCAAAGTCGATTGTGTTGAAGCCGGTGGGAACTCTAGAGGCAAGGGTTATAATAGACAACATTCTCATTTGTGAGGGTGATCCTGGGTCGACTAACTCAGGGGTCCCCAACCCCCGGGCCGCGGAACGATACCGGTCCGTGGCCTGTTAGGAACCGGGCCACACAGCAGGAGGTGAGAGCGGTGAGTCCGCGCGTGGAACCCGCCCCCATTGTTTTATTATTGACCACTTCCGTCCGCGCCTCTTTCTCATACTGCACACTTGTCTCAGTTACAGTTTTGGTGAGCCCACAAGCTCTAACCCCTAGTAGCCAAAATGAGTAAAAAGCAAACGTTGAAAAGGGGGAAAGACCCAATGATGAACACCACCCCCCCCCCCCCCCCGCGGTCCGTGAAAAAATTGTCTTCCACAAAACCGGTCCTCTGGTGCCAAAAAGGTTGGGGACTGCTGATCTAACTGACGGAAAGTAAAACAAACAGTAGGTTCAGGACAAAGACAGCCAGCATCTCTTGATGGGGATTTGAAAATATTGCAAACACGATTCCCTGCAGGGCAAATCAGCTCGAGGCAAAATTGCTTCCGGATCGAACACAGCACAAATTGCAAAACTCAACAACAAAAACATTAAAGATATGGTCGGGTGACTTTAGCACTAATATGTACACACAAGCAAGGCTAAGTTACGTGTCGAATGAAAATATATCCTAACCCTAACCTAAAGGGTAACGACCCTTTGTGTTAGAGAATGCCCCACGGAAGTGGATATCGTAAAGCTGCTACTGACATCTCTTCAAGTGACCTCTGATCCACACAGAAGGAGACGACAATTTCCCACCCGCTCCGCGACATGAGTCATGTTCGCCGCACGACAGTCAATAACAACATTTGTAATTTTCAGTTTAAGCGCAGAACCAAATTGAAGATGATGGGGTTTTTTTGTCGTTGTTGTTGTTGGAGTCATTGGTGACTGGGCTGAGAGAATCAACTCGTAAACACATTCCTGCGGAGGGAGCTGGTAGGAACGTTGGGTTGCTCGGTCAATGGCCAGGGTCAACGGCGGCATGGTGTATTCCGCAAATATGCCCGACTGTGAGGGCGGGCATAAGTCGGCGTGAGTAGGTTAAACGTTGAGTTTTATAAGGGCACCACCGGGTGACCAGCCCCTCCCCACACAGCCCCACCCCTCCCACCTCCCACCCAGCCCCACCCTCCCCACCCAGCCCCTCCCCACCCTCCCCTCCCCACCCAGCCCCACACCTCCCATTTTTGGATGCACGACGGACGGCCGGACACAATAATCCCCTGTGGGCTGGTGTAACCAGGAGGTTCCTACCAGTATAACAGACCACTGCCTGGACTTGAACATTGGATGTCAGTGGTGCTGGCTGAGAGCCACCTGGCCAAATAAATACATCAATTGCCACCCCTTTGCTAATCTACTACTAGATGAAGGCCTCCCTCCACTTGTCGTTTATTTGCATTTCAATACTTCACCTCGCTGGTCAGCGTGGATTGGTGATCGGGTCGCGTGGTCGGGACAGTTCAGATATCACATGCCGACGATGTTAGCCATCGGCCCAGAATAGAATTCAGGTCAGAACCATTGCGCATCCGCTCCCTCCCCACTAACGAGATGAGTCACTGCCCATTAAGACTTATTTTTCTGAGGATCCTAAAATGTAAAGTGTAACCAATGCCTCTTTAAGAGAGTTTTTTTGTGTGTGGGAGGAACCCAGGGGCTACATACCACACACCCACACACAAGGGGCGAGGCTCAGGAGTATGCCACCAGGCTCCGCGGTGGCGAGAGCGGTGGCGGTGGGAGCCAACGGTCACTCGTCCTCTGCCTTCGTCACTTCCCGACTTAGACCATTGCAAACGCTTCACTAATTTTCAGAGAGGGGCCACTTTTCCCGATAAGACACCATCAGTGTGAGGGCCGCCACACATTTGACACCATTGGGGCTTGACAGCAGCACGTTGATGGGGGTGTTGTCACATGTTGTGTATCGTCAGGAGCCGCACTAAAGGCCACCAGTGGCCCACGGGCCTTGCAATGAAGAACGCTGGTCTATGGCCTTCCCAAATCCCTGGTCTCCAAACGCCGGATGCTCCATAATGCCGCTGCCAGCCGCCCCACCCAAAACTGTAAATGACACCGCGGTCTCCCACACACTCCCATCGCTCCACTGCCTCCCAATTCAATTCCAGATCAATTTCAAGATCGCATTAGCTGTCATCGTGATCCCACACGGACAAGCCCATGCCTACCTCTCCCCTCTCATTTCACTCGATTCCCCTCCACACACACTCCTACCTCTTTCATCTCATCTCACTATTCCCCTCCACGCACTCTCCTACCTCTCCCCTTTCATTTCACTCTACTCCCCCTCCATGCACTCTCCTATCTCTCCCCTCTCATCTCTATTCCCCTCCACGCACACTCCTACCTCTCCCCTCTCACCTCATCTCACTCCTCCACTCCACGCACTCCCCTACCTCTCATTTCATCTCACTTTACTCCCCTCCATGCACTCTCCTACCTCTCCCCTCTCATCTCTATTCCCCTCCACACACTATCCTACCTTTCCCCTCTCATCTCACTCTACTCCCCTCCACGCACTCTCCTACCTTTCCCCTCTCATCTCTATTCCCCTGCACGCACTCTCCTACCTCTCCCCTCTCATCTAATCTCACTCTCCGACCTCTCCCATCTCATCTCTATTCCCCTCCACGCACTCTCCTACCTCTCCCCTCTCATCTCATCTCACTACTCCCCTCCACGCACTCTCCTACTTCTCCCCTCTCATCTCACTCGACTCCCCTCCATGCACTCTCCTACCTCTCCCCTCTCATCTCTATTCCTCTATGCACTCTCCTACCTCTCCCCTCTCATCTCACTCTACTCCCCTCCACGCACTCTCCTACCTCTCCCCTCTCATCTCTATTCCCCTCCACGCACTCTCCTACCTCTCCCCTCTCATCTAATCTCACTCTCCGACCTCTCCCATCTCATCTCTATTCCCCTCCACGCACTCTCCTACCTCTCCCCTCTCATCTCATCTCACTCTACTCCCCTCCACACACTCTCCTATTTCTCCCCTCTCATCTCACTCGACTCCCCTCCATGCACTCTCCTACCTCTCCCCTCTAGTCTCTATTCCTCTACGCACTCTCCTACCTCTCCCCTCTCAACTCATTCCACTCCGCTCCACACACTCTCCTACCTCTCCCCTCTCAACTCACTCTACTCCCCTCCACGCACTCTCCTACCTCTCCCCTCTCATCTCTATTGCCCTCCACGCACTCTCCTACCTCTCCCCTCTCATCTCACTCTACTACCCTCTACAACCCTCTACGCACTCATGCAAAAATGAATTTCTATCGAAGGCCCCACCCAGTCAACCTTCGCTCCGTGGAAGTTCAGTCAATCTCCTCCACTGCCCCCATCGTCTGGAATTGCCTTCCCCTCAGCTGAACGTGCTGTGGACCCCGCCCCCGTTAAAGTTCAGGCTCAAGACCAGCCTTGTCTCCTATGCTAATGACCAACTGCCCCTCTCTCAAATAAATATCCTTTCAACATGTAGGCTTTTGCAACCGATATCATCCATAATACAGGCTTCTGTATATCTGAAGGCTGTATGAATACACATTAGATTTGATCCTCTCGAGGCGAATGCATGCTCATGAGATACGCTGTAGAGGAGGCCTGGGACCGCTCCAGATATTTGCGACTGTTGTTGGTCTTGAGCCGGAATCGAACTCAGTTTGGGGAGTTCGTAGCGTAGCGTGATAGCCACTGCTCCACACGCAAGCACGTACACACCCAAACAAAGACAAAGATCCCCCGTATAGCCTTAACAGATTGTTGGCGCAAGTGCTGTTAGCGAGCACCTATAAGAGCCAGAAACGGCACACGAGGGGGTGGGTGGTCAAAACCAAGCCCGGCCGCTTTTCTCCCCAGCAGGGATGTTTACACACCGCACCAGGTACTCATTTGAGGCCGAGTCGACCTAGAGGAGGCCCAGGACTGGTTCAGATAATCGTCACCGGTGTTGGCCGTGAGCGGGAATAAAACTCATGTAACCGAGTTCGTAGCGCAGCGCGCTAACCGCTGCACTCCCGCTCGCCACACACACATGCATGCGTACACACACGCGCGCACGTACACACTACCGCTCCTCCCAGACACACACACACACACTACCGGTCCGCTCACACACACACTGCACGCTTACATTAACGCGCTGTAGCCCTGTCCGACGCTGATGCAGCACGCGACGCCCTCCTGATTCTCGCGGTCCTCGCCCAGGAACTTGCACACGATGTTGCCGCCCATGCTGAAGCCCACGACGACGAGCTTCGTGTTTGGGTAGAGCTTCCGCACGCGCCGAACCATGGCGCCGTACTCCCACGTGCAGCCTGAACGCACACAAAGACAAAGACCCGCACACCCGCCGCTTAGCCACGCAGACTACAGAATAACTGTGAACCCGCATTGCCCTACGGGCAAGTCCCGCACGACGGAATCGACAACGCGGGGACGGTCCGTCCCGCTCGGAAGCACGCGACGCCCCAAGCAGGGATCGCGGGGGGTCGTGGATCGTCGGCCTCATCGGGGGCATGCTTCGCACCCTCAGATGAGAAGACACCGATTGAAGACGATTGTCCTCGGCTGATAGGGGACTGCCGAAGATGAAGACAATCATTACACGGCAACCTTTACTCAATTGGGATTATAAGCAGCAGCAATAAACACTCCATACTGCCAAGACTTGGCAGGATCCTGCTGACAAACAGTCATGAGACTCGGCGAGTCTTTCCTGGGTAAAAAGATTGAAAACTCATTTCTTTAGAACTGGTTTGTTGTCCTTCACACGCACCTCCGATTAACACTGTTGGCTACATACGGTGCGAAAGAAGTTGAACATACATACAAACAAGCATAATAATTATTATTATGACCAAAATCTTATATATAAATGTAATTTTTTGTCTGTTTTTCTGTCTGTTTGTGTTCACGCGCTTGCGAGGGATTTGGCTCTCAAACGGTGGGGTTTATGTAAAAAAGAAATTAGCCAGGTACCACGCCGTAAGACCCGCGGTTGACAAGCGCTATTCCTTTTTCACGTCCGTCACCTTTAAATTAGTTAAATTACGTGCGCTCGGCCATACCAACTCACGCACTTTAGGTGGGGGGGGGGGGGGACCATGCCAAGTCACACGCGTTCGGTGGGGGTGAAGGGGAAATTTACTTTCGCCTTAAAAATACTATACAAATACACACAAAGCTGAGGCAAATTCTTCAGTCTGATATCCCCTCCTCACGCCAATGCGTCCAGTTACTGCTATTAAGTCCGGAGCTATTATTTGTATAGCGCTTAGATAGTATTGTAGCACGGCCGGGGGGATGGTGCGGGGTGTAGCAGCCCAGCCCCCAGCCTGCCGGCTGGGCAATCTAGGCAAGACCGGGGGCTCTGCACGGGACTAGGCCTCACCACGCCACTCTGACAGGCTCGTGGTTTGTGCTATACAGTCGATATATACTGGTATAGAGTCAGCATGTACTACTGTTGTGATAGCACGTACCACCAGTCAGTCAGAGCGACCTTTTACGTGAAACACGGAAAGCTAAAAAGGGACTCGGTGTTTCAAGGTATCTCGTGCTTACTTAATGGCGTGCAAGGTCTACGAGCGACCATTAAAGGGCTTAACGGTTCCTTAAATGAGATGAGAGACTGCCGTTGTTGCGGGCAGACAACAGCATCTGCGGCCTCTGGGCTCGCTGATGCAGCCAAAATTAAACAGAAGGCTCACGGGGATGACTGACTGGGCTGGGATAAGTGGCAATCCAAGGGAGCTCAGAAGGACTTCTGTGCCGTCCCCTTCGACACGCACACATTCTGAACAATCGTGAATGCCTGTAACATTATTTGTTAATCTGTGTATTTAATTGCAATTTACATCACACGCTGGGCAGCGGTGGCTATGCACGTGGCCTGTAATCTCAAGCCGCACCTTACCATAATAAAGGCTCAGTCCTTTGTTATGTAGACTAGCCGTAGTCTCAAGCCGCACCTTACCATAATAATAAAAAGGGGGCCGTTCCTGGCCCATCCCCCCCCCCCTCAACCAGTATATATACGGGGTAGTAGCTCTTGGAATCTCTCATTTACTTCATACAGCAAGCGTGCTGTGACGGTTCCACCTGAAGACGGAAGCTTGTGTTGCCCCCGAAACGTCGTGATTTTTATTTAATTTTTAATTTTACTTTTATTAATTTAAATTTTTTACCTACGTGACTTTACCGAAAAAACCTAAGAATAATCGAGCACTGTTGGAGGCAGCAGCAAGTGTTGGTGGATCACTACACAGACGTTGTCAAACTCCCTCCCCGTGGGCATTGAAGAGGTGCCACTCCCGGCTCGCCAGGGCAAGGCGGTACTGAGAAAAGTGCGGACTAATATCATGCATTCATTAATCACCCCCCTCCCCTCTGCCACATCGCTGAAGATGGGCTCACAAGTGATGCCATCACATCTACCCCTCTATTTAAGGAACGAAACACGAGGATTCCTCCACAAATCTGGCTGTCGCCTGACGAAGCCAGTTGTAATTACTGGTGAAACGTCGTACTCGGATTGTAAATGTTGTGGCTTTGCTCGGGTTTAACAACACATTCATATATTTACGCGATCGAACCCAAAAAAAACTGTATTACAGATGATATTGGCCGCTAAAGCCAAATTGTTAAACTAATATAATTTTTCCCTTCCGTACGGGATAGTCTCTTGACCCCTCGTATGTGTGGCTTTTCTCCGAGCGCTTCTGGTTTTCTCTCGCATGAACAAACCCGTTAACTAAGCAGAGCTTGCGAAATTGCTGGCGCCGGCTCATCGCCCGGCTGCTGCTTTCTCACTTGTCTGTGGTTACTCATGAACGACGAGTCGTTCCCGATATCTCCATATATATAAAAGGCAAAGCTGTGATTATGTGTGTCTGTTCAAACTGTTTAGCGTACTTCCCGACATGCAACAAACTGGAAATTTGGCATGTGGGTACTTTCCAGACTGTACATCCTGCAGAAATTATAAAAATACACTTTTGTTTTTTTTGGGGGGGGGGGCTCAATAATGCATACATTTTTTGCACGGCAAGTGAGCTGTGACGTCACATCTGTCATGTGATCCGCGCATGTGGAAGCGTAACGCATTGTAGTGTAGTGGTTAGCGCGCCGCGCTACGAACCCGGCGACCCGAGTTCGATTCCCGCTCACGGCCACCACCGGTGACGATTATTTCAACCGGTCCTGGGCCTCTCCTAGGTCGACTCAGCCTGAAACAAATAACTGGTGTGTTGTGTGTGAACATCGCCACTGGGGAGACAAAGGCGGCCGGGCGTGGTGAATCCAAGTCCCGGGCGAGGCCGGGTAGTACAGCTAGTAATTAATAACTAGATGGGGGGGTCCCCGTTACCCGGTCCCAAGGGTACTTGCACTACTGTCGTGTTTTTGTGCTGTTTGTTGTTGTAACATTCTCACCTGCCCCTACTGGACATCTGTGAAAAAGAGCTTCATAGCTCATCGGATCCCTCCAGGATAAATAAATGTATGATTCTGATGTACGTCAGTTCAATGATGCCAAATTAACGGCTGCAATGAAAAAATCGCGTCGCCGCCATCTGCTTTGATCCACATTGCTCAGCGTAGCTTTTGGGCTGTGCAGAATGTACCACTCAATTAATGGGGGAGAACGATACCAATAGTTTTGCATACTGTAAAACATACAAAAACAAACCAAGACACAGCATGATAAAATTACTAACTATTATTGTACAATGATTAACAAATTACAACTTAAACAGGGTTAAGATTTATTTGTAAAACTGAAATAATGGGATTAAATCCCCCAGGTGATTGATAATGGTTTCTCTCTCCGTGGGCCGGAAAGAAAGGGGGTTTACATTTTGGAGGCGAGGACCACGTGACACATACACACACGCAAGCGCGCATGAAACTAACTTTCATATACAGATATCAAGAGGACTGCAGAGCGTGGGCAACTATTGACGGCTGCCGCCCACCTGACCCACGGTTCTTCAGCGATTGCGAGGGACAGCGCGCACGACCCGACGACGATGACGCTACGCAAAACTAAACATCAAAACAATATTCAGCGGGAGTCAATCTCTCTATACGCCTTCAGCTGGACATCAATTGCCAGCTCGCATGTGTGTATATATGTTTCTCTTCGAGGGCTGCTGTAATATTTGCGAAGGTGCTGAGCCATTACAGCCTTGACGCTGGACAAACACGGCAGTCTGGTCACGCCTGCAGCTGCGCGTGCGTACGTGGGAGGGAAGGCGGGCGGGTGCCGTTGGGTGTTGGGTTGCGACGGGAGGGATTTTTGTTGCCGGTGGGACAGCTCACCAGCCGGCTCGCTGCACTGGGCGAGGCGGTGCGTTTCAAACGCCGCGGTGGCTCCCCAGCCGCTTCCTGCCCCCAGCGCGTTCCAGGGCAGTGCGTGTTGTGAGCGCGTGATGTGTGCGCGCGGGTTGGGGGGGGGGTGGCAGGAGGAGGCTCGTGAAGGACGCCGCCAGGCAGTTGGAAGGCACTCGCCCTCCAGCAACTTCGGAGGGCAGAAGAGCGACGCTCACAACAACGAGCGGAGGCGCTGGGCGGCTAAAATGCAGAAAGTTGCCACACTAGGCGGCACAGCTGGTACATTTGTCAGTCAGTCGACCCATGGCACCTGGACCTCCTGTGAGCAAGCCTTCAGCACGTCACGTGACCTCAAAGTGCACCTGGCTTGGCACGGGTGCTGTGGTGAAATCACTCCCACTTAGTGGTGAATGGAGACTTGTTGTTATAGCAAGTGTTGTTGTTATAGCGCGCCGTACTACAAACCCGGCAAGCGGGTTTCGATTCACCATCACAGCAAACACCAGCGACGATTATCTGAACCGGTCCTGGGCCTCCCCTAGGTCGACTCAGCCTCAAATGAGTACCTGGTGTGGTGTGTAAACATTGCCACGAGGAAAGGCAGCCGGGCATGGTGATGGCCACCCACCCCCTCGTGTGCCATGCCGGCCTTCATAGGTACTTGCTAACAGCACTTACCCCAACAGCCTGTTAAAGCTATACGGGGGATCTTTGTATTTGGGTGTGTGCGTATTGCATAACGGGATGCGATATCGTGCGGGGGCTGAGTCGCGCTACGCGTATCACCGCGACAATTAAAATGGAACAAAAACAAGCCAATTATTATCATGAAGTGACTTGTTTATAATAAAAGAATACGAATACTGTATAGAGATCTTTTGTGAATTCGCTGCTGGGTGACGGCCTCTTCCCTGCAGTGTCGGTCATGGAGGTTACTTGACCATACTTCACCACGGTGGTCAGCGGTGTGGGGGTGTGTGAAGAGGGGGGGGCCCATTCAGATATCGCGAAATTGGTGGTAGGGCTTCCAAGAACAACTTACATTCAACGTGCATACGGAGCTGCAAGCGATCGATTCTTATACACATGAGTACACACGATTTGAGACGTATCGTGAGCACGGGAACTGATGCTACTGCGACAACCTAACCAAGCCAATCGCTCACCCACGAAGTTATTCCTTTGGACTCTTTCGTTTTTTTCGGTAAAGTCACGTAGGTAAAAAAAATAAGAATAAAATAAAATAATGATAAATGAAAATAACTCAATTAAATCACGACGTTTCGGAGGCAACACAAGTCTCCGTCTTCTTGTGTTGCCTCCGAAACGTCGTGAATTAAGAGTTATTTTCATTATTATTATTTTATTTTATTTTTTACCTAAGTGACTTTACCGGGAAAAAACCTAAGAGTATGAATCCTTGCAGTCACGAAAGCTTCAAATCTAGAATTATTCCTTTGGACTTGCCGCCAGAGAAGAACCCACAGGGTCCAACCTACTCGCTGTTCCCAACCACTATTGGCACCGGTGCTGCTCTGCAGGATGACTATGACACGCACGATAACCATGTCCCTGCATGATCTACCAACTCGGCTGATCGACTCGTCGACGCCAGCTGCAGCGATACGGGCGTTTGCACTACGAGAAATAAACGCTCACAAACGTTAAATGGCAGGTCGGATAGATCAGCGACCACGCCCAAGCTTAGAAAGGATTGAGCCATTTCCTCATGCAGGGGCAATGGAAATGCCTTGTGCTCAACGCAGAGTCACCGATGTTATTTATTTAAAAACCGCATGGGCAGGAAGTCCACGTTTAATAGAGAAAGAATGCAACTGCTTTTAAACTAACCATTCTGTACTGTTTTTGTACGGATGTCACGTATGACCGACCCATTTAAAATAGGTTCAATGCTCAATCGCGGTCTTATTTATTCCGAATGGAATGTGCGATTGCACCGTCGTTCCGAAGTTCACACCGCTGCGTAGGTTTTGGACATCGTGCCAAGCAGGTGTTCCGACGCGCTTGCACGATGTCCGACGTTTTGCTCTCCGTGCCAGGAGCTTCTTCAGGTAGCGTCTCGCGTTGTCTTAACGGGGCTATTTTTTTTATTTCCCCGTTGAACTTAGAGAAGTTCAGCCACCGTTACTACGACAACCGATCACGTAAATGGCACGCGCTTGAGTCGCGGTGGAATTTAAACACGGCCTTCACTATAGTTGCACTGGCACGCGAGCCGACACACCCACCGCCCCCCCGCCCTTAAACTTTCCAACGACAGGCAGCAGCAGGTCGTGACGACCTTCGCGTTAAGGTCACAACGACCGTCACAGAGAGCCCGGGGGGGGGGATGTCCCCCTCGAGTAAAGTGAGATGAACCGAGGGAGACCACCAAGTGGGCAGTGCCTTGCGCCGACATGTTTAAAAAAACTAATTTTTATTTGACCAGGTAAGGCCCACCGAGCTATACAGCTCTTCTTCAGAAAGTGACCTGCCCACAAATGATAGCTCAACGAAAGTGGCTTATCATCATGTGGACATTTACAGCTGCCAAATACTCCCAACATGCATGTCGCTTCTAAACGTGGAGAGGAAAAAGCGGAGGTCCCGGGGAAAAATCCACGCGACCACGGGGAGAACATGCAAACTACAGTGGTCAGGATTGAACCCACAACCTCCCGTATACTAGGCAAGGTAGTTAACATCTTGCCCACTGTGGCACCCGTTTCTAATGAGCCGCTCCGCGCTGACTAGCCCCGACTGAACGTGTGAAAAAGAGCTTTGTAGCTCATCGGATTCTTCTCGTCTAAATAAAAAAAAACTCTGATTCGGGGGCACCGCGCCTTTGTCAACAACGCCGGCACCGCCCGTTGCCTAGCGCCTGAATCAGGGCCCTCGATTGCGATTCCCTCGCCTGACAACCGTTGTGCGTGTGTGCGTGCGTGCGTGCGTGTTTACTCGCACGCACACACGCACACAAAGACCTCCTCATGTGTAGCCCACACAGGCTGTCGGGGGAGAGTGCTGTTAGCGAGTCTGTGAAGGTTGGCACAGCGAGTGAGCGGGTGGGGTGTGGCCAGCACCACTCCCAGCCACTTTTGTTCTCCTAAGTGATGATGTTTTTCACATATTTGAGGCCGAGTGAACCTAGGCGATGATCGGATGAGATAATCGCCACCGATGTTGATCGTGAGCAGGTAACGAACTCGAGTCGTTCATTGCGCAGCGTGCTAACCACTACAGCTCTACTCCCCATCCACACCCACATACACCTAGAAAGACTAATGCCCGTATAGCCTCAAAAAAGACTGTTGAGGCTAGTGCTTAGAAATTAGCACCTATGAAGGCCCGCGTGGCACACGAGGGGGTGGGTGGCAAGCACCACGCCCGGCCGCCTTTGTCTCCAAAGTGGCGATATTCACGTATTGCACCAGGTACTCATTTGAGGCTGAGTAGATCTAGGGGAGGCCCAGGACAGGCTAAAAAAGAATTGTCACTGGTGTTGATGGCCACGAGCGGGAATTGAACCCAGGTCGCCAGTTTAAAAGCGCAGTGCGCGAACCACTACACAATGCTCACACATGACACACGCACACACCACGTCACAAACTGCCATCCTCACCGTAGGTGAACATTCGCGGTGCGGTGAGCTTGATGCTGGCCAGGGCTCCCAGGTGGTTGAGGACCGCACAGCGGTAGCCAGACCTCTGCGCGTGGTCCACAAACGTTCGGATGTACGTCTTCTCGCTGTGGTTCGCTATGCCCGGGCAGATCACCATCGTGAAGTCCTCTGTTGTGAGACATAGCACAGAGGAGTGAGGAGTGGGATAGACCAGCGTGCACGTGTGTGTGCGTCCACTCGCTAAGAGCACTTGCCCCAACAGTCTGTCAAAGGCTATATGGGGGATCTTTGTCTTTGTGATAAATGGGAAGATGAGAGTGGTGGCTGAGTAGCTGGATGGATGGATGGCTAGGTGGCTCGCTCAGAGGTCAGAAAGCTGAGCCGGCCTTGCAGAGGGCCTGGGTTTCAGCCGCCTGATCGTCTCAGCCCAGTCACACCAACAATAACTGCACAAAAAACGATACAATTTAATATTTTTTTGCATGCATAATTTGGCACCAATTCTAACTTTGTGATTAACATTTTTCAGTTTGCCCGACACGAGACGTTTATTTGCGGTGGAGCGTGTGGGAAATGGCTCTGTAGTATCACCTTCCCCGGGGTCGTTATACAAACATGAGAGTTCCAAATTGGCATTTCGTCCCAATAAATGAATGCCGAAAGCGCAGCTTTCAATTGTGATGAAAACAATCAAAAGAGAGAACTACAACAACCAGAGACACGGCGACAAATTGCCAATCCGACTGCTGCCAATTATCATTTCTAGCAGTGTGCCTTGCACCAAAGCATTCGCGTGACCTTATTTAAGCCGATTTCAACCAGACTCAATTTTTATGTGCCCAACAGAAGCCTCTTCTTTTGCAAGCGATCGACGTTTCAGCCCCACGATTTTGTTTTGTCGAGAGAGTGATCTTTGCATAAGAGGTTTTTTGGGTTACATCACGTAAATATAAATGCGTCGTTAAACCCGCCACCGCCCGACACAGCCAGCTAGTATGGTTTGTCACGTAAACAAAATGTGGCAATTCGTTACTAGTACAGCACACCGGTGTGTTGTAAAGTAAACCCACAACATTTACAATTTGAGTATGACGTTTTACCAGTAATTGCATCTAGCATCATCAGGCGGACACCCAAATCTGGCTGTCGCTTGAAAGCCTACGTGTTAAAACTGACAGTAATCTTTACCTGCGTTCACACCTTCCGCGAGCACCAGGCCGAGGGGTTGCTGATGACTTGGCCAGGGGGAAACTAAATAGACCATAAATACCCCAAAACATTTACATCCAACTTAATAAGGTGCACAAGAGACTGGTCGGGGTGGAGCGGTGGTGAAGTGGTTCGCGCATCGCGCCGTGAATGTGACGAGACTCGAGTTTGACTCCCGACCATGGCCAAACATCACAGGGCATTACTTCTAGATTTGAAGCTTTCGTGACTGCAAGGATTCATATTCTTAGGTTTTTTTCGGTAAAGTCACGTAGGTAAAACATTAAAATCAATAAAAGTAAAACAAAATAAAAATCACGACGTTTCGGAGGCAACACAAGCTTCCGTCTTCAGGTGGAACCGTCACAGCCACGACAGCTGTATCAAGTAAATGAGAGATTGCAAGAGCTACCACTCCGTATATATAATGGTTGGAGAGGGGGGAAGGGCCAAGTACGGCACACTTTTTTATTAATATGGTAAGGTGAGGCTTAATAGACTGAGCCTTTGTTACGGAGAGGTACGGTTTGTGACTAAGCACAGGGCATCCCCGACTTCACTAACTTGCACTCACCGGTGTGGTGAAGTATGGTCACGACCCCTGCAGTCACTCGAGGTCAGTACATTCAACACAATGTAACAAAAAAAACTGAATCGTGATAATTTATTGAATAAGATAAAATAACGCCCCCCCCACGACTGACACAGACAGGGCTTCAACCAGCCGTGGATTGAATAGAGGCTGGTAATGATGATTATTATTTGTTATTATCGAACGTGAGAATGGTGACTCCACGTAAAAGAATAAACAATTAAGTCAGACTAAACAGCGAGTTTGGGGAACTCAGCATTGTGCTGCGAGCGTTTCTAAAGACGAGCGCATCGGCAAAGATTTACCGAGCTCTCAATCCACTTTAATCAAGCGAGAGGAGCCATTACCCATTAACGGGAATTAAATCAGTTGCCGCGGCCAACGTTAGTATGGGAAAAGGTTTCCCCCCAATTCAATACATTTCACTCTGTACTGGGCAAGAGCTGCGTTTTAAACGAACAACAACAACAACAATGCCACGACTCTGCCTGTAAGGCAACAGCAGCAGGAGGAAGAGACCGCTTGGATTGAGAACATCTCTCGTCGCCATTGTGCTGTCAGCGTTGCGTCACGAGATCAAGAATCTACTCGGAACTCTCACGCAACAGTACGACCCTGAGCAGTCGTAGAGAATGGCCCGCAAAAGCGGACACCACAGAGCTACCCTCTGAGCTCCCTTTAAAGTGACATCTGGATCACAGGGTCAGGGGCATAACTTTTCCACCCACACTGCCCCCGAGCGTAATGTTCGTCGTGTGACGGTCCAACCTATATATTTGTTTTACATTCTCAAGAGCTGGAATTTAGAATAATTACGTGCAGAACCAAATTTAATTACGGAGTTTTTTTGTGCGGTTATTGCTGAATGGGCAAAGACCATCAAATCGCTGCATTTGGGAACCCGGTTTAATCTACCACGGGCGGCTGAAACCTGGATTCAAGCCCATGTCTGTGAGCTCTGAGCCACCCGGCTTTCTCACCATGAACATCTGAGTCTGAGCATTCACTGATCTAACGAAATTAACCATTTAGCTTAGCGAAAAATAGCAAAGCAAAATGTATCGGCGAATACGAAACATCTAAAAGACAATTCAAACAATGCACCTCCTTGAAATCACTTTAAACGAAAAACTATTTGCCCAGGGGCCAGGCGAGAGCGGACAGGCGGGTGGCGAGTGACGCACGCGACTGGCGCAATGAGGTGACACGTCGTTGTTGAGAGATAAACCGGGGACAGAGGTTGTGCAAGTCCAGCCTCCCCTCCTTATTCACGAACTTGCCATCCGAGATTTTGGCTATTCGCGAATCGCATCTGGAAGTCTACACAACTGCGTCAAGAGAGAGAAATTGATGATGAGAGAGAGAGAAAGTGATGATGAGAGAGAAAGTGATGATGAGAGAGAAAGTGATGATGAGGTAATATCATTATTCACAACATTTGCTATTAACGAGCGTTACCAGAATGCATCCCTCGCAAATAACGAGGGAATACTGTATATGGCAATCCACTGCTGGATGAGAGCTTCCCCACACCGTACAGGTGAGGTTTTTTTTATTATTATTAAACCCGGAAAAATCCAAATACACGCGGGACGGGACGTCGCTGCGGTGTGTTCGATTCTATCTCCCGGCGCGGCAGTTGAAACGACGGGGGCCGAGTTTCTTGCACCCACCCCCACGCCATCCCCCTCCCACCTCTGCTCTACTTGGCAGCTGAAAATGATCACACCAAAAAGAGTCGATTGAAAGGTCGCGCGCTGGTGGGGTAAAGCATGGATACTCCCAGCTCTTGCACGACGTTTGGCCAGCGTGGAAGAGTAGGCCGAAAGATACCCTCACAAGAGGAGGGGGTCGGCAACCAAAATAACAAGAGCCATTTTTTTTCTAATTGCATCCGAGTACGAGACTGGTGGCCGGCCTTCATAAATAACGTCACGAAGTGGTCCTCAAAGAGCTGAACGCGGCTCCGGAGCCGCAGGAGGCCAGCAGTGGCACGAGAAAGACATTTCAGGGCTGCAGGATTTGTCTGTTGCATGCGGGGGGTGGGGAGACACAGCGTACGTTCCGACTCTCGCGCTCACCTCCGGTGGAGTGGGGAGCCAGCGCCTCGAAGAGGTCGAAGGTGGAGGACGACCCGTCGGGCATGAGCACCGTCTTGCGGAGGCCGTGCGGCTGCGGGCAGCTCACGCGGCCCATCTTCCCGTACAGCACGGTCTGCACGTGCCCGCTCTTGCCCCAAAGCAGCGGAGGCACATACCTGCTCGTGCACACACACACAAAGACAAAGATCCCCCCCCCCCGTATAGCTTTATTAAATTGTCAGGGCAAGTGCTGTTTGCGAGTAGCACCTATGGAGGCCGGCACGGCACACGAGGGGGTGGGCGGCCAGCACCACGCCCAGCCGCCTTTGTCTCCTGAGTGGCAATGTTTTTATATGCTGCACCAGGTACTCATTTGAGGCTGATTCGACCTAGGGGAAGCCCAGGACCAGTTCAGATAATTGTCACTGGTGTTGGCTGGGCAGTCACAGGACAGACACCTGGGCCTGTCTTGTGACTTCCTTCCAGCGAGCCCCCCACACTTTGTGATAGCCTCAAAGTGCACGTAGCCTGGCACAAGCGCTGTGGCGATTTCACCGCTACTTGGTGGTGCACGGTGGCAGTCGTTGTTTAACAGTCCAGTGGCATCCAGTGCCGTGAATCATCATCATCATCATGGCCAAGGACACTCTTCGGTCAATTGAACATTACGTAAATATAATTAAAATAATAACGATTACAAACGCTTCTATCAAACCACTGCTGGAAGAAGGACTCCCACACCGCGTCGGCTGTGGGTGTTCATTGGACCATACTTGACCACGCGGCTGTGGTGGGGTTACTCCGGTTCCACCATTAAAAAATACACTCCATTGCTGAGCAATCCATTGCCAAGCAATGGCGATGGGGCAGTGTTTTGGAACTCAATCAAAAAACACAAGTTCCAGTTCATCCCTTATGCCTGAACAGACTTTCAACCGTGTCTCAATGGACTCGGAAATGAAAGGCCAGTGAACCGAGGATGCACCAAGCACACGGCGGCGAGTCCTGTATTTTATTCCACACACAGCGGAGAGAGAGAGGGGGGGGGGGTGAACGTTTAACGGTCGGGCGATCTTTGATGAATTAAGTCGTCCATGTCTGCGAGCCGACGCTGTGTGCTGGCCAGGGGCGGGCGGCGGGCGGCAAAGCGGGCTACGCCCTGGTTTTATTTACGGCACGGAGGAGGAAAACAAGCGGACCACTTCGAGCCTTGGCAACAAGGGCGTAATCTCTCTCTTTCTCTCTCGGGTCGACCGTCCCCCCGGAACCGCACAACGTTAAATATTTAAAAACGCTCGCCAAATCCCTGGCTCTGTTGTTGGGTACGGAGCGCGACCGAATCACCGCGCGCCCGGCCTTCTTTCTGGCTTTCCTGTAGCCCGCAACAGCAGAAGCTCGCCGTGGCACCGACAAGGAAGCGGAGTTAAAAAGTAAATGTCATGTTTTGCAAGCTGTGGGGGGGGGAAATATCGCATTTGCCTTCGGAAGGTGTGATTGGCAATGTGAAAGCAGATGGGCAGCTGTCATGGAAAAACACAAAATATATTGGCCTATTTCCAACAGGTTGCTGCCAGGCCTAAACATGTTTGCATATTTTTGAAAATATTCATCTCAGCTCTGGTTTGTGTGGTTTGGGTGCCTGCCACTCCCATGGCGCCCCCCCCCCCACCCACCGTTTTAGGGGACCAATATACAATTTGTCTGCTTCTCTATAGGGTGGGTCTGTAATAGCAAACACAGCTTTGTGCTGCAGCTTCATTCACCCACTCTAGCCCACCAGTCCACCGGTAACTTGATTGATAATTATAACAAGTATTTTGCCCGTCCAAGGACGGGTGTATTGCAGTAAATCTGAAACTTGCAAGCGAAAAGCAGACCGCGATGTGATATATTCATTGCATCACATCGTGTGCAATTTGTAAGGGCGCGGTGACACAGACTTATTTAATTTAAAGGTTCTAATCCCTTGGTCATCATGATGTCCTTTTTACTTCGATGTCTCAACAGCGTTACGGAGATCACGTGACGTGAGGGTTCTGCCTTTGTAGTGAGGGTTGTCAGTTGACGCCGAGGAGGGGGGAGGAGGCGCCTCGCCCCCCCATGTGGAGTGACGTCACTTGCTAATTATTATGAATGGAGGGGGTGTCCATTTGGAGGACGTCACCTGTTCATGATAATTAATGAGGGGGGCTGGTCGACGTGGAGTGACGTCACCTGCTCATGATTATTAATGAGGGGGGCTGTTCGATGTGGAGTGACGTCACCTGCTCATGATTATTAATGAGGGGGGCTGTTCGACGTTGAGTTGCATCACGCGTGGGACACACAGACATTCTTGGCTCATTATAGTAGTAAATTGACAATTGTTGAGATTCAACAAAGGCCGTACATGGACGCAGAGAAACGGTGAACATTGTACGCGTGTACCTGTGTACATTACGCTTTGATTTTTAATTGGACTAGAAGACCTGCACACATGCACATTTACACAACGTAGGGATCGATGCGTTAATGCTCTCCCGTGGTTCGAATTGTCATTAAAGTTGTTCTCGTGAACACCCCGATACACTAGTTAACTTTCTTTCGGATCTGCAAGTGGTTTCTTAGAATGAGGTAACACGTGCATATCGCCCTTAGGGCACGGTCTGGAAGGTCAGGGAGAATCCCACGAATAGCCACATTTCCGAAATTATACAAAGCCGTAATGCGTTTTCTCAACATGTTTACAGTGATCACAGCCGCAAAATAAAACCAATTCCCTTTCTTGTGAACGTCGTTTCAAGTCATGTTACATTGTCAAAGACCTGTCAATGTCTCCCATTGCCATTAACAAGGGGAAATTGGCAAGTTAATTGTGCTAATTGAATGCAATTTGGCTCTTTGTCATCATTACAGCCCAGCTACCGCCTCTAAACTGGGAATGCAATTCTCGGACAGAGCCCTGGGTCCAAGAGACCTGGCACAATGTAGTCTTTGGAATACGCATTGCAGGCTGTTTTGCGTGGCCTTATACAAGACATTTAAGATCCTTTAGTCCTAGTCTCACACATTTTGAGATGAGTGAATGTCTCAGACTTTATTTCTATCAGCCGGTAAGGCCCGTAAGAGGTAGCTAGCCAGCTCTGGTACAAGGACGACCACAGTGAAAGACTCGTCGGCAGTGGGCGGTGGTTTGAGAACATCTGCAGGGCAGAGAATGTGCCAACCAACAACAGAAAACACCAACATTATTTACAATAAATCTGAACTCTTTGTAGCTCCAATTTTTTTCCCCAAAATCCGGAGGGACAAGGCTTTTTATTTCTCTATTTTTATTTTACCAGGGAAGCCCCACCGAGCTAGCGCTCTTTTTTCAGAAGCGAACTGGCTATGACAAATGACAGCGCAAAGAAGCGGCCGATCACGTGCCAACGTATAGCTGCCAAATGCTCGAAACGCGTGATGTTGAGTCTAAATGCGGACGGAAAAACTGGAGGACCCAGAGAAAAATCCCCGGGGAGAACTTGCAAACTCCAAATATACAGCAGGCATCAGGGTTGGGATCGAACCCACGACCTCCTGTATACCAGGCGAGGTTGTTAATATTGTGCCACAGTGGCTCCCTGCCTCTGGAAATCTATCGCCAAGTCATACCAAGAATGCTCTTGACAATAAAATCTTTAAAATAAAATGTAAAAACCTGTGAGTGAGCATGTTTCTAAGCTGGATTCATTCATCAATAGCTCCTCGAGTTTTAATTGTATAGTCTACGTAAAAATAATTTTAAAATATATATTTCATTGTATCTTATTTCAGAAGGTGATGGGTCTAGCCCTGCAATTGCTTGCTCAAACACACCACTGTTAGCAAAAGGGCCTCCGGTAGAAGAAGCTTAAGTGGTACTCTCGAGAAGGTATTTGGCCTACTCTTCCACGCTGGCCAAAACGTCTTGGAATAGTTGGGACTACACACATTTCACCCCACCACACACGACCAAGCCTATCGACTCGCCGCGTCGCACCCATTAGTACTACCGGGCGGACACAGAGGCGGCGCGAAGGGGGAGTTGAGAAACTGGCACCCAATGTTTCAACTGCCGTGCCAGGAGGTGGGATTGAACCGGTGACCTCCGGACCGCACGGCCAACGTGTGAACCATTACCCCAGGGCAACGGTCGAAGAGTGAACGGCATTAAATGAGACGGCACCACCATCTCGCCTAATGTGCCCAATTACGTAAACCCCAGAGAGTATTGTTAAAGGACTTTCTCACACCGGGCTAATGGGTTTGAAACCCCCCCCCCCCCCCCCCACCACCTAACCTCCCCCCCCCCCCAATTCCCCCCACCTAACTTCCCTCCCTCCCAACACTGTGTGGGGACACCACCGCAAAAAAAACACCGCAAGCCCATACGTGCATACATAACATCCTGGCTCTGACTGGCCGTACGGCAGCAGTCCGGGGCAAATTCCTGGTCGGCCGGTCCACTCCGAGGGCCGGTGGGCCGGTCTGTGTGAGGAAATTGCAAATGTGATCATGTGAGATTATTTCTAAATAATGCTTGCAAGAGAATATATTTTTTTATGTATATAATTTTTTTAAGTAAAAATATGTTATTACTTCTAATCTGTAATGCTTCATTACTTATTGATGCTCTCAGTTGGCATAAAAACCCATATTTGACAGCCCCCCAAAAGATTCTTCCTCACCGGCCCCATTTGTTTTTTGGACCCAGACAAAATGGGCCGATGAGATCGCAACGCAATTTGGGGCCCCCGCTGTGTTTACAAATGCCCCGGCCGATTTTTTTGCCCCGGTCCGTCACCGCATACATCCTGCGCGTACAGTTTGTACAGTACGACGATGCGGATTTTTCGTAAAAAAAAAAAAAAACGCCGGCAGGCGTCACTCCGGCACACATCGCCGGACAAAACCGGATTGGGAATTAGCGGGAGGTCGCGGCCCGTCGTCGCGTTCGGTCGATTGTGCGCATTCTCTCCAGTCGAGACTGAGGTGGCCGGAGAGCTGGGTATGTTTGTTAAGGTTGACGTACCGAAGGCTGCCTGTGTGTGTGTGTGTGATAGCCTCGGAGCGTGTATGGATGGATGTCGGGACAACTTTCATGGGGGGTAGTTGAAGTCACTTTGGCCGTGTCGCACAAGACGAAGAAGTGCGTGGCTCAAAAGGCTGAAGCTCGCATTCGAGCGCTGGGCCGCCACGGTTTGAGAGCTCGGCTTTGAATACCAAACTTTGATCCGTTCCGTGATTAAATAACGTTCGCAACAGAAGCGAGCTGATGGTCGCGGCCCAGTCACCGATGACTGCAGGCAAGGGAACTCACGGATCAATGTGGGTTTCAAATCCGAGTGAGTTCAGCGCAGGAAATTCAACAATTTTTATCCCATTGACAAGCCAAGGCGAGTCCTTTATGTGCCTAAAGCTGCCAAACTAAATGACGCGGAAGAAGCCTTTCGCGACATCGCCTTCCAATGACTTTCCGTGACACACAGAGTTGTGCACTACGAGCTGGGAGGGATGCGATGTCGTTGTCTCACAACGTGACGCCGTTATATTTGCTAAGAATGGTGTTTATCAAGCGCCCGATAAGCTGTAAATCAGTCGTGACAGTGAGCGTCACCGCAAGTTATAAACTTGCAAAAACGGCACGGAAGGAATGTAGGTGTTGTTTGCTTTAGGGTTAAGAAGAGATGCTTTGCATTACCATACAAAAAACCAGTTACTGCTTTGACGCACAAGCGTGTAGCAATGAAAGGAAGTTTTACTTTAGCAAAAGAGAAATTAAGGTGGCTACCATGGTGGTGTAAGGGTTCGCACACTGGACTTGCGATGCAGAAGTCACCGATTCGATTCCATCTCCCAGCGTGGCAGTTGAAACAATTGGCCGTGTTACTAAAAACACCACTCCACCACCGCCTTAATCCACCCATACATCGTCGTAAATTGGATCCACCACAGTTACGGTAGTCGACTGTCAGATCATGTGTGGTGAGATAAAGTGTGAATACCACCTCTTCTGTGACGACTGACCCAGTGTTGAAGAGTAGGCCAAAATCCTCTCGAGAGGGGGCTCAACAAGAGGTCCCTCGAGTGAAGGAGACCCTTCCTGTCAGGAGTGGTGTCAGCAAGCAATTGCATGGCTCCACCTTTACCTTTTGATGTACACATTTAAATGTTAATGTACGACCCGTAGCAATCCACCACCGGATGAAGATCTCGACCAGAGGTCGCAACCGGGTACCCGATACCCGTACCCTACCCGATACCCGTACCCTACCCGATACCCAGCTACCCGTACCCAGCCGGATACGGGTACGGTTACCCGTTTGCGACCCTAGTGCGGCCGGGTACGGGTAGCCGCACGTGACTCACCCCAACCAATGAGTGAGAAGTGCCGTGAGTCACTGGTGAGTAACCGTTTGTCACTCATTTCCCAACGTCTTGTCTCTTCTCACAATTCAGGTTCCCAGAATCAACCCACCCGCGCCTGCAACATGGCTTCATCCCAGAGGTCGCAATCGGGTACCCGATACCCGTACCCTACCCGATACCCGGCTACCCGTACCGGGTATCGGGTAGGGTACGGGGCCCGTACCCATACCCGGCCGGGTACGGGTACCCGTTTGCGACCCTGGTGCGGCCGGGTACGGGTACGGGTAAGGAATCAAAACCTGTTTGCGACCTCTGATCTCGACCCATTGCCATATCGGTGAATTTGGAGTTAATGGAGCCTATTTCACCATGCTGGTCAACCACGGGTTGGTGATGGTGCAGGGTGGGGGGGGGGCCCCAGTAGTGGATCTGAAATCGCTGGCCACCGACGTTAGCCGTGTCTGTAAATCGAACTCGGCGTCGCCGGGTTCGCGGCGCCTGGGGCGCTAACCGCCGCCCCATCCGGGTGACGGTGCTGGAAATCAAATAACGTCACGTGAGCTGACGCTGCACCGGGAGAATGGACAAATAAAATCGGTGGCCGGTCTCGGCAGGAAGGATGAGATACGTTTAAATGTTCCTGCTTGCAACTTCTAGATGGTATTTAAAAGCACGGCACGTCCTCTGCAAAATGCGAGGCTTTTGTTTCCAAGCACAGTGGCCGCGTTATCCACCCAGAACTGGTTTTCTTTGGAATCGGGCAATGGCTATTTTGCAAGTGTCTCACACGTAGGTAGGAGAGTGCTTGGAGGGGAGTAGAGTGAGATGAGAGGGGAGAGGTAGGAGAGTGCTTGGAGGGGAGTAGAGTGAGATGAGTGGGGAGAGGTAGGAGAATGCATGGAGGGTAGTAGAGTGAGATGAGTGGAGAGAGGTAGGAGAGTGCATAGAGGGGAGTTGAGTGAGATGAGAGGCAGGAGAGTCCGTGGAGGGGAGTAGAGTGAAATGAGAGGGGAGAGGCAGGAGAGTGCGTGGAGGGGAGTAGAGTGAGATGAGAGGGAAGAGGCAGGAGTCCGTGGAGGGGAGTAGAATGAGATGAGAGGGGAGAGGCAGGAGAGTGCGTGGAGGGGAGTAGAGTGAGATGAGAGGGGAGAGGCAGGAGAGTGCGTGGAGGGGAGTAGAGTGAGATGAGAGGGGAGAGGCAGGAGAGTGCGTGGAGGGGAGTTGAGTGAGATGAGAGGAGAGAGGTAGCAGACCCGTTGTGAGTCAAAAAATCCCTTCTCGATTTCCTGCGCTGCCATTAAGCTGTTTATTGGTTCAGTCCACCTGCAAACTTACATCCAGATCTAAAGCGACAGCTAATTCGCAGCCAGATCTACGGTGACACAGCAGTGATGTGCTCTGCAAGGGCACAATCACCAAGGCGATGACAATTGACGGAAGGCTTTATAATGACGACTGATAGAACTACGGTGATAACGCTGGTGACCGATGACCATGACGACGAGAATAATGGCGACTCGCGGATTTCCGAAGGTCAATAAATGACAACAAGCGATGGACACCGATTCGTAATCGTCCTTTTATCGATGATTGATGAGGATTAAGTGAGCGATGTTGGGGTGGGGAGGCTTTGTACACAAGATGTACATGGCAGGCACAAACATCGGCCTTTGTACCCTACTCCATAACGCTGACAAACGTGTGTGTCAACAAGTCGACATCTACTCAGAAGCAATATAATTTAAACTGTAAATGAGCGATGAAACTCAATACATTCATCAATATCAGCATGTGGTCTTAAAACAAGAAAATATTAGAACAGGCGACATTTCGGCCAATGGATCTTCATGGCACACAAAAGAAGGGCTATTGCATAAACGTCGCCTATTTTATAATTTTCTTAAGAACTCCTTTTGATGTTCAGTTTGTTGTTCTTCCCCCGCACCTCTGATGAGCGCGGTTAGCTACGAACGGTGCGAAAGAAGTTCAACATGCGTACATACATTGTGCAACCACTACCAACGAAGGAACAGAATTAGCGAATAACTTATCTACGTGAGCGCGGGTTAGAGCCGGAACCTCAAACAAGCATAGAGGCACAGCGAGATGGGTATCACAAGTCTATGCCGTGATGTAATGCTGCATATACAGCAGTCCATGTTTATATCTCGTACACATTACCCAGATATGACTCAAGGGCATGCAGAGATGCGTGTTGCTCATTCAAGTTATTTTTATACAGACTCTCATCACAATTTCTAGTGCAACAATTTTACACGAGCAGACTTTCAATTCATTTACTCGTTTATATGGTTGCAGAGTAGAGGGCCCGCATGACCAAAATGCCAAGCGGCTGGCAACAAATGGCGCTGCCGGCGGTATAACGCGTAAAATTGAATATGCTGATTGAATTGAGCGAAGTTATTGTCGTTATTATAAGAACTTGGGAAAAGAGACAATGGGAGGGAATTCCAAAACGGAGCGAGACATGTAGCAGGAAGTGTTGTGACCTGCAGTGTGGGGCGCCATGGTGGCGAGATGTTAACTACCTCACCTGGTACAGAGGTCATGGGCCTGATCCCGACCCTGAAGCCTTTACATATTTGGAGTTTACATCTTCTCGCCGTGGTCAAGTGTTTTTTTCTCCAGGTCCTCCGGTTTTTCCCTCCACATTTAGAATCAACATGCATTTAGGGTATTGGGCTGCTATATTATTTCCGCGCGATAAGCCACTTCGTAGAGCTATAATTTGTGATAGGTCGCTTCTGAAGGAGAGCTACATAACTCGGTGGGCCTTATCTAGCAAAATAAAACGTTTTAAAAAATAGTATAGTATTAAGCGGTGGTGGTGGTTGAACGCAGTGCGATGAACGAGACAAAACACTTGGTAAACCAAGTCCTCAGCACAGGTAAATATTCTATGGGTGCATCGCAACAGGGCGATTTGTTTGTATTAATTTAGGTGAGTCACAGCCGAAGCTTATCAGCTGCCTGCCAGCAGGAACATCGTCATTTGTAAACTCATTTACCCAGTCATGTGGTGCTACAGCAAACGGCATTTGACCCACAGTCATACAATTGCAAGTTAAAATCCAGGTCTGTGATGTTGAGTGAACTCGTTATCCGTCCATTGTCGATAAACCAATAACCATCATCATTTGATCAAGAAGAGACGCTGTGATGTTGAAACCCAACTGTAAATGTTGTGGGTTTACTCTCCAAAATAGCTTTGTGCTGAACTAGTAACGAATTGGCATGTTTTGTTTCCGTGACAAACCTTACTAATTAACCTCACTAATTACTAATTGGCTGTGTCGGGTGGTGGCGGGTTTAACGACACATTCATATTTACGCGGTCTAACCAAAAAACATCTATTATGGATATTGGTCGCGAAAGCCTACATGTTAAACCAACCAAACTGGGTTCCACGGTGGGCAGCATTAGGCAACAAGTTGGGTTAATTAACCCATCTGTAAGGACCCTTTGAGTGCTATCCCCCTACTCGGCATGATGGGTTTTCTCCGGGTACAGTAAAACAACTCTCTATATCAAAGAGAGGAATTGGACGAACGTACCACTGTAACAGGACCCGCCCCTCGTGAAAACAAAAATGGCTCGAGACACCACGTGAGCCGTTCCGGGAAAAATGATGCGAATTAAAAATAAAATCTGACCCAAAATAATCAATTCCCCTAACCCAATCATGGCCTGAAAACAAGGTCACATTAAAAACGGTAATAACAATAATATCACATCATTAACCCAGGAAATTCCTTAGCAAATATCAAGACACCGTTTCATGAGGTCGCGCATTGGAAGGTTTGAGCAATGCCATAAATAAGTTTGACGTAAAGATGTGTTTTAAACAGGCCAGGCGACTTCACAAAACGAGTGTGCACTCACTGCCTTGGTGGACGCGACAGACAAGATGAACATTACGATTCGTTTCAGACTTTAGAAATGTGACTCCCTGTCATGAATTCGCCCGTCTAAGCAAACACTCGCGCAACAATGGCTCAGAGTGACACGAATATTATATTGTGACACAACACACCCGCGTACAGTATGCCCATTTATTAATTTACACCTCCACTTGTACATCTAACAAGACCCGCAGGTAAAAACAAAAATATTTGAGCCGTGTTGCTGTACTGCACTGAATGCTCCCTATGATGTCTGTGAAAGGGATTTTTATCATAACACGGCAGCTTTTGGCGCACATAGCAGGATACACTATGCTAGTGGCCTATTGCCATTTAAAGACCCACAAATATAATCGGAGGAAATACACAATTTTTTTAATGTCTGGCCAAAAGACTCTTGTATTTTGTCTATGTCAGTACCTGTTCAAATAAAATCCACCGCAAATACGAGGAAACGGCACTCAAAACCCCGCAGAGATATATTCAAGAGCCAACTTGCTGTACTGCCATCTCCTCCAAGGTCACAGCAAACTCGTAGACCAAGGTAGCCAGCAGATTCTTACGAAATCTCTCTGTTATGCACCATCCCACGCCCCCAAAAGTGCTAGATCAAAGGCATGCACCACCATGCTTCTTCTTAGCTGCTAGTTCGTGTGGGTTGTTGAATGGTGTGCCCAGCACAGGTTCAGATTTCGCTTGCCACTTACGCTAGCCGCGGCTTTTGTTTACATACACAACCTATTTGTCAATCCGCTGATGGATCAGGGCCTCGACTTGACATGAAGGTGGCTAATTGACCATACTTCACTACATCGGTCAGTGTGGGTTGGTTAAGGCAGGGAGACTAGACGCGGAAGCACAGAAGTACAGTACAGCAATCGATATTTCTGCAACGCCCTATGATGACAACGTAGCCCATAAAACCTTTGTTATACATTTGTGGTCACACATCCAAGCACAATCCAGGCACAATAACTGATGACCTTCTGAGATGGGACGAGATGGTTCTGGATGTTTTCGTCATAAGGGAAAAGTTAATCAAGGAGTCCTGTATGTATGTAGAACTTCTTTCGCACCGTACGTAACCAAGCGTGAAATGGTTTGCTCACGCCATTGCTGGCGGATGGGTCTCCACTTTAAAGGGCTCTAGAAAACCACTCTATAGAGGGCAATTGGCCTACTCTTCCACGCTGTCAAAGACGTATTGCAAGAGTTTGTTCATCTTAATTTATAGGTCAAGACTACTGCTGTGAGTAAATAATAGCAGTCTTGGTCCTACCGTACCTAACCTGAACCACTTAAAACTGTAACCGCACTCCAAACGCCAAGACCCCAACTCGAACCGCTAACTCTAGCCATTTAAACCTTCACGATAACCAGAGGTGTCCCTGAAATATTTCATAAACGAAAGCCCCATTAAGGTCTGTAACTGGATACCAATCTTCGGGGACAGTATATTTTAATCTCACCTTCCTTTACCCCCACTTACCCTCGCTCAGAGGTGGTGCCAGCCCATTGGGAGGCTGGATGCTGAATTATTTGGGTGGGGGGGAATTCTCTTTAAATTAGGAAATAGTGAGATGAAAAGAGCTGTTAAAGAAATACTTAAGTCGCGAGAAGAGAGCCATTTAAATAAAAGACATATGTAGAATACAGATGCAGCTAGTTGCACGCACACATTGGTAGTAGACACGTTAAGAGATGAGCGTGTTTAATTTGGTTTACGTCCACTATCCTGTTAAGTTAATTCATCATCATACAATAATCAATCAACTCCAGATGGAGGCCTCTCCTCCCACCCTAAGCCGTCACCGTGCGACTCAACGAATCCAAGGGGCATCCCGCGTAAGTGCCGGGTTGTTTATCTCACCGTTCAATACCATCCAAAACTCGAGCTGACATTTCATGCCGGTCCAATGTTTTGCCAGAAATACAGGGCCCCCCGTGGAACTGCTTGGCTTCCTCGCCATCATTTACTCGGTTGTGTTTTTTATTCTCCCCGAACTGTGCCAAACAGGGCCGGCGTTAGTCTGGCGCTGGGCCCTGGCTGGCCCAACCCCAACTTCACAGCGGTGTTCAGAATCACAATCTCTCTCTTTAAGACTGGAGGAATCCAATTAGCTATGAAGCTTTTTGCTCACACACAATAGCTCTACTGCCCCCCCCCCCCCCCCACATCTTCTTGGTTCTTTCGGTATTATTTCCCTTCTACGTGACTTTACCGAAAGAAGCAAGAAGATGAATCCCTGCAGTCACGAAAGCTTTAAATCGAAATGCCCCCCCACAATTCGACAGGAGGGGGGCGCCTCTCGTACCCATCGCTGCTCTCCACCCTCCCTCCCCCCACAACAACCCCAGTCCGTCACTCACTCTTTGGTGAGCAGGGGACACGACTTGAGAAGATGTCGCGCCAGTGGCGAATCCTGGAAGAACAGATCGGGTGACGCCGTGGGCGACTTGAGATTCAGGCACCGTACCATCACGTACAGCACCGCCGCCACCGCCGCCAACTTCACGCCGTCGACCATTGCCGGCATCTCCGGCATTGCCGCGCTCACCGAGTGCACGTCCATCGTGCCGATGTGGAGGGATGAGCTTTGAGTTGTAACAAAAAATTAAACGATTTTAAATGAAGGTTTTTTTTTTTTCACCAACTGCGGCCTAGCACGCACTCTCGTCGGATAGTTAGCCCTACCGGCCGAGGTGAGGGGTACACGGTAGAGGTTGCGTGCGATGCCGGGGGGTGCGTCGGGGTGGGTGAAAATCGCAGTGTCGGAGCTGGTATTCCAAAAAAAAAAATTTTACGACGACAGCCAGTTAGGACACCTACGTTGGATGCGTTCCCTTATTAATGTTGAGCTACGGTGTTTCGGAGCGAGGAGAGAGAGGGGGGGGGTGCTACGCGCGCTGGAACTCACGGAGAGCGAGAGAGCCAGCAGCGTCCCGAAGGCTGAGGCGACACTTCCACCACAGAGACGGTGGTGGTGGTGGGGGAGGCGGGGCGGAGGCCAGTCACGTGCCCCTCGCCCGCCAATCCGGACGCTTTACAACGAGGCTCCGCCCAACTCGTCACAGGCTCCGCCCACTTCGCCATAAGCCCCGCCCACTTTGCTGCAGACCCCGCCTGCTTTGTCATAAGCCCCGCCCACCTCCTCACATACTCCGCCTACTTTGTCATAAGCCCCGCCCACTTCCCCGCAGGACCCCGCCTACTTTGCCACGAGCCCCCGCCCACTTTCACCGGTCCCCCCCACCCACCCACCCCCTCAAGCCGGCGTCACGTGCTTTTCACGTGATTTGCACTTTCTATGTCCTGATGATGCTGGTGCCACTTGGTTGCTGCTCCTGCTGCGGTGGCTTATCTCGGTGGCTAGGAGATGTTAGCTACCTCGCCTGGTATACATAATGCACGGGCATAATGCACGGGCATAAGTAGTGCTAATCACATACCTGCATTTCCCATAAATATGCTAAATTCCTCTTGATATGCAAATTATTTTGTCAAGGCGCCCTTTCCCCCCCTTCCAACCCAGCTTATATATTTGCTCCAAGCACGTGTGCTGTTTCATTCAGACGCTGTCGCCTCGACAGACCTGGTTTTCACCTGAGGACGGCTGCTTGCGTTGTGGCCGAAACGTCGTGAGAATTATTTTATTATGTTTTATTTTTATTATTTTATTACTTCCCTTCTCCGTGACTTTACCGAAAGAACCAAGAAGATGGTATACAGAGGTCATGGGTTCGATCCCGACCCTGACGCCTGTATATTTGGAGTTTGCGTGTTCTCCGCGTGGTCGTGTGGATGTTTCTACGAGTTCTCCGGTTTTTCTCTCCACATTTAAAAACATGCGTTTGTAGTATTTGGCTGCTTTACATTTCCTCCTAATGAGCCACTTCATTGGGCTATCATTTGTGGCCAGGTCGCTTCTGGAAAAGACCTTACCTGGTAAAATAAATTAATAACTCGACACATTCGTCGTTAATACTGGCTTAAAATATATATAATAAGCGACGTTTCGGGCAATGGCCCTACTTCACCATATCATGGTCGTAGCATGTTTTTTTTATATGCAACGACCATCGGTTTTTGCCGAAATCTTCGCTTATTTGTTTTCTCTTTTAGGGCCAAAGTTTTGTTGAAGAAAGAGTTTGAAGGACACACTTCGTTGTTTCATCCACCGCCCCTGCCAGTGCCCAGCTCAAAACGCACGCCGAGCAATAACTCCCGTATCGTATTGCATTGCCATGTTAATCACGGCACGTGTACTACGAACTCGTGCTTGTAAGCACTGGTCGTGCGTTCCACTGCTGTCGATAGAATAGGAAAGATGTTCTTCGTAAAATTCCGCTCATGAATCGAGAAAGGGGCCGTCCATAAATGACGTATTTTTTAACACGCTTTTGTGACCAATATTACGATTCGTCATTGATTTTTTTTTGCTGGAGTCAATTCGCGGCGTGAGTAAAATGTGTGTCGTAAAACCTCCTCCACCCGACTCAGCCAATTAACAAAGTTGTCACGCGATGAGCACACGTGCAAAATCATTGTATTGTGCATGTATGTTGAAGTTCTTTCGCACCGTACGTAGCCAACCGTGCTAATCGAAAGGGTACAGAGGAAGGACAAAAAACTAAAACACAAAAAGCAGTTCTAAAAAAACGAGTTTCAACGCCCCATGACCTTATTATTGCCGCTTCAGCAACACCACAGGTGCGTTGGTAGACTAAAAACATAACAGCAATACATCGGGCACGTTCGTTCATCACACGGCAACTTTGTTCATCAGCTGCGTCAGGTGGTGGAGGGTTTACGACACACTTTACTCACGCTGCAATCACGCTGTTGATGTACGTGATATGTTTGTACTATACAGTGCAGGCAAAAAAAAACCCGCATTAATCTGCGATCAGATTTCATTTGGCTACGCTCCATAAAATCGTGCGTTGCATCAGCTCACCTTCTACTGGGTTGTCACGTTCTATTTGCTTAACGGCATTCGATGGGCAGAGAGGAAAACAGGAAAAGTTTATTTCCACATTGCTGGCGGATGGGCCTCCACCAAGGGGAGCTCTAGAGAGCCCCTCCAGATGGTGTTTTGGCCTACTCTTCCGTGCTGACTAGACGTCTTGGGAGAGGCGGGCGTACTCACACTTTAAATTACACTTTTTATTTTATTTTACCACGTAAGGCCCACTGAGCTATGGAGCTCTTTGTCAGAAGCGATCTGGCTATCACAAAAGATAGCTCAAGAAAAGTGGCTTATCACGTGGACATTTACAGGAGCCAAATACTTTAAAAGCGTGTTTCTAAATGTGGAGGGGTAAAATAAGTATAACCCGTAAAAAAAAGTTTTTCACTATAAATCCTTTATATGCGTGGCGGCTAGAGTCCTCTCGTCCTCTGGCTTGAGATGGCTGCCACCTATGGGTCAGATGATTGTCTGCCAGTATTAAGCAATTGGTAAGTAAATATTTAATTTGTTTTCCCTAAACAGTGTAAAATCTTGGAAAAAAAATTTCACGAACATTCATTGTCTCGCACAACGAGTCTGTGTAAAAAATGTCATCTCGATTGGATCACGGGAAGTGGGTTAAAAAACGACCGAAAGATTTGCACGGTCGTAAGCAAGCCAAGCACGCAAGCAAGCAAGCAAGCGAACTTAATATAAAGGATTTAAAAACGGAGGACCCAGGAAAAAATCCACACCACCGTTGGGAGAGCACGCAAACTGCAAATATACAGCAGGCGTCAGGGTCGGGATAGAACCCACAACCCCCTGTATGCCAGGCGAGGTAGTTAACATCTCGCCACCGTGGCGCCCCACCACTTTACCCCACCACACGCAACCTGCCGACCGACTAAGTGTGGTGACCCCACATTTACACTGCAGGGTGAATAGGGGTAGTGGGCCCTGCTGGGTGGATAGGGGCAGTGGGACCCCCCCCCCCCTACTGCCCCTAAATTTATGAAACTTGCCACCGATGTTCCAACCAAACCGGCGACCCCCGGAGCGCAAGTCCGGTATGCGGATTGCATCATGGCAGCTTCCCGGGAGGATGTATTGTTGTTTCGTTTCGCTTTAAACGCAATTCATTGTTGACAATACAGTACCAACATTTAATGGAACACACTCCAGTGCACAATACAGCATTTACAGTGCGCGTGTATAACAGATGAAGCCAAAAGCGTGTATTTGCGCTCTACATGGGCGCTTGTATAATGCAACACTATCCCAAGAGGTGAATAGGTTATTCTGAAGACAAGCCACGCGTGAAGGCTTACTTAGACAGTTGTCAAGCAGCGGGAACGGTGCTCGATTCGTTAGCCCCCCCTCCCACCTTCGCCCCACCATCACCAAAATAAATTCACTCTTTAGATCGATGCCCCCCCTCAAACTTCCCACACGCTCCGATGGGCCACGTGTTGTCAAGCCATTCAGTTTACCCCGTATTCTTGTACAGGGAAATTGAGTTTTCAGGTCCATACGGCGTACAGCCGTTTCAATACGGGCAAAACCATTTTTTTGTCTATTTGTTTGTGTGTCTCCCTTGTGATGGGACTTTGTATGATCAACGTTGAGATTTCGAAGGGCACGGGGTGACCGATAAAGTCTGAATTGAGTCTGTAATAAGGCAGGCACTGATAAGGAGTTTCACCGTTATAGTATAGTGTAGTGTATAATGCAGTGTATAGTGTAGTGTATAGTAGTGTATATCATACCTGTCAACCCAAACGGTTTACCCGTGTGCTTGTACAGGGAAATTACGTTTTCAGGTCCAGGCGTACATGTTTCATTACGGGCAAAAAAACCGTGTCTATTTGTTTGTGTTTCTCCCTTGTGATGGGACTTTGTAGAATGAACGTTGAAATGTATAAGGGCACGGGTGATCAATAAGGTCTGAATTGGTCTGTAATAAGGTAAGCACTGATAAAGGGTTGACAGGTATGTGTTGTCCACACCAAAACTGAAAATGGAACAAAAAGTCAAAAGAGCTCTTTCCTCGCCACCTCCCGCACCTCCGATTAGCACGGTTGGCTACGTACGGTGCGAAATAAGTTCAACATACGGTACATACGGTACATGGAAGAGGGTTGTTGTAGTTCGGCTTTGGCCGAGTCAGAGAGCGAGTACTCCGGTCTGGTTGGTTCGTTAGTTTGGGGTCTGGGCAGTAGCCCCACGGTGGCCAGGAGATGTTAACTCCCTCGCCTGGTATACAGGACGTTGAGGTTCGATCCCTACCCTGACGATGTCTGCTGCTGTATATTTGGATTTTGCATATTTCTCTCTCCCATCATCATCACGGTGGCTAGGAGATGTTAACTCCCTCGCCTGGTATACAGGAGGTTGTGGTTCGACCCCTACCCTGACTATGTCTGCCGCTGTTTATTTGGATTTTGAATATTTCTCTCTCTCATCATCATCACGGTGGCTAGGAGATGTTAACTCCCTCGCCTGATATACAGGAGGTCGGGGTTCGATCACGACCCTGACGATGTCTGCTGCTGTATATTTGGATTTTGCATATTTCTCTCTCTCTCTCATCATCATCACGGTGGCTAGGAGATGTTAACTACCTCGCCTGATATACAGGAGGTCGGGGTTCAATCACGACCCTGACGCCTGTATATTTGGAGTTTGCACGTTCTCCTCGTGGTCGCATGGATTTTCTCCCGGTCCTCCGGGTTTTCTCTCCACACTTAGAATCATTCATTTAGAGTATTTGGCTGCTATAAATTTCCACACGATGATAAGCCACTTCGTTGAGATATAATTTGTGGCCACGTCACTTCTGAAGAACAGCGACATAGCTCAGTAGACTTTAGCTGGTAAAATGCAAAATAGTTTCAATAGTTAGTTATGACCAATGTGTGGATGGTTAGGGGTAGCGTTAGTGTTTTGCTTGGGACGGATGACAAGGGTTTGGATTAGTAGACTAGGATTAGTGTCTGATTGACGAGCTGGTTAGGGTTAGCGTCGTTGTTACAGACGATACCAGCGGCGGGTTGGTTAGTTTCTTAGTGCTCGGCTCAATGGTGTTGGCCCGTTGGCGAGTCAATCAGGCTTGAGGGTTGTGACCAGAATTGGAGCCGTGGCTAGTTGTATCGTCGATTGGGTTGGCGATCAGTCCGAGGGCTTGTGCTCGCATCTGCTCGGCTAACTTAAGAGCAGCCCTCGCCTTCGGTTGGCTAAACCAGTGGTTCGCAACCTTGTTTTGCTACTGTACCCCGTGTTGACTTTTGTTTCAACTGAGTACCCCCTTGCCTGACCCAACGTAGTTCCAGGAAATAAATGTATGAACAATGAAAATCAATAGTGTAAGCATAATAAGCACAATGAATGCGACACTGGGGCATTGCCACGTACCGCCAGGGTTACGTGCACCCCCGGTTGAGAGCCAATGGGCTTAACCGCCTGCATCCTTCACTCTTCCGCATCGCAAGCCTCACCACCTTTTCACTTTCCACTTTGCTCTCTCCTGATTTGAAGCTTTTCGTGACTGCAGGAACTCATACTCTTTGTTTCTTTCGGTAAAGTCACGTGGGTAGGGAGCAGACATCGTGCTGCTCGCAGCAGATGTCGCAGCTGAAGACCGGCGCTTGTGTTGCGTTCAAAACGTCGTGATTTATTTTATTTTATTTCTACCTACATGACTTTACCGAAAGAACCAACGAGTATTTGCTCTCTCCGTTTCAGCACCAGTGGCAACACACACATCCACCGCCACCGCCGCCGCCACCGCCACCGCGCCATCAGCAAATGAGCGGCATGACGTAGTCCGAATGCCGGACTCCCATGCGGAACGTCGGGGCGCGGCGCGTCGTCACCGACACGCACGTCTCGGGCCGGTGCGCGCCGGGGCCCGGCTTCTGCGTGTTGTCGCCGGGTAGGCGGCTGCGGCTCTGCAGCGACCACGCCGGCGCCCGGTGCGGCCGCAGGTCCGAGGCGTGGGCGGCGTCGTAGCGTGCTGGGCCCGGCGTCCGGGCCAGGTCCTCGGCGTGACCCCCAACGGAGCGGCGGGCTGACACCGAGAAGCTGGGCGCCGAGCGGCGGTGCGGCAGGTGGGAGCCCAGCGTGCTCGGCAGACTTAACGGGGAAAGAACGTGAAGCCACCAAGCCAGTCCGTTAGAATTAGCTTACGTTCGCTACATCGTGAACCCCATTTTTTTTTTTCCCACTGGCATATCCGAGCCATGCCAGGGCCGTGCCGGGCCTAGGCTGTCGCGGCTCAGGAGGCGCCGGGTCGGTTTTTTTCAATGCAGAAATCGAGCCGTGCCGCTGACGTCACGCGCAATTTATTTAACATTTTTTGTTATTTTTACCAGGTAAGGCCCACTGAGCTCTATAGCTATTTGTCTGAAGCGACCTGGCCACAAATGATGACTCAACGAGAAGTGGCGTATCGTCGTGTGGAGAGATTTAAAGCAGCAGCAGCAGCAGCCAAATACTCTGAACGCGTGACGTTGATTCTAAACGTGGAGGGGAAAACCGGAGGACCCGGAGAAAAGAAAAAAAGCCACTGAGAGAGAAAGAGAGAGGGAGCCACCGCAAACCCCTCGGTCTCACCTGTAGGCGTTGGGCGCTGGCACGAGGTCAACGCTGCGCGACGCGGTGCGCTCGGCGAGCGAGTACGCGGGAGCGCGCGCCTCGCTCGGCGAAAAGAGCCGCTCGCTCGCGTACGCACCCGGGCCCGGCGTGCGGAACGCCAGCGCTGGGAGAGAAAAGGTAAAAAATTAACCCGTAAAAACAAAGTTTTTCACTATAAATCTTTTATATGCGTGTCATCGATTTTATTTTATTATTCATTTCTGTTTTTCTTGAGTAAGAGTTTAATTTTTTTTTATCACATTGGTATTTTAAATTAAATATGAAAAAAAAATTCCTAAAAAGTGTAAAATTTTCGAAATTTATTTTTCACGAACATTAATTGTCACGCACAACGAGTTTGTGTGCAAAATGTCAGCTCGATTGGATCACGGGAAGTGGGTTAAAAAACGACCGAAAGATTTGCGCGGTCGTAAGCAAGCAAGCAAGTGAACTTAATATAAAGGATTTAAAAAGATCCCACCACCGCGACGGACACACCACACCACCCCAACCCTCAGTATAGCCTTCACACAGTCGTTCTCAACCAGAGGGAGGGGGGGGTTACGCGGACCCCTATGGGGTGCACGTGGCAATGTCCCAGGGTGGGAGGAGAAGGGGGGGGGTACGTGATGTGATTTACAAATGTGTGAAATTATTATGTCGTACGTGAGAAGTCACTTGTGAATAATCACGCAGGGATCTTGCCAATATAAATAACTGCGATAAAATGTAAAGTCCACGTGGTCACCTAGAACTGTACATTTTGTTGTCACCGTGACCCTTTCCCTCCCATATTTAATCAATTAATTAATAATATTTGCCTTAAATTAACTTTCATATTTCAGTTTTTTTTTTTCAAATGGCTGCCCGCAATCCAAAGAGTCGCAACGGGGGGGAAGCTGAAAAAGGCAGCATGCGGTTTTGTAGCAATCGTAAAAAAAAAAAATACTGCGTAATGCTAATGACTACATAGGGGTTTATGAAACAGAGGAAGTCGTAACTTACGTGCCCGTGCTAAATTTGATTACCTTTTAAAAAAAAAAATCTGCCCATGTCTTGCCACCCCCCCAGAAGGGGCATCTCACAACCCCCGGGGGTGGGGGTAGGGGTGGGGGGAAATGCGTGATGCACCCCAGGTTAAGATGAATGACTGTTCTACGTCTAGAGCGTGCGTCTCGTTAGCGGGCTCCGTACTCCGTTCGCGGTGGCGGCCCTGTATTGAGTAGACCGGCGACCCCTCCAGGCCGTGGCGGGTGAGGCTCGGGGAGTAGTACTTTGGTCCGGGAGTCTTGGCCATCGGGAACCCTGGAAGAACAGTGACGGAGACGCCCAGGTGTGATTGCATGGGCTGGCCGAGCCTGTGCATCATTTCTCATTGAAGAATGGAGGTGGGCTTACGGATAGTGCAAATGGTATCCACAGCCCTATAGCGAGAGGTTGCCACGGTGGCGAGATGTTAACTTCCTCGCCGGGTATACAGGAGGTCGTGGGTTCGATCCCGACCCAGACGCCTGCTGTATATTTGGAATTTGCGTGTCTCTCTCTATCTTTGTCATCATCATTACGGTGGCTAGGATATGTTAACTACTTTGCCTGGTATACAGAAGGTCGTGGGTTCGATCCCGACCCTGACGCCTGCTGTATATTTGGAGTTTGCGTGTCTCTCTCTCTTTGTCATCATCATTACGGTGGCTAGGAGATGTTAACTACCTCGCCTGGTATACAGGAGGTCGTGGGTTCGATCCCGACCCTGACGCCTGCTGTATATTTGGAGTTTGCGTGTCTCTCTCTCTTTGTCATCATCATTACGGTGGCTAGGAGATGTTAACTACCTCGCCTGGCATGCAGGAGGTCGTGGGTTCGATCCCGACCCTGACGCCTGCTGTATATTTGGAGTCTGAATGTTCTCCCGGTGGTCGCGTGGATTTTAATCCAGGTCCTCCGGTTTTTCCCTCCACATTTAGAAACATGCGTTAGAGCTGAAATTAAGCCTCTGGTGGGCCAAGTGCTTTGAGTCGAGCACCTATGAAGGTCAGCGCGGTGCACGACAGAAATTGGACCGAATTTATCAGAAGGCTATTGCTCAAAGCCTGCTGATAAAATTTTGCGCTCAAAGTATAAGCCTTATCGGCCAAGGCGATGACGTCATACGTCACGCGGGGCGATGTGGTCAGCACCGTGCCCGGCCGCCTTTATCTCCCCAGTGCTGACGTGGAGGAATACACAAAGACAAAGGTCATTCGTATGGCTTGCATATACTACTGGGACAGGCACCTGTGCAGGAGGCAAGCATCACGCATCATCTGGTCCAACCCATGTGAGACTAGGCTCTAAGGAAAGGTGTCTCGGGTGTGGACCAATCAACTTCAAGGACAGTGCACATTATCAGAGTTGTGTTTTTGTTTGCATCATGACTGCAGGTATTGTGGTCTATGTAAACATGACTCCTTGTAAAAAAAGGTGTCAGTTTTGTTGCCAGTTAGAAGGGTAAAAAAAACAATTATCGAGGCAAGCATCATTCATAATGGCATAGAGTGAAATAATTGGGGTTTCACAGCACGATGCTGATGGGGGTTGTTGTCACACGTGGTGTATTGCAGGGGGCCGCACTAAAGGCCACCAGAGATCCGGCCATTGGCGCGCGGACCTTGCAATGAAGACCACTGCCGTGTAGCCTGCACAGATGATTGGGAAGAGTACGTATGTTGAACTTCTTTCGCACCGTACGTAGCCAACCGTGATCATCAGAGATGCTTGGGGAGGGGGTGGGGGGGATGGAACGACGAGTGCTGTTAGCGAGCACCTACTAGGGCCGACGGGGGCCACACGTGTTCTAATCTAACCAAGACCGACTGAGGAATGCGTCCCGGGATCGGGTTTCGAACCCTCCTCGCCGCCGCGCGCGTACTTGGGTCGTCGTAGCGGGCGGACATGGTGTAGGCCGGGCTGGCGCGCTTCGAGACGTCGTGCCCGCCGTGGCCCAGCGTGGGTGGCAGCTTGTACTTGGCAGGCCCCGGTCCTGACACACGGCAGACGGGCGTCAACCGCGAAGGCGACGATTACGCACGAAAAAAGTGCTCGCCGAGAAACAGAACCACAACGCCTTGGCCAATGTCGTCCAGGAGCGCAAACCATAGTAGCGCCGACTCCTGGCGGATTTGTGGCTGGCCGTCGAAGCAAAGACGGTGGTCACCGCTTCGTCGCGCGCTTTCAGGTGCGCTCCTGCGGCCGTCTGGAACGCCTCTTCCGTTCCGAGAAGCCACCGGAGCCATGCACTTTTGAATCGCTTAGTTTGTAAACTCATTTATTTAGAAGTGCTTTTTGTGTTTAGTTTGTTGTCCTTCCCCCGCACCTCCGATTAGCACAGTTGGCTACGTACGGTGCGAAAGAAGTTCAACATACATACATGATGCCCCCCCCCCCTTTAAACAAGCAAGGAAAATCATGCATATCATGGGTTCTGTAACGCTCTCCATGGTACGGGGAAGGGGAGCGCGCGACGAGTGAGGTTATTGCCTTGGCCGATAAGGCTTGTACTTTTAGCGCCGTTTTTTTTAATCATCAAGTTTTGGACAATAACCCTCCGATCAATTTGGTGGATTTTCTGTCGAGTAAAGTCCTCGTAAAAGCAGGACAACTCCATGCCAAAACCTGCTAGTTATATTTGGATCACGTTATGCGGGTTAAGAGTGCCGTCCTGTTACAGACGGACTGGATGGGACCGGAGCGAATGCACGGGCGCTTTCAACCTGAATCTGCGAGCGTGACGAAACGCACAGCGACCATATCTGTGAACCAACATTGGGGGGGCATTTTTAAATCCTTTATATTAAGTTCACTTGCTTGCTTGCTTGCGCGCTTACGACCGTGCAAATCTTTCGGTCGTTTTTTAACCCACTTCCCGTGATCCAATCGAGCTGAGATTTTGCACACAGACTCGTTGTGCTTGACAATTTATTTTCGTGAATTTTTTTTCTCCAAAATTTTCAACATTTTAGGATTTTTAAAAAAATATTTAATTACCAATTGCTTAATGGTGGCAGGCAATCATCTGACCCATAGGTGGCAGCCATCTCAAGCCAGAGGACGAGAGGACTCTAGCCGCCCGTTGCAAAGACCAATGTGGGCTGGCACGCATATAAAGGATTTATAGTGAATAACTTTGTTTTTACGGGTTAATTTTTATTCAGTTGGATTCAGCGATTGACAAAGTAGAGGGCCCACGTCCGTTCCTCCCCCCTCCCCACACAGTGCAACCTCCACGGCCCTGTCGTTTTGCTTCACAGAAACGAGAGAGGGGTTTCCGTTAGTGTACGGTAACAGCAACAAACCTTGCAAGGTTCAAACACACACACACTGTGTCTCTTTGCGTTTGCAGCGTTAGCCAGCGTCCCCACCCCCCGCCGCCCCCCATGCAGCCATGGCTCTCTCTCTCTGTTTGTTCTCTCGCTCAACAAAACGCAGGAGAAGCAACAACAACCGGACCCGCGCTCGTGGTGAAGTTGACACGGGCCCATTTTGTGCGGGCCATTGTCACGCGCGTGGTAATTGCCTCTTAAGTCACCCGTGGGGGCTTGGAAATAATCAATAGGGACACCTGTCGATGGGTTTTCTCCCGGGGGTAGGAGGGAGGGTGGGTGGGTCAGGTTCCACCAGGTATATTTTATTTGACCAGGCCAGGCCGACTGAGCTGAATAGCTCTTTTTTTCAGACGCGACCTGGCGATCACAAATGTTAGCTCAACCAAGTGGATCATCACGTGGGAATGTGTAACAGCCAAATGCTCGAAACGCGTGATGTTGATTCTAAAATGTGGGGAGGAAAAAAACCGGAGGACCCGGAGAAACTCTTATGCGACCACAGGGAGGGAGACACGCAAACTCAAAATATACAGCAGCAGGCGTCAGGGTCGAGATCGAACCCACGACCTCCTGTATACCAGGCGAGGTAGTTAACATCTCCTAGCCACCGTGATGATGATGATGATGAGAGAGAGACACGCAAACTCCAAATATACAGCAGCAGGCGTGAGGTTTGGGATCGAACCCACGACCTCCTGTATACCAGGCGAGGTAGTTAACATCTCCTAGTCACCATAGGTGAAGGTCGTGGGCGAGTTTAGGGGGGGGGGGCAATGCCTCCCAAAACTGGACACCTTTAATAATTTATTTTCAGTAGTTTACAATTAAGATTAAAACCTTAAAAAATAATTCCAGGGTGCTTCAAAAAAATGTTAACACTTAGATCGGATTATAATTTGCCATGGAAAAAGAACGGATAATACACTGTAACATGATAACAAGTGTAAGTTAACAGCTTCAAAAAGTCACTAGTTCGCCATCAATGTCAACACATGTCTGGAATCTTCTCCAGGTGGTCCCCAGAGGTGCATTTCTCGTGGTATTGTTGCCAATTCTCAGAAGTGTAAACCACAAACGTTTGAAGCACCCTGAATATACACCGCCATTCCTAATGCGAGGGGCAAATCGAACCCTTTGCCCCCCTCCCCAAATAGAGAATTCAAACTCCTCCTCTGGTGAAGCTCTCAGAGTCAACAGTCGCTTTCCTCCGCACTGCGTGGGGACTCTGTGATCATAGCATGACGGGGGTTGTGTTGGGGCAGGTGGGGGAGGGAGTTGGATGGATAATGGTTTCAGGTTTTAATTTAACGCCACTCAAGATGAGGGCTTTCCAAGCGGTCGCAACGCGCCCCTTCTCACGTTCCTTCCTCTCTCCTGTCTGCACAATGCGAGTGTAAGAACCCTCTTTGTCAACCCCACTCTTTGACATAGGTGCCGCCCTCTCTCTGTGTCTGTATCTGTGTCCCTCCTGCGTGTGTGCGTACGGACCCTTTGAAATATCTACCAGCTATGCGAATGGCAAATTCTGTTGCTCGACGATTGTATTGAATCGACGATCTTAGCCCTGGCGACTGACTCGGTCAGTAAACTGGAGCCGGCTTTTTAGTGCGCTCGATTGCGCGCATTCAAAGGCTGCGTCAATCAGCAGGACCGGCATCGTTACCTTATTGCAGAGAGAGATGCTCAGGACTCAACAATGCCAGGACTTTAGCCCAAAATCGTCTTGGCGTCTCTTAGCCGGACGCACACGTTGTGAGCAGTGGCGTAGTAACTACATCATCAGTGGCGTAGTAACTACATTATCAGTGGCGTAGTAACTACATTATCAGTGGCGTAGTAACTACATTATCAGTGGCGTAGTAACTACATTATCAGTGGCGTAGTGACTACATTATCAGTGGTGTAGTGACTACATTATCAGTGGTGTAGAAACTACATTATCAGTGGTGTAGTCACTACATTATCAGTGGTGTAGTAACTACATTATTAGTGGTGTAGTCACGACATTATCAGTGGTGTAGTAATTACATTATCAGTGGTGTAGTGACTACATTATCAGTGGCGTAGTAACTACATTATCAGTGGCGTAGTAACTACATTATCAGTGGTGTAGTAACTACATTATCAGTGGTGTAGTAACTACATTATCAGTGGTGTAGTAACTACATTATCAGTGGTGTAGTAACTACATTATCAGTGGCGTAGTAACTACATTATCAGTGGCATAGTAAGACATTATCAGTGGCGTAGTAACTACATTATCAGTGGTGTAGTAAACTACATTATCAGTGGTGTAGTAACTACATTATCAGTGGCATAGTAACTACATTATCAGTGGTGTAGTAACTACATTATCAGTGGCGTAGTAACTACATTATCAGTGGTGTAGTAACTACATTATCAGTGGCATAGTAACTACATTATCAGTGGTGTAGTAACTTCATTATCAGTGGTGTAGTAACTACATTATCAGTGGTGTAGTAAACTACATTATCAGTGGTGTAGTAACTACATTATCAGTGGCATAGTAACTACATTATCAGTGGTGTAGTAACTACATTATCAGTGGCGTAGTAACTACATTATCAATGGCGTAGTAACTATATTATCAGTGGTGTAGTAACTACATTATCAGTGGCATAGTGACTACATTATCAGTGGCGTAGTAACTACATTATCAGTGGCATAGTAACTACATTATCAGTGGTGTAGTAACTACATTATCAGTGGTGTAGTAAACTACATTATCAGTGGTGTAGTAACTACATTATCAGTGGCATAGTAACTACATTATCAGTGGTGTAGTAACTACATTATCAGTGGTGTAGTAACTACATTATCAGTGGTGTAGTAACTACATTATCAGTGGCATAGTGACTACATTATCAGTGGTGTAGTAACTAAATTATCAGTGGTGTAGTAACTACATTATCAGTGGCGTAGTAACTACATTATCAGTGGCGTAGTAACTACATTATCAGTGGCGTAGTAACTACATTATCAGTGGCGTAGTGACTACATTATCAGTGGTGTAGTGACTACATTATCAGTGGTGTAGAAACTACATTATCAGTGGTGTAGTCACTACATTATCAGTGGTGTAGTAACTACATTATTAGTGGTGTAGTCACGACATTATCAGTGGCGTAGTAACTACATTATCAGTGGTGTAGTAAACTACATTATCAGTGGTGTAGTAACTACATTATCAGTGGCATAGTAACTACATTATCAGTGGTGTAGTAACTACATTATCAGTGGCGTAGTAACTACATTATCAGTGGTGTAGTAACTACATTATCAGTGGCATAGTAACTACATTATCAGTGGTGTAGTAACTTCATTAGCAGTGGTGTAGTAACTACATTATCAGTGGTGTAGTAAACTACATTATCAGTGGTGTAGTAACTACATTATCAGTGGCATAGTAACTACATTATCAGTGGTGTAGTAACTACATTATCAGTGGCGTAGTAACTACATTATCAATGACGTAGTAACTATATTATCAGTGGTGTAGTAGCTACATTATCAGTGGCATAGTGACTACATTATCAGTGGCGTAGTAACTACATTATCAGTGGCATAGTAACTACATTATCAGTGGTGTAGTAACTACATTATCAGTGGTGTAGTAAACTACATTATCAGTGGTGTAGTAACTACATTATCAGTGGCATAGTAACTACATTATCAGTGGTGTAGTAACTACATTATCAGTGGTGTAGTAACTACATTATCAGTGGTGTAGTAACTACATTATCAGTGGCATAGTGACTACATTATCAGTGGCGTAGTAACTACATTATCAGTGGTGTAGTAACTACATTATCAGTGGTGTAGTAACTACATTATCGGTGGCGTAGTAACTACATTATCAGTGGCGTAGAAACTACATTATCAGTGGTGTAGTGACTACATTATCAGTGGTGTAGTAACTACATTATGAATGGCGTAGTAACTACATTATCAGTGGCGTAGTAACTACATTATCAGTGGTGTATTAACTACATTATCAGTGGTGTATTAACTACATTATCAGTGGCGTAGTAACTACATTATCAGTGGTGTAGTGACTACATTATCAGTGGTGTAGTAACTACATTATCAGTGGTGTAGTAACTACATTATCAGTGGTGTAGTAACTACATTATCAGTGGCATAGTGACTACATTATCAGTGGCGTAGTAACTACATTATCAGTGGTGTAGTAACTACATTATCAGTGGAGTAGTAACTACATTATCAGTGGCGTAGTAACTACATTACCAGTGGCGTAGTGACTACATTATCAGTGTCATAGTAACTACATTATCAGTGGCGTAGTAACTACATTATCAGTGGCATAGTAACTGCATCATCAGTGGTGTAGTGACTACATTATCAGTGGCATAGTAACTGCATCATCAGTGGCGTAGTAACTACATTATCAGTGGCATAGTAACTGCATCATCAGTGGTGTAGTGACTACATTATCAGTGGTGTAGTAACTACATTATCAGTGGTGTAGTAACTACATTATCAGTGGCGTAGTAACTACATTATCAGTGGCATAGTAACTGCATCATCAGTGGTGTAGTGACTACATTATCAGTGGCATAGTAACTACATTACCAGTGGCGTAGTAACTACATTATCAGTGGTGTAGTGACTACATTATCAGTGGTGTAGTAACTGCATCATCAGTGGTGTAGTAACTACATTATCAGTGGCGTAGTAACTACATTATCAGTGGCATAGTAACTGCATCATCAGTGGCGTAGTAACTACATTATCAGTGGCATAGTAACTACATTATCAGTGGCGTAGTAACTACATTATCAGTGGCATAGTAACTACATTATCAGTGGCGTAGTAACTACATTATCAGTGGCGTAGTAACTACATTACCAGTGGCGTAGTAGCTACATTATCAGTGGCGTAGTGACGACATTATCAGCTCAGATGTGTGCGGCAATCAGTCAGGTAGGGGACCAATATTTAATTTGTCTCGCACGGTCGCACCTCGAGGCTAATATTATATATGGCGGCTCCTATTACCTATGACATCGTCGTTCCGCTCCCGGTCGAGAACATTTTACGCTGTAGGAGCGCTCCGTCACTACAACTCCGTAGAAATTACACCTTCTTCTTGGTTCTTTCGGTAAAGTCACGTGGAATGGAAATGATAAAATAATAAAAATAAAACATAATAAAACAATTATCTTCAGACTCTGTCTCCTCGACATACCTGTTCTCCACCTGAGGACTGCTACTTGCGTTGTGGCCGAAACGTCGTGAGAATTATTTTATTATGTTTTATTTTTATCATTTTATTATTTCCATTCTACGCGACTTTACCGAAAGAACCAAGAAGAAGCTCAAAGCTGCTTAGCTTCCGAGATTTTGACGAGAATGGGGCCACGTTTTGGGTGATAGGTAAATTATATTCACACGTGTACATATCCATATCTGATGTGCAATTGTCACCATAGCTACGCCAGCACTTTTAACAACAACAACAACAACGCTCTTTATTTCAACCACTATCATCTTATGTACAATTCTAGATTTGAAGCTTTCGTGACTGCAATGATTCATATTCTTAGGTTTTTACGGTAAAGTCACGTAGGTAAAAAATTTTAATTAATAAAAGTAAAATAAAATAAATTAAAAATAAAAATCACGACGTTTCGGAGGCAACACAAGCTTCCGTCTTCAGGTGGAACCGTCACAGCCACGACAGCTGTATCAAGTAAATGAGAGATTACAAGAGCTACCACTCCGTATATATAATTTTACTTTTATTCATTTAATTTTTTTACCTACGTGACTTTACCGAAAAAACCTAAGAATATCTTATGTACAGTTAAAAATAAACTATTGTAAAGCGCTTTGCACGAAGGCGCTATGTGAAACTGCATAAGGCAAAGTGGAAAATTTAGGCTCAATAGCGAAACAAACATTTCTCTCGCGACGTTTGTTGCGCGGCGCTGATCCGCGTGCCCCTCCCACACAGCCCCGTGATTTATAATTCATTGCGAATGGGTTTTCAATTTTGCTGACGCATCGTGGCAAATGAAAAAGCGTCACCCACGAGCGTTGTATTATTCACAATGGAAAAGACCCCCCCCCCCCAACCAGCCAACGTTGTGGGCCATGGACACAGTTGGTGAGCGCCACGTGCCGTTAGCGATGCGTTAATGTGAGCGCGGTGCGTTCAGTTGAGTTTATACTGGAAGGAACCTCCTGGTTACACCAGCCCACAGGGGATTATTGTGTCCGTCGTGCAGGGAGGGGCTGGGTGGGGAGGGAGGGGCTGGGTGGGGAGGGTGGGGATGGGTGGGGCTGGGTGGGGAGGGGCTGGTCACCCCGTGGTGCCCTTATAAAACTCAACGTTTAACCTACTCACGCCGGCTTGTGCCCGCCCTCACAGTCGGGCATATTTGCGGAATACACCACGCCGCCGTTGACCGAGCAACCCAACGTTCCTACCAGCTCCCTCCGCAGGAATGTGTGTTATTAGGTGTATAGCCCTGTGGGCCATGCGGCTCTTGAATCGGGTGCAACCGCAACAAAACAACAAAATGAACAAGAAACATCTTAAAGTGACTACGCGCAAACAGAAAAAAATCCAGGAAAAAAACCAGCAAAATCTTCCAGAAAAAGCACCGTATATCAATGATGTGGTGCAAAAATCCCAGTCGGGATGAAAGTCGCAGAGCAGTAGCAACACACCCCCGTCTCAAGACCCTGACGTTTACACATCGCACCTTGTAGTCGTTTAATGCCGAGCCGACCTAGGGGAAGCCCGGAACGAGTTAAGCTACCGCAGGTCCCCGGGATTCGAAGCCCGCTGGGTTCACAGCGCAGTGCGCCAATCACTGTGCCACCACTCCATGTACGTCCGTCTGGAACGCTCTTCCGATATTATGAAGCCACTGGAGCTACGCACTTTTAAATCATCTAGATCGAAAAACTCATTTATTTAGAATTGCTCCGTAGGCAGGAATCGAGTGCAACGTTGCTGGGTTCACAGTGCAGCTTTTGCTAACCACCGCGACACCGCTGGGGCAATCTCAACAATCTCTCAACCACCAATAATGTACACACACACACACGCGAACCTCCGATTAGCACGCTTGGCTACGTACGGTACGAAAGAATTTCAACGCACGCAAACACACGTGGGTGACGTAAATCCCGACGCTGATTAAGACTCGCAAGCTCGTCAATTGAGAATAGCCGGTTAAAGACGATCACAAAATAACAACGGTCGCTCAATTATATCTCGACAGACGCGAAACTCATCGTCTTCTTCTTACCTCTGAACTTTGCGTAAATCAAGGGGCGATCCTTCTCCGCTGTTTCCATGCCTCTCGAGTCTCGGTCTCTCGATTTTTTGACTCCGACTTTTTTGTCGTGTTTTTGTTGTTGTTGTTTAAACGTAAACCGCTGTCTTGAGTTCAATTTGTATTTTTTAACAAAAAAATCCGCGAAGAAAGCTGCCACCACCACCACCACCGCCGCTGTTGATGTTGCTCCCCCACAGAGCGTTGCATACGAAGAGTTTTACTGGCAAACTATTTGTTGGTTCAACTGCTCCAGGCGGTCTGCAATCAATTGTCACCCTGGCTACCGTTGCCTGGTGTCGCATGGATGATTAGCGGAGCAGTGCGGACGTTGGGTTGTCGGCGTCCCGCACACAGACACCCACACACACCCCCCTCCTCCGTCTGCCTTGCTTGGGTTTCACGGCTTGCAGAGAGGAGCGAGCGAGCCGGGCTAGGAGCCAAACTCACTTGAACGAGGGACACAACAGTCCACCCACCCACCCACATCCTTGTCCATTTGTACATCGATATTCAGAGCCGTCTGAAATGCTGTAGAGAGAGAGAGAGGGGCACACGTGCGGATACAATGAGAGCGATAGCCACACACAGAGAGAGAGAGAGACGGTACTTGCTCCGGCAGTACATATACTAACATTGGAACGATACAGAGAATATTAGCATGTCCCCCTGGGCAAGAGTGACACGCAAATTCGAGAGAGACAGAGTGGAGGCAACGTGGACACAGGGAGAAAGACAGATGGGTGGAGAAAGACGGACAGAGATGGACAGGGAGAAAGAGGAGTAATAGAGACGCAGACAACATGGAGGGGCCATCCACGTAAAGACAGAGATGGAGAGAGAGATAAATACGGGGAGAAGGAGAGACATACAGAGGCAGACAAGGTGTGGTTAGAGAGACAGTGATAGACGCAGACACATCGAGATGGACGGAGAGACATCGATCAACAGACTTCGAGACAGAGACGCAACAATACACCCTTACAGACACACCAGAGAGACGCATTGAAACCAGTGTACAATATTACGGCTTAATTGAACAAATTGTATCAAGTATAGGCTATGAACTCGTGACCTGTCAACACCAACCTACTAAAAAAGCGGTGTCAATCATATAAACCAGTGGTCCAAACCAACGTAGACTCTCTAAAGCGGCGTAACTTAAACCAAACTAACAAGAACAAAGCGTGGAGAGGTTAATGTCAGTAATTATACTGTGAGGCAGAAAGAGGAACACATGGATTCGAGAACGTGAATGCAAGTTGGAGACGTCACGAAGCCTGTAGGCCATCGCATCGCGCGCTTTCGGATGCGTTTCTGCGGCCGTCTGGAACGCTCTTCCTTCCGATATTAGGAAGCCACTGGTGCTATTCACTTTTAAATCATCTAGATTGAAAAACGTATTTATTTAGAACTGCTTTTTTATCTTAAACAAAGCACGCCACGACTGTAAGCGGACGATGGCCGGTGGCCGAGACTAACGACAGAGTGGCAGCCAAAGAAAGGATCGTAGCCAAGAGGACCTCCACAGCAGAGACGGAGCTATTAATTCAGTTTGTACGCGGGTGTTTGAGCGATCGTTGCATCAGTCGTTCTTGACCTGGGGTGCACGCACTCCCTGGGGGTGCGATATGCCCTTTCTGGGAGATGAGAGATGTGGCCAGTTTTTTATAGAAGGTAAATACCACTGGTCAACAAAAGAAAAATTCTGGCCTGGACTTTTGCATCTGTTATAGACTAATTTCAGGGTGCTGATTCCAAATCTGATCTCAGATTTGCTCTATCACATCTCATGTTTATGCTATCGGCATACCCCATTTTCATTGATTTTACCCGAAATTAACTCTGTCACTTATGATGGCAAGTTGTTGCGAGTCAGTGACTGCTTTAGTGTTAAAATATGGTGCTGTATTTTAGGATAGTGTGTTTATAATATAATTTTATGTAGATATCCACATTTATTTAATATTTTCTTCTGCAGTTTTTATTGAAAATGCAATATTTGATATCTTTAAAACCTGATGTGATAGACAAAAACTGATGCCAGATTTGGAATCAGCACCCCAAATTACCTTAATACCGTTGGAATACCTTATGCCAGAAAAAGTGTGTTGACCAGTGTAATCTAACCACAAATTGAGCAGGGGCACGTAAGTACAACTACTGTGTTTCATCAAACCGATGTATTTAGGTCTTTTTTATTGAGGTTGTTTTAACGACTGAGAATGAAAGGGGTGCAAATGCTGCAGTAAAGGTTAAGAACCACTTCTTTACGCAATACTTTGAAAAATAGGGCTTAACGAATTGTGGGAAAGGTTCCATTGGGACAAAACAACTGTGAAGGAAATAATCCAGGTGGCACGCTGGAGTCATTCCAATTTGACGAACCCGGCCCATTAAACAAAGAGAGTGTTTATATCGGTGGGAAGTGCTTAGAATGTTTTTTAAAAAAAATCTTTGACAAAGGCTCCTTTGTCGAACTGAATATCCTCAAGTGTTCCAATCGTCCCTCGGGCACAATGTACAAAGACAGCCATGGTTTAAAAGCAACCCGGACACTCACTCAAGGCACATTTCTTTTACGGAGCTATGAAATACCAAAAATGTGACGTGTAAATTCGTCAGCGTCACCATCAACGCTTAGAATTTATACCGCGACTCCAAAGCAGGACATCTCGAGGTGCCCTTTCAGCAGTCGAGCCACGGGCAACCTCCAGCGGCAGCTTTCCCAGTGACAGTGCCGGTAGAACGCAGCAACACCACCGGCTTTGCAATCGGCCACTCCGTCTGCCAACGGGGTGCGATGATGCCCATGTAGCTTTTACCAACTTTGAAAAATTATAATACTCCGACTGATGCTCCTGCTGTTGTGGAGTGACTTATGCAGCCAGCAATGGCTGCAGGGTTTTGGTAGTACATGTTGTTTATGCCATTTATTTTGAAAATTCCGTCACAGTTCCTATGATCACTGTTTCATTGCTTTCATGGCTTTATTTTGGTGATTTCGAAAAGTGTATTGGTTTAGCCATGTTTGTTTGTTGTAGTACGGAGTTAGACTGATGGCCTTAATCTAAGTTGTCTTGTGGTTGTTGTTGGTTGTTTGACTTGCATCCCACTGGGATTTTTGCACACAACGTTGGTGTACGGTGTTTTTTTCTGCAATATTTTTCTGTCACATATTCACTTTAAGATGTTTTTGTTCATGTTTTTGTTTTTTGTTTGTTGCGGTTGCACCCGATTCAAGAGCCGAATGGCTCACAGGGCTCTATACCTAATAAATGAACTTGAACTTGAGTGATTTACAAGTCCAGTTTTCGAACTTGGCAGATTTGGACCGTGATGGCAGCACACAATCTCTACGCTTTTTTGTTCTTTAGAATAACATCACCTGATCTTTAAAGTCCGCTGTGAAGCAGATTCCGCGTAGCTGTGGTTTATACTGCGGGCCTTGTCACCGACCTTGACTTCAAGCTTTCGTGACTGCAGGAATTCATATTCTTGGGTCTTTCGGTAAAGTCACGTAGATAGGTTCAAAGAAAATAAAAAAAATAATAAATAAAAATAAACTAAAAACTACGACGTTTCAATCGCAACACAAGTGGGCGTCTTCAGGAAAAGGGGGGTTAGCTTCCAAACCAAACTGTTTATAAGGATTTGAAATGGGCATAGCCCAAATGTCAGATCTGAAACACGGTAGGACCAATACCTTGGCCGTGGCTGATCATTATTTGAATGCGGTGAGCTCACACGAACTTGATTTCTCTAAGACGAAGATACTTTGCACGCCCACTGGCTATCAACAAAGATTCGTTCATGAAGCCATCCATTTTTAGACACAGACACAATTTCAACCGAGAAGATGGGTACAAACTGAGCAATCATTGGAAGGACGTTATCAACCAGTTTAAGTCATAATTCGCTGTGATGTTCCCATCCTACCACCTTCCGATGTTAGTTGTGCTTTACACCCATTTCAAACTTTCACAGGGTTCACACTCAGTCACTTCACGCGCCAACCTCCTGGTTGCGGCTCTGCAATCTGCCATTAAATGCTAATCTCTCATTAACATGCTATTTTTCACCTGGCAGCCCTTTGATTGGTGGAAAACCAACCACCGGTCGGGTTGGCTGCCCACCACTTGCATTATCATTGGCTGCTGACATCTGGGCTACGCCCATTTCAAACCCTTATAAAGTTTGCCTTGAAGCCTAACCCCCCTTTTCCTGAAGACGACCGCTTGTGTTGCGATCGAAACGTGGTAGTTTGTTTTATTATTTTTATTTTCTTTGAACCTATCTACGTGATTTTACCGAAAGACCCAAGAATATACTACTCTCACTGCACGAGCCAATCGTGAATGCAGACTCATCAAGGGCCAACCCATCCATGAAGACTACGGGACCCGCCCAATCACCACCTGAAATGGAGCAAGTCGTTCTTGAGTAAAGCCAGAGAACCCTCTTACACATTCGGGCTTCAGCACCCTGGGAGAAATGGCGAAATTTTGGCGAACACAGAGGGACCACCTAAGAGATGTAATCTAACCTTCAAAAAAACGCTGGCCCGTGTTATATTGAATCCTCACGTCTCACTGCAGATCCACCCCCCGACCTTCCGTACAAATCCAAAGAAAGAACAGCTTTCGATCGTGGAAAATCCAACCGAACCATCGCCCACATTAGTCGCGAACCACCGTGAACTCTACGTACACATCTAAGCAATCCATCGTGTCACCAGGAGCCAAACCCTGGCTAAACGAATCTGGACACACAGCCTTTTATATTGTTACTAGCTGTACTACCCGGCTTCGCCCGGGACTTGTATCTACCACGGCCGGCCGCCTTTGTCTCCCCAGTAGGCGATGTTAATACGCTACAGTAGTTAAGTTACTCGTTTGAGGCAGAGTCGACCTAGGGGAGGTTCAAATAATCGTCACCGGTGGTGGCCGTGAGCGGGAATCGAACTGGGTTTGCCGGGTTGGTAGCGCAGCGTAGCGTTAAGCACTACACCCACCGCTCCTCACACACCACACACGCACAGACACACACACAGACACACACACAGACACACGCAGACACACACAGACAGAAACACACACACAGACAGCACGCTAACCACTACACTACCGCTCCCCACACACCACACACGCACACACACAGACACACACACAGACACACACACAGACACACACACACAGACACACACACACAGACACAGGCAGCACGCTAAGCACTACACTACCGTTCCCCCTACACAACACACGCGCGCGCGTCCATTGCTGCAGACACACACGACTTTCAGGGTGCATACGGCAGTAAACGACTGAAATAATAAAGCGGCAATGCTGTGTAAGGAACGCCTTAGACCCGCATTATACATTTGTGTAATGCGAGCGTAAACACACAAACACACACAAACACATACACAATACACACACACATACATGCAGACACACAGACAGACACATAACACACATACATACACACACATACAAACACAGAAACACATACACACACATACATAGACACACACATACATACACACGAACACATCCACAGACGTACATACACACATACATACAGGCACGCAGACATACACATAAACACATACAAAAAAACCCACATACATACACACACACATACATACACACAAACACATGCACACACATACATACACACATGCATACAGACACACAGACATACACATAAACACATACACACATACACATGACCCGGCTTCGCCCGGGACTTGGATCCACCACGGCGGCAAAACCGACATACATACACACACAGACATACACACAAACACATACACACACATACATACACACATGCATACAGACACACAGACATAAACATAAACACATACACATGACCCGGCTTCGCCCGGGACTTGGATCCACCACGGCGGCAAAACCGACATACATACACACACAGACATACACACAAACACATACACACACATACAAACACACATGCATACAGACACACAGACATACACATAAACACATACACATGACCCGGCTTCGCCTGGGACTTGGATCTACCACGCCCAGCCGCCTTTGTCTCCCAAGTGCCGATGTTAATACGCCACACCAGTTACTCGTTTGAGGCTGAGTGGACCTAGGGGAGGTTCAAATAATCGTCACCGGTGGTGGCCGTGAGCGGGAATGGAACTGGGTTCGCCGGGTTGGTAGCGCAGCGTAGCGTTAAGCACTACACCCACCGCTCCTCACACACCACACACGCACAGACACACACACAGACACACGCAGACACACACAGACAGACACAGACAGACACACACACACACAGACAGCACGCTAAGCACTACACTACCGCTCCCCACACACCACACACGCACACACACAGACACACACACAGACACACGCAGACACACACAGACAGACACAGACAGACACACACATACAGACACAGACAGCACGCTAAGCACTACACTACCGTTCCCCCTACACAACACACGCGCGCGCGTCCATAGGTACACATACACGCGCTTGCTGCAGACACACACGACTTTCAGGGTGCGTAAGGCAGTAAACAACTGAAATAATAAAGCGGCAATGCTGTGCGAGGAACGCCTTAGACCAGCAACACATTTGTGTAATGCGAGCGTAAACACACAAACACATACAAACACATACACACACATACACACACATACACACAAACACATACACACAGACATACACATACACACAAACACACACATACATGCACACAAACACATACACAATACACACACACATACATGCAGACACAGACAGACACATAACACACATACATACACACACATACATACACAAAAACACATACACACACATACATACACACACATACATACACACAAACACATGCACACATCGTACATACACACATACATAGAGACACGCAGACATACACATAAAGACATAAAAAAAACCCACATACATACACACACACATACACACAAACACATACATACACATACATACACACATACATAGAGACACACAGACATACACATAAACACAAACACACATACACATGACCCGGCTTCGCCCGGGACTTGGATCCACGATGCCCCGCCGCCTTTGTCTCCCCAGTGACGATGTTCACACACGACAGCAAGTTACGCGTTTGAGGCTGAGTGGACCTAGGGGAGGGCCAGGTCCGTTTCAAATAATCGTCAGCGGTGGTGGGCGTGAGTTGGAATCGAACTGGGGTCGCTCAAGCAGCTTAATGACTGTTTGTACAAAGAACATATAAAGAATCGATTATAATAACCAGGCTACAGTCCACATTATAGACTGCCAGTACACGCAGTCAGCTTCATAAGCAGGCTAGAGTGTACATGATAGAGTGCCAGTACGCTCACCGAGCTTAATAAGCAGGCTACAGTGTACATGATAGACTGGCAGTACGCTCACCCAGCTTAATGAGTAATTGTACAGTGAACATTAAAGTAATCGATTGTTGGCGCGTTGGGTTTAAAAGTAATATTAATAGCACACATTGTGGTGGGGGTGTAGTGAAGAGTAGGAAAAACTTTGATGAATTTACCTCAGAGTGGCGTGGTGGGTGTCGAGGCCTAGTAGCGTGCAAAGCCTGCGGCCTCGCCTAAAATTGTCGGCTTGGAAGAGGCAGGGTACGGGTGGCGTTCCTTCCCCCCCCCTCAGCGCTCCAACAATACTGTGTAATGGCTATTATTTAATTAAATACGGAGCTTATGAAAGTGGCGAAGGCGTGGCTAGCCATTGGCAGGGGCAACCGCCGTCCAATGAAACTGCAGCCCTTGGCGAAGGCGTCGCTAGCCGTTGCCAGGTCCAATGAAAGCGGCGAAGGCGTGGCTAGCCGTTGCCAGGGGCAACCGCCGTCCAATGAAAGTGCGTATGGGCCGAAATACACACACACACACACAGACAGACAGACATGAACGATTTTATATATATAGATTCATCCACCCAGCTACACACAAGAAGTATCGAGTCAGTGTCATTGTACCTTGCATCTTAAGAGTTTATTCAGAGGCCGTATGCAACGTCCAAAATGCGATTTTCAACAATGCCACCAATCCAAAAAATAAAACACCGAGGACAACCATGGCTATACTGTCGTGATTAATCCTAACATTGATGAAACCGGTATTAGAGCTGTCTAATTGTCCTACTGTGGCCCAAAGTAATGTAACTCGGTGGTTTTAAATAAGGCCGTGTGCGTTATACGTGCAGTGTGGTCATGCCATGTCTCATACAAGGCAAGATGGAAAAACTTGGCCTACGATAACAATCACCGTATGCATGTAATATTGCTCATCGTATTCAGCCTGCACACACTTTTCTGCTGGATGATCTTCTCATCATTTACAGTAGGCGTTCAATGAAGAGCATCTGTTAAAGATTAAACGGGGAAGTGTTGGAATTGGTTTGCCAACAGGTAGCGTCGATACGCCATGACCAACTGCGCAGTCACATCTCTGGAATCGCGAGTGCTCCCCACTCGGATTGCAGTGCAAGTCGCGTTTTGCACACTCCCACGTGCTCAACGCAAAAACGGGAACCCGTCACACGAGCCTGATAGTTTTGCGCCCTGAGCTTCTAAAAATAAAAATCTATTATCATTATAAATAGCGTAGGCTTCGTCTCTCCAGACGCAAACGTGGACGGCAACGGTTGCTGTGTGGCGTGCGTGGAGGAGAGCAAGGTTGGTAGGGGATGGGTGGTGCTTCGAAAAATATCTCACGTTGGATCAGAATTGTTCCCACTTAGCAGGTGTGGCCACAGCAGGCAACCGAAGATGGCGCAGACTTATGTAACGACGTAGAAATTGTGCCCTCTTCAATTACACCTGCCGATTGCACCTCTTGCGGGAAAGTTGCCAACTCGTATCAGCCTCGATTTCATTACTTTTCATTTGGGAAAACGAACGCAACCTGCGCAGCACCCACGTGTGTGTGTGTACGGATACCCGAGCTTCATCAATTAACACTAAGAATGGATAAAAATGTGGTGATTAATGTCATGCACATGGGCGTAGATATCGGGTGTGTAGGCGGGGCAATTGTGTTAGAGCAAACTTAGCCAGACTTGCCCAGGCACGGGGCTACAATGGGAGTTGGAGGGAAAAGTGCAACAATGGCAGCGGGGAGGGGATTCCAATTTCATTCCCTGCACCAGAGCTCATGCCAACCACGCCACGGCACGCCACTGATGACACACTATGTCTCCTGATATGTTATTAAGGTCTTTCGAATGTGTATATGTGTAGTTAAGTGAAACCTACATAGTGATGACCACCGCCAAGCAGTGGCCCAGTTATAACATCCACCAACATTCAGAAACAAAGCACCTCTCGCACGTAATTTAAATCTAACCGGTCACCCAGGCACGCGCCGCAGTCTTGGCACCGTCGCATGTCAGTTGATGTTTCACCATAGGTCGTGCAAAAACCAAAAAAAGCTTTGCCTGATAATAACAAAAAAAAGAACAACTTAGTCGACTGTGAGAGAGAGGTGCGATGAGGTGGGTCGGACTCTGGCGGTCACTTGACGAGGTCCCGCACGTAGGTCCAGCCCTGGCCCGCCCACTCTCCCGATCGCTGGGGCAGATTCGACAGCGCCAATATGGAGGTGTGAACGCCTGTGGTTGGGAACACACATGCGCATTCCAAGATAACGTTCGGTTCCAATTTCATTTCTCTCAAAACGTGTTTCGGTACTGTCTCAAGCCACGCGCAGCAAGCTGCATGTGAAGCGACCAGTGTTTTGATGCCTTAGCGGCAGCACGGAAGTCCACGTGCCGAAACTCCAGCAGGGCGCGCCTATATGTGTTTAAAACCTGCGGTGGTCACGTTGTTTGTTCTTTAAATACCTGAGTTCCAGGCAGATTTCACTGTTTCGCAGACGCCCACACCACTGGGAACCTGCAAATTGTCACACGGTGAGTTACGGGCACAAGCTTCATAAACACCGGGGGGCGCGTGAGCAAAGTGAGCCGTAACCAGATGGATTCCAACACGTTTTGGCACGAACGTAAAAGCCAAAAAAGTTTGTGGAGGTTTAAGATTCCTGGTGAAATAAAAAACGTTACTTTATTTATGTTGCGCACAAATATTCAGCGAAAATTCCCCACGGGTCACGGAGCTAAACTGAGCAACGTCTAACCAAATGAAACAACAAATCTTTGACGGAGCGGGTTGTGCAATAGGACTAAAATAAATATGGGATAAACATTGTACAAAGTCGTGCGTGTTTTATTTTGCTAGAATGTGTGAGCGTTACATTCAGAACAGAACGCAAAGCCTTCTATTTAACATTCACAAACACATTGTGTTCTTTACACGCTATAATGTCCTGTCACAGTGGCAATATATACAATTAATCCCTGTTTATATTCATGCTAGTGCCATATCTTGAGGTTTTTATACAAGCAGACAGATAAGTAACCACGCCAGTCTGCAAAGTTATCGCATGAGAATCCGAGCATTGACTTGGATGATATTTCCAGAATCAATGATTTCGATATATCCACGTTAATATCTCAACGGAAGATGAACTGTCAGCAAGTATAACTATCTGTTTCTATTTTGGCATTGAGCGCATTCCAACAACAGTTTGCGTTTGCTAGCCTCAAAAAATGCACATGTCAAGCAGTAAACAGCATGAACAGAGCACCTCCTGGTGGCATACTTTAGGGTATTGCAGTGTGAAAGATGGGATCTCAAGGCTGCACTAAACACAATGCAACACATTATCGGCCAATCGAGACAGCTCCACCCAAGTCTGATTACACATTCGATTAGAAGGGACAGCAGGTGACTTTCCACAGTAGATACATTTCTTTACACATTAAACATTTGACGTGCAGTGTTTCAATCGTGCAAATTCAGCCCCCCATCCGACTCTCCCCCCCCCATCCGATGTACAGGAGCAGTATGAGCAGTATACCCAGGAGCATCACGTCCACCCTTAGGATGAGCCTCTCCAGCCCACCCCCGCCCCCACACTCACCCTGCTATCGTCCCCCCCCCCATCCTCCTCAGCTATATAAACCAGAGGTCGCAAACGGGTTTTGATTCCTTACCCGTACCCGGCCGCACCAGGGTCGCAAACGGGTACCCATACCCGTACCCTACCCGTACCCGGCCGGGTACGGGTAGGGTATCGGGTATCGGGTCCCTGATTGCGACCTCTGGGATGAAGCCATGTTGCAGGCGCGGGTGGGTTGATTCTAGGAACTTGAATTGTGAGAAGAGACAAGACGTTGGGAAATGAGTGACAAACGGTGACTCACCAGTGACTCACGGCCTACCCGTACCCGTACCCGGCCGCACCAGGGTCGCAAACGGGTACCCGTACCCGGCCGGGTACGGGTAGCCGGGTATCGGGTAGGGTACGGGTATCGGGTACCCGGTTGCGACCTCTGGTCCACCCTTAGCATTCGCCTCTCCAGCCCACGCCCCGCCCCCACACTCACCCTGTCATCGTTTCCCCCCCCACCCTCCTCAGTTATATAAATCCTTGTCAAAGCCATCTCTTCGGCATACCTCAGCAACTGTTTTCGCTGTGGTGGTCCCCACCTGATGAAGGACGCTTGTGTTATGCCCGAAACGTCGTGACTTAATTTAGTTGTTTTAACTTTATTATTATTATTTTATTATTATTTTCACCTACGTAACTTTACCGAAAACTTCAAATCTAGAATGGTGCATACTAACCTGAAGTAAATGTTGACGCATAGCGAATGAAGAGAAGCAATAGAGGCAGTAAAAATAGTATATATTTTTAAAAGTACCAATTCGTGCTTAAAATTACAACTCAGAATTGTAACAATTCATAGAATGGCTGGCGGGGAAGAGGAGGGGGGTAAGGTGAATCATCCATACAGAATACCCATACATACGTACAATCAACCATCCGTTACGTGCCTACGAGCCACCATGGGTTGCTGTGGGCATCTGAGTGGGTGCTGATGATGGAGTGGGTGTAATCTCGCCTCACAAGAGTGGCAGAGGAAAATCAACCAAGTTTCAAGGATTCCGTGGGTGGGTGTTGACATATGGAGAGCACAGTGAGTGTGGTGTTAGGGTGATGATCGCCATAATTTTCAAGGGCAAACTTCATAGCAACTGTTGCTGGCAGTTGTCACCTGCAATGTATTTACTATGGGCAACTATGACACCATGGTACGGCAATGGCAAAGAATGACGGAGGTTTGATCTGTAAACGTGGACTTCACGGAATCGAAACATTTAAACTGGAGGAAACCCATGAGCTCTAAAGCTCTTTTTCACAGATGTCCAGTACACAACCTCGGGCTGTCACATGACCCCTGCGATCTCATTGGAAGCTGTCATCTCAAATGCGCACTTGGTAAAATGGCAATCAGATTTGTTGGGATTTGGGTCGATACATTTTTGATACGATAAAGAACTGCGGCAATTACTGTTGGTCTTCTTCTTATTCTGTCATACGGCTGATGTAGATGCAGAGCAACAACTACAATTTCACATTCAGGCGGTCAAGCCAGACAACCGCATCAGGAGCAGCAGAGTGTGTCGCTGTAATGTCTCCTTTGTATTTGTGCATCATCAGGCATTGCGTCGTTATGTGTTGTGCGGTCTGTTCTGGATGACCACAGTTTCACACTGGAGAGTTTTACATTTTCCACTTGTGCATCAGGTATTCGCATCTGCCATGGTTTGTGCGATGGATGCGATTTAGGGTGGACCATGAGCTTTGTGGAAGATCAATTACTGTTGGTGTTGACTGCCTATAAAATTGCACTGTTATGTCATGGCCATAAGAGTATTGGATGCCTGGGCTCCAAGTGCGATGTTCCCACCTTTGGCAGGTATGGGCCAACGTACGGTCCCAAGTATTTATTCAGCACGGGGCTGACTGTGTCCCCGAGGCGGGAGAGGGCTCCCTCCCCATCCTCGCCATCACGAAACACGCCTTGCGAGCTCGCAACGTACACGGCGCCTCCAGCCAACCCCAGCTTGACGCTCAGCCTAATGGGAAAAGTCACATTGCCGTTAGAACCACCAGAATAACTCATAACATATATTATTAACATCACTGCCGTCATCACCATAGTATTTATCATCACCGTAATGACCATCACAAGAGACGTTATCACGATGACCACGATTATCATATCTACTGCCACCATTATTATTGGAACCTATATTACCATCACCTCCTTCACCACCGCTATTGCTAAGAGATGACAGTAGTACTGCTGTTTTGCCGATCTACTGCTGGATGAGGGCATCACAAAGCCATGAAGATCGTGGGAGTTATATGACCAATACAGTACTTCACCAAGCGTTGGCGAAAGTCTAGTTGTGCAATTCGGTATAATCATTGAGCTTGCTTCCCGGCTGCCATCTGTTGGTCAAAACGTAGCAGCAGAGCAGCCAATAATCACGACCTGTTTAATATATGGTGGTGGCCCATCCAAAACCAGTATCGAGGGCTCAATCCCCGCTTAGCTTTCGAGATCAGGCCGCACACATCACGAGCCATGGGCAGATAGCCCGTGACGTGTCCACTGCACATGTCGTCATTTGTTTCCACTTGCCTCTGTCTGGTGCCAATATGCTCAAGTACTGGCCAAATATTATTGGTTCTTTCGGTAAAGACACGTAAAAGGGAAATAATAAAATATGTTATTATATTCCTTCTACGTGACTTTAATACAAATATTTTATTAGTTCCCTTCTACGTGACTTTACCGAAAGAACCAAGAATATGAATCCCTGCAGTCACGAACGCTTTAAATCGAAATTTACTGGCCACATCTTTCTGGCACCGATCTCTTATGTCGTCATCAAGCCATTCTCTGTGAAGTCTTCCCATCTGTCCGGTTCCTTCCATTATGCCGAACAACGCACTTGACATGTTCCTGTTGTTGTTCCATACCTGTCAACCCCTTTTCAGTGCCCTACCTTATTACAGACCAATGCAGACCTTATTGGTCACCCCGTGCCCTTATAAATCTCAACGTTCATCCTACAAAGTCCCACCACAAGGGAGAAACACAAAGACAAAAAGCATTTTTGCCCGTATTGAAACGGCTGTACACTGTATGGACCTGAAAACTCAATTTCCCTGTACAAGAATACTAGGTAAACCGTATGGGTTGACACGGTATGGTGTTCACCCTACATATGTGTCCAAATAGTGCAAGTTTCCTTCTCATCACTGCCTGCATCAGGCACCATTCCGGGTTAATTGGTCATAGACAATGTCTAATAATCTATACTGCCCAGTAATCCAAAATTGTGATTCTACCGATTACTATTGCTACACGATAATCACAATTACAACAGTAACGTGCAGAATATTAGCGAATTAAAAACGTATTGAACACGTGTAAGACGCATACTTTCAAGCGATATTCGGCATCTTGCAACGTTGCAATAATGTACGTATTGATAATACATGTTATTTTTTTTTGGGTTAGATCGCGTAAATTAAAATGTGTCGTTAAAACCCGCCACCACCCGACACACCCAAATTAGTAAGGTTTGTCATGTAAACAGAAAATACCAATCCGTTACGAGTGTGTTGGAGAGTAAATCCAGCCAGATGGCTGTCCGCCTGATGAAGCCAGTTGTAATTACTAGCGAAACGTCGTACTTAGATTGTAAATGTTGTGGCTTTGCTCTCCAACACACCGGTGTGCTGTACGAGTAACGAATTGACACGTTATGTTTACGTGACAAACCTTACTAATTGGTTGTGTCGGGTGGTGGCGAGTTTAACGACACATTTATATTTACGCGATCTAACCCCCCAAAGAAACCCTATATTGTGTATATTGTTTGCGAAAGCCTGCTACGTGTTAAAATGTACGTATTGTATTCATGGTTAGAGCACACAGTAAAAGCCTCGACGTATGCCTCGCTTAACATTCGTCTCACATCAGCGCCAGCAAAACGTCACAAACAATACCCACGGACAAAGTAACATTTTACAAACGTAACAATAAACTCAAATTATCTAAATAACGGTAAACTTTTATATTATCAGACACCGTAAGGAGGGAGGCGGCTCGGCCTTGCGGTCCCCCTGGGCGAGCGCCGCCTGACGACGGCATAAAATCTAGGCAAGCCCATAGGCTCCGCAGTGGGCCTACTCGGTCAGCCGTCAAGGTGTCATCTGAATGTCAAGTTCTCCACTCAAGGTTAGCCTCGAAATGTTGCAACGATGTTTTTAAAAGTCGACGCTAAGCCTATCGGCAGCCTCCACTTACTTCGCCGCTTTAAAGAGAGCCATCCGGGCCGCGATTCGGAGCCTCTTGGACGATGGGATTGCGGCTGGAGACCAACAGCGCCCGGCGCGGTTCTTGGGTTTCAACACCCCGAGGTGAAATCCGCGGTCACCGAGGGAAGTGAGGGGGGGGTGTGGAGGGGGGGGCCCTCGTTATTCGCGGACCCTCAAATCCGCGGTCACCGAGGGAAGTGAGGGGGGGTGGAGGGTGGGGGCCCTCGTTATTCGCGGACCCTCAAATCCGCGGTCACCGAGGGAAGTGGAGGGGGGTGGAGGGTGGGGGCCCTCGTTATTCGCGGACCCTCAAATCCGCGGTCACCGAGGGAAGTGGAGGGGGTGGAGGGTGGGGGCCCTCGTTATTCGCGGACCCTCAAATCCGCGGTCACCGAGGGAAGTGGAGGGGGTGGAGGGTGGGGGCCCTCGTTATTCGCGGACCCTCAAAATCCGCGGTCACCGAGGAAGTGGAGGGGGTGGAGGGTGGGGGCCCTCGTTATTCGCGGACCCTCAAATCCGCGGTCACCGAGGGAAGTGGAGGGGGTGGAGGGTGGGGGCCCTCGTTATCCGCGGACCCTCAAATCCGCGGCGCACCGCGACTGCAGCTTTTGCCGCTCACTGCGCATGCGCGCCTAACGCATTTGTCAAGTTCGTTGATTAGGTGTATAGCCCTGTGAGCCATTCGGCTCTTGAATCGAGTGCAACCGCAACAAACAAAAAACATGAACAAGAAAACATCTTAAAGTGACTATGTGACTATGTGCAAACAGAAAGTCCAAGAAAAGACAGCAACATATTGCAGAAAAAGCACCGTACACCAACGCTGTGTGCAAAAATCCCAGTGGGATGCAAGTCAAACAACAACAACCACAAGACAACTTAGATTAAGGCCATCAGTCTAACTCCGTACTACAACAAACAAACATGGCCAAACCAAAAAACTTTTCGAAAATCACCAAAATAAAGCCATAAAAGCAATGAAACAGTGATCATAGGAACTGTGACCGAATTTTCACAATAAACGACATAAACAACATGTACTACCAAACTCTGCAGCCATATAGCTGGCTGCATGAGTCACTCCACAACAGCAGCAGGAGCATCAGTCGGAGTATCAACAATAGCTGCGCCTCGCAAAGGAAACGCGTTGTGGGTTTACTCTCCAACACACGGTGTGTGCTGGAGCAGTAAGGAATCGGTACGTGTTCTGTTTACGTGATAAACCTTAGGGGCCGTCCATAAATGACGTCACGCACCTAGGGCGGGGGGGTCAGACATTTGTGACGATGTGTTTTTATTTTATTTTTATACCTACGTGCATTTATCGAAAGAACCAAAGTGTAAGTGTGGGGGGGGGGGGGTGAGAAATGTGACGTCACATCAAAATGCGCAATTTTAAATATAGACAACACGTTCTACTTAATTAAATAGACGTTTTAATAAATGTTTTCTCCTACATCAGAGTGCAGCGCCACATTAAATACGCACTACAATGACAATAGTTTAAAGCGATTTGAAGCATGTTTTCTTTTTTTGGGGGGGGGGCAGAGCTTTGTGACGTCATTTAAGGGGGCGGGCCTGACTTTTTGTGACGCCGTGTGATGGGGGGGGTCAAAAATCGTCCCAAATCGCGTGACGTCATTTATGGACGGCCCCTTACTAATTGGCTGTGTGGGATGGTGGTGGGTTAAACGACACATTTATATTTACGGAATCTAACTCCCCCCCACCAAAAACTGTATATTATGGATAAGAAGTCACGCTTTGGGCCATTTCATTTCTTCTTAGCAATGCGCTTTAAAGTATGGCCATTTCCCAAAAAATCACCGATTCTTTTGACCTTTAAAGGCCACGGGTGTTGGCAAATTCGTGTTTTTGTTGCTGTTAATTACGTTTGTGAGCCACTTGCCGTATTACCAAATAACGTTTCAAATTCAGCGCAGGGTGGTTCAAGATTCCCGTTGTTGTACTGCCATCGCCTGCGCCACCCTTTCCAATATCCAAAATTATGAAAAAAATTAACCCGTAAAAACAAAGTTTTTCACTATAAATCCTTTATATGCGTGGCGGCTAAAGTCCTCTCGTCCTCTGGCTTGAGATGGCTGCCACCTATGGGTCAGATGATTGCCTGCCACCATTAAACAATTGGTAATTAAATATAATTTATTTTTTCCTAAAAAGTGTAAAATTTAGGGAAAAAAATTTCACGAAAATAAATTGTCACGCACAACGAGTCTGTGTGCAAAATGTCAGCTCGATTGGATCACGGGAAGTGGGTTAAAAAACGACCGAAAGATTTGCACGGTCGTAAGCACGCAAGCAAGCAAGTGAACTTAATATAAAGGATTTAAAAATAAGAATGAGTCTTACATCCTTTCTGGCAATGAAACGGGTGTTAAGATGTTCTATTTGGTGTTTGAACATTTTAACACGCGCTTTCTTGCCAGGAAGGCTAAAACCTGTTAATTTTCATCAGGCCATACCGTAAGGGTGTAAATGACAGGCGAAACTTCACCAGTTTAGTACAATGACTGCAGTTTAACCCATGCACTGCTTGGCTGATCGTCAAGAATAGCGATGGAATTGTGAAATGGCGATGGCTTTCAGAGGTCTTCATCCAGAAGTGGTCAACTTAACATTTTGAGCGCTCAGTTACAATAATTCCTATTTGCTCGTCACAGCCAAAGTGTAGACACGACATCATTAACGCTCATCAACATTTAAGCCATATCCAGAGAAACAAACAAAACTGCTAAGCCAGGTGACCTCAAGCTGGCATCGACGATTGCCTGGGTTTGAATCCAGGCTGCTGTCCGTCATTCAACTGTGTTCTTAAGTGTAGCCGATGGTCTCGGCTGTGTCACCAATAACTGCACAAAAAGACTATTTCAGATGTGGTTAACGCACTCAACTTTGGTTAAATTCCAGTTGAGAGAATTACCGATCGATAATTATCCAGTGGCTTCGGGGAGGTGGGCACTGGATAATCACAAATCATTATTTAAAATAGCTTATTTTTACGCAGTTTTTTGGTGTTTTAAATGTTTACGATATGAAATAGGCATGAACATACAAATAGAGAAAAATGTATATCCTACTTTAAAGTTACTGTATTTACTGTACCATACTTATCACTCCAATCTCGAAGACTTTGCATGGGGCAATGTGTATACGTGCATTATTTTCATTAAATTGTACGTAGTGTATAGTGTGCTGTATTTATTAGATACTGAAATAAAGTATTGCTACTTTTTTGTCAAGAACATGGTGCCGATCGCTGGACTGGTTACAGCCTTTAGAGAGGTCCGTTAAATCGATCGCAGAATTAGTTTTGCGACATCTCCTTCTGCGAACTGTTCCGTGACAAGGGTCGATGCAACCCTCTGCGGCAGCTCCGGATGGATTCATCTCGCGATGCCAATAGCGCAATAAAACTTGAGGAACAAGACAAAAACACACGAGCACATTTATTTTCACGGGACACTTTAAATTTATTGTGATTTTATTGCTGGAGGATATGGCATCCAAGAGGATATGGAGCAATGGAAACAGGTCGTGTGCAGAGACACTTGATGGATTGTTACATCGCAGAAGTGAGAGATGTAATCGACTTGGCTCGGCCTTCACCCAGCAGTAGATAGATCATGGGCGATGATGACGATAGTACAGTCAAAACATAATTTACACTTTTACATCGAAAAAATATAGATTTAAAATGTTTTCTAAACATACCGAGTTGTTATTTTACATGTGCTATCGTAAAATCATTCGTATTTTTTCAACTGCGTGAAAACCAAAACGTGGATACTACTATGTAAAGTGGTCCAACGTTGCTTTGCTCCATTTTCTGGGTTCCCTGGAGAAAAACATCGGACATCGTGGCGAACAGCGCAAGGGCAACAACCCGCAAAAGAAACACATTGGACGAACCAAGCTGGTAGAGGTCGCAACCGGGTACCCGATACCCGTACCCTACCCGATACCCGGCTACCCGTACCCAGCCGGGTACGGGTAGCCGTTTGCGACCCTGGTGTGGCCGGGTACGGGTACGGGTAGGCCGTGAGTCACTGGTGAGTAACCGTTTGTCACTCATTTCGGATAGGGTACGGGTAGGGAACGGCTACCCGTACCCGGCCGGGTACGGGTAGCCGTTTGCGACCCTGGTACGGCTGGGTACGGGTAAGGAATCAAAACCCGTTTGCGACCTCTGCATGCTGGGAAAGCGAGACGTTCCCCCATGGCCACTCGACGACTTCCGCAATAACACGCAAAGGGGCTAACTGTGTTTGCCACCGGCCGCCACCGTTGGGGGGGAAGAGGTCACCCCCAGAAGTCGTTGGAGTCCACGGAGGAGCGGATGGTGTCCATGTTCTCGCGGCGTATTGTCGTGTAGACGTTGGCCTCGCCTTTCTGCAACCGGCGCCGTGCGGCGGCCTTCTGCTGCTTCGTCAGCTGGCGCTTCACCTTCATGCGGATTACGTCCTGCGACGGGGGAAGAATTAAATGAGGGGGGGCGGTAGGGTGGGGACGTCACGAGTGTTGGTTAAGAGCCAGGATGGCGAGATGTTAACGACCTCACCTGGTATACACAGGAGCTCGTGAGTTCCATCCCGACCCTGAAGCCTGCTGTCTATTTGGAGTTTGCATGTTATCCACATGTTTGCGAGGATTTTTCTCTGGGTCCTCCGTTTTTTTTCCTCCACATTAAGAAAACATGTGTTTAGAGTATTTGGCTGCTATAAATTTCCACGTTATAAGCCACTTTGTTGAGATATCATTTGTGGCCAGGTCGCTTCTGAAAAAGAGCTACATAGTTCAGTGGGCCTTACCTGGTAAAATTAAAAAGTTGAGTGTAATAGTTTAGTTTGGTTAAGTAGAGCTGATGAGATACAGGAACGGTAGTATTGGCACCTAATTGATGGCGTTATCCTTTTGCCAGCAGTAATTTGTTGAAGTCTCACAAATTAGTGGCGACTGTTATACCATTCTGCTCCTACAGGTATAATATACACGGCTTTGTTTTAGACCACCCACCAAAATAGTCAAAATCGTGGCCATATTATTCTAGAAAGGAGCAGGACAAAGAGACACGTGTATCCTTAAATTTTGATTTAAAGCTTTCGTGACTGCAGGGATTCATATTCTTGGTTCTTTCGGTAAAGCCACGTAGAAAGGAAAACAATATTTTATCACATAGAAGGAAAACAATAAAATATTGTTTCCCTTCTATGCGACTTTACCGAAAAAAACAAGAATATAAATAAGTGTATCCTTGTTAGGAATCATCAATAAACTTTAGCCAACATTGCCTACAGCTGTTTAGTGCTTCAGGGACCTGATATGGACACGAACCCAGCTACCCGAATTCGATTCCCACTCACGGCCAACACCGGTGACAAATATCTGAACCGGTCCCGAGCTTTCCCGCTAGGTCGACTCAGCCTCAAATAAGTACCTGGTGCAATGTGTAAACATCGCCACTTTGAAGACAAAGGCGGGGGGGCGTGGTGCTGGCCACCCGCCACCTCGTGTGCCGTGCCGGCCTTCATAGGTGCTCGCCAACAGCACTTGCTCCGACAGTCTGTTACAGGCTGTGAGTGGGATATTTGATCTTTTGCCTTTGCATGACTCACAGGAGCGATGGTGGAGTGGCTGCTAAGGAAGGATGTCCCAGAGCACTCGCTGTCTGTCCGGTGCCGACGGCTGGAGGCGAGATGCTCGTTCAGGTGCTGCAGGCTTTCCTCATCTCTGCACGCAAAAAACAAAGAACTCCCGTATCACCTTAACAGACTGTTGGGGAAAGTACTGTTAGCGAGCACCTATGAACGGTCGGCACGGTACACGAGGGGGTGGGTGGCCGATACCACGCCCGACCGCCTTTGTCTCCCGAATGGTGATGTTTACACACCGCACTAGGTACTCATTTGAGGCTGAGTCGACCTAGGGGAGGCCCAGGACTGGTTCAGATAATTGTCACTATTGTCGGATGTGAGCGGGAATAAAACTCGGTTCGCTAAGTTCGTACAGCGCAGCGTGCTAACCGTTGGGCTACTGCTCCCCACACACGGATACAAGTGTGTAGGCTCTCAGTCACCATTACAAAGTTGAACAATTTGTTAAAAGTGTCTTAGTATACACGTGGCACCTTCTGGGTTAGATGAGAATTTCTTCTCTCAAGCTCTTGCCACGCACTACCGCGGGCATCTACACATTCGCGAAGATGCCCGCAGGAGTGCACAGCAGCGAGAGCGTGTGCGAGTGAATCAACGCTTAAACCACGGGCCCCAACTTGGATCAGCGCACTGGGATTGAGTGGCTGTGAAAAATCCACGTGCCAAAATTGCTTAGCATGTAAACGTGAATTTGCTTTACACAGAGTCAAGAAGTGGTAAATTTAAATCAAATTAAAGAATTTTCAACCCTTTGTGTCAATAAGCTGCTGGAAGGCCTCCTTATTCTGTCCGGTGATGGGGTACATCACGTATTTATGAAACTCGGCAAAGGCTTTCCTGGGTAAAACAAGCGTTAATAATAGGGGACCAGAAACCATGCACGCACGCTAAATTCATAATCACGCTCCATATAAACTCGGCAGGGAACGCAGCCTAGATACGAGCTCGTGTCTTCTATTGTGCTAAACAATTACCAATGAATTGTCATGATTCAGCTTGTGATTGTCTTGTTAGTCAGTTTTGTTTTTTTCCATTTGCCAAAACCTAACATGTGTGGGCCTATCAATCAATTGCATTCGATGCAGCATTAATTGCCTAACATAAATCAAAAAATTATTGGAGCATGAGTTTACAGTACATCACTGCAAAAAAATAAAATAAAATAAAAATAATCACTGCACTCTCACCTGTATGGCCTGAACTCCTTATTCAACTCCGAAAGTTTGACAAGGTCTTGTTCCACGCGTTCTTCCTCCTCGTCCGCCTTCTCTCCGGGTAATGCAGCACAATCCTCCTCCTTACTCAGAACCTCCCGGCAAAGCTCACCGCAATCAGAGCCGGGTGTGACACCTTCCTGTGGCGGCCCCACTCGACCGACCTCTTGGCACAGTTCCCCGGAAGGTTCGTCTTTTACTGCCAGCCTATCCACCTGTTCAGCCAGTTTGTCATCGTGGTCTTCATCTAGGTCAACTTCACGGCCCAAGTCAGCTTCGTGGCGGCCGTGGTCGAGGTCAAACTGTGTCGTCGGGCCCTTCTCGTCGTCTGAAATGTCGAGATCATCTTCCGGATTTTCTTCCGCTGGTGAAATCCGCGACTCGGCGTTGGGTGGCTCCGTTTCCGAGTCGGACGAGGCTGTGTCGTCGTCTGCCTCGGGCCCGGCCGGGTGAAGGAGCTCATCGTCCTCCTGCAGGTCCTTGGTGTAGCCGCTCGCCGAGATCTCAATGTCCAGGTTGATCTCGCGCCTGCCCGGGCACGCACGCCGGAATTGCGTCACGCGTCAGCGACAAGCATCTCAAAAGTTTCCCGTAAGCAAGTGAAAAACATTTTACGATTACTCCGCAACATTTAAAAATTTGATACGGCGTGTCGCTGGTAGCTGCAAACCAGCAGAATCATAATGAAGCGATGTGATGTTATCAACGTACCCCCCAACAAGTAAACAGGAAGTAACAGGAAGTGATGCATTGAGGTTAATGCACAGGAGTAGTAAGACACTAGAGTCTGCGTTCCTTCAAGGGGGAAACAGCAAAACTACACAAACGCTCTCCTGAAGCGTGCCTAGAAGACCTTCGACACAACAAGCATAGAATAAAATTCATTCGTATTGTTAAGATTACAATAAAATAGCAATGTGTACAACAACGCATTGGAAATGTACGTACGTGATCAAACCAAAAAATGAATTATTCATCGTAACTTTGTTCGCAAAAGTCGACATGTTAAGTGTAATTAGCAAACATTCATTGTAAGAGCTGTCAAAAATACTGTTCCAGCATGAAAAACAAAGACACGTTGAACGGTGCAGGAAAGGAACAGACACACAGAGTGAACGTGAGACTCATGCCACTCTGCATCTATGCATGTAACAAAAATCTTTCGCACCGTACGTAACGAACCATGCTAAATCGTAGGTGCGGGGCTAAGGACATTAAACTATACACAACGAGCCCGGGGTGCCTTCTGACGGGGAGCACGGCAGTGGCAAGTGATACGCACTTTACATCTCTGAAGGTCGGGTAGAGCTCGCTTTCGTAGGCGAAGCGTTTCGCGAAGAAGTCTCTGATGCACTTGACGTCACGGTCAAAGTACCTGCGGAGGGGTGAGGTGCGGTGAGGAGGGGGGAGGAGAAAAGCGCTAATCAGGCACACGCAGCAGGCAACTGTGACGGACGGCGACATTAAATCACTACCAAGCACTGTTAACTTCATGCAATTATAAACATGAGCGTTTAACAGCTATTAAAGAAATGTGTTGATGCTGTCTGACAAATTGTGCCTGTGGTGCAAAGGACAAAAATAGCAATACAACTCAGCACAACTGTCAATAATGGTGTGGCCTTAAAAGGAAAAAATATATACACTAAGCGACGCTTTGGCCAATAACCATTCTTCAATTATTTTTTGCCGCTCCTGGAGTGCAAGGCTATCACGAAGGCGCATTGTCTCACAGCTGATTATCGTCTGCGGTAGCTGAACAAGTGGGGCGACGTTGCCACGTGGCTTTACCCGATGAGGTCATTTTCAAGCTTGATTTGAAGCTTTCGTGACTGCAGGAATTACTTTTTGGTTCTTTAGATAAAGTCACGTAGAAAGAAAATAAATTTAATAATGGAATACGACGTTTCGATTGCAACACAAGAAACTGTCATCAGGTAGAACTAAATTTGAGAGAGAGACAAAACACAGACACGGAGACACACAGACAGACACACAAGCAGAGAGACAACACAGACATATACAGAGAGACACACACAACATAGACACACAGAGACCCAATGCCTCTGTGCCTAGGCCTTAAATAATTAAGGCCTCGACACAGAGGCATTGGGTCTCTGTGTGTCTCTCTCTGTGTCTCTGTGTGTCTCTCTCTCAAATTTAGTTCTACCTAATGACGACTGCTTGTGTTGCAATCGAAACGTCGTACTCTATTATTTAATTTAATTTCTTTCTACGTCACTTTACCGAAAAAACCAAAGAGAGGTCATTTTCCTTTAGTGGAGGAGTTTAAGTACCTTGGGATGATAAGTGGGAGCGGGAGATCGGCCGATGAATCGGTGCACGTCCGCGGTGTTGCGGGCGCTGTACCGTTCCGTGGTAGTGAAGCGGGAGCTGAGTTCTCGAACAAAGCTCGCGGTTTACAGGTCGATCTACGTTCCCACCCTCGCCTATATGGTCATGAGCTTTGGGTAATGACCGAAAGGATGAGGTTGAGGGTACAAAGGGCCGACATTCGGTTTCTCCGCAGGGTTGCCGGGCTCACTCTCCGTGACCGGGTGAGGAGCTCGGTAATCCCGGAGAGCCTCAAGAGTCGAGCCGCTGCTCCTTCGGATCGAGAGGAGCCAGTTGAGGTGGTTCAGGCACCTGGTAAGAATGCCCCCCATTAGACCCCCCCTGGTTCTCTACCGGGCAGCAGCAACGTCCCACTGGGTGAGGACCCCGGGGCCGGCCCAGGACACGCAGGTGGGACTATGTCGCTCGGCTGGCCTGGGAACGCTTGGGAACTCCCCAGAAAGAGCTAGAGTCTGTGCATAGTAGTGTATCATGGAGAGTAGTATAGTGGTATATAGTAGTGTGTAGTAGTGTATAGTAATGTATAAGTGTAGTGTATAGTGTAGTAGTGTATAGTAGTGTATAGTAGTATAGTGTATAGTGGTGTATAGTGTAGTGTATAGTAGTGTATCATGGAGAGTAGTATAGTGGTGTATAGTAGTGTGTAGTAGTGTATAATGTATAGGTAAGTTAGTAGTGTATAGTAGTGTGTAGTAGTGTATAGTAATGTATAAGTGTAGTGTATAGTGTAGTAGTGCATAGTAGTGTAGTGTACAGTAGTGTGTAGTAGTGTGCAGTAGTGTATAGTAATGTATAGTAGTGTAGTGTATAGTAGTGTATGATAATGTATCGTAATGTAGTGTATAGTATTGTATAGTAATGTATAGTAGTGTAGTGTATAGTAGTGTATAGTAATGTACAGCTGAGTCTGTTCCTAGGGAAAGGGAGGTCTGGACCGCCCTACTCAACATGCTGTTGCGGCGACCCTCGCCAGGACAAGCGGATTGAGAAATGAATGAAACAAACAATTTTGACCATGACACAATTTTCCGTGGTAAAATACACCCCAAGTATTTGACCATGATGGCTGCTGAAAAAAGGCCGTTGCTCAAAACGTTGCCTATTATATTTTCATATACAGCCATGAGTCAATGCACTGCTCGACAAAGGCTCTCCCCCATTCCTTCACCAGTCGTGAGGGTATGTTGTGGAAGCCACAGAGGAATGTGGTAAGCGAGTAACAACATTCTGCGGCCAGAACTAAACCCAACGACGCCGACGGTTTTCCGACGGATTGCCAACGGATTTCCGACGGACGCCCGACAGACGCTGACGGATTTCTGACGGATTGCCGACAGACGCCGAGGAATTGCCGACGGGCGCAGATGGACACCGATGGATTGCCGACAGATTTCCGACGGACGCCGACGACGGATGCCGACGTGCGGTAGTCACCACTCGGCATTGGCGTGCGAGGTGGACACCATCTGCGGGAAGTCGATCATGGTGACGCGGTCCCGCTGGTCCAGCATCAGGTTGAACTCGTTGAAGTCGCCGTGGATGAGGCCGTGGTTCGCCAGCCGCACGATCAAATCCATGAGGTCGCTGTAGAGCGCCGCCGGGTCGGCCAGCTCGCGGATCTGGCAGCTGCTCGCGCGGACAAATCAAATAGCGAGCTCGCTATCGCGTAGGTGCCATCTTGCACGAACGACGGGCATCGTCCGCAGTTGTTACCATAGTAGGGCAGTGACGTTGCTACGTGGCTTTACCCACTTAAG